>NW_003852490.1:2849909-2870975 GCF_000181295.1 Otolemur garnettii
AAAAAAAAAAAAAAAAAGAGGGCTGTGCCCAATATCCCCCCCACCCCCCACCCCCCGTGTATCTCTTTCTCCAGCATCACTTAGGATGACCCCAAAGCCAGCAGTCCACACCATATATCTTCCTTGCTCTCATGGGTCTCATGATGCTGCCCGCCTGCCCCAGCAGTCAGGCCAGATGGACACTTTGGGCGGAAGCCTATCTGGGGGTGCTAGGTGGTGGTGGTGGAGGGAGGACAGACTGCACTGCAACTCCCTTTCTCCACGCAGTGCCTCTGCTGCCTTCTGGCCTGCTTTCTGATGTCCCCAGGGCCTTTTCAAGTAGGAGTGGAAGGACAGAGTGGATGTGGCCAATCAAGAAATGCCATCCTCTAATCAGGTCACCCAGGCAGCCCCTTGGCTAACCCAGCTGACGCTGAGCCTTTTGCCTGGAGATCATTCTGTTTTCTAACAGTAAAGCCGACTTCAAGCTAGGCCCCTCAGGCTGGATCTTTGACCTAAACAAGCACAACAGGGATCTCCTACCAGAGTGCTGTCTTGCTGGCGGGTCTCCAGAAGGGGGCGTTGCTGTTGTGCATGTGGATGTGACAGTAAGAGGTCGAGGAGCAACAGGCCGTGGCAGTTCAGCCTTGGAGTGAACAGATGGCTTCCCGCTCTTCTTGGACATGGGTAACCAAGGGTAAGCGCTTGCTGGTGACTTTTACTGGGGTACAGAAGTATCCAAACTTTCTAAACATGTGTAAAAAAGAGCTTTATAACATTTATAGGAGAATGAATCCTGGTTACTAGGTGGAAGATCATTACACAAAAATCAACTTGTATTTTTATGTACCAAACTTAGTCAGAAAACAAAAAATTTTAAAGCTAACATCTATAAGACAAACAAAAGCTGTAAGTTACCAGAAATAAAATCTAATGGAATACATACATGATTTTTATTAAGAAAATGATAAAGTGTTACTTAGATGTTCTCAAATAGAAAAGATATATTCGTGTTATGAAGATTGTCAAGATTTCAGTTCTTCCCAAGTTAATCTATAAATTCCATGTGATTCCAACCAAATTCATGTAAGGTTTTTGTCAGATGAGACAAGATCACTCTAACACTGTCATGAGAAAGGGCCAAAATGGTTAACACATTTTGAAGAAAACATGAAGAATGACTCACTCTATATGCTTCTCAGACTATGTGCGGTGTAGCCTAAGGCTGACATCCAGCTGCTGCCTCCTGTGGTGTCCTGGAATTCTTATTACATCTTGGGAATCCAGCTAGGGCCAGTGATGAAATTACAGACAGCAGGGTCCAGCCTCACCTATGTGACTTGAGAGGGGAAACCTCTCTTCTGGATCCCAGCTTTGGAAAACCTCCCAGGCGTCTCTGCCAGGGCCTTGTCCCCAGTTGCCTTCCTGATCTGGGACCAAATGACAAGCCGTGACTGTTTACTGACCCCTCCCTTCCCACTGGAAGGCATACACTGACTTTGTCACCACACTCTCCAGATCAAGCCAACAGTAGGTAATAAGCACCAATACAGAGCAAGACCTGGGGCTAGAGCTGAGCTAAAGCCACCCAGATCATGGCTGGTATCCAAGGCATGTTCAATAAAAAGAAGCATTGTTTTATTTTTAAAAATATTATTCAGTAAATATTTGTAGAGCATTACAGTGTGCTTGGGGGACAACATGGAAGAAGATTCAGACCTTGTTCTCAAGGTGTTGAAGGCTCAAGACAGACCAATGAACAGGCTGTTACAGAAGGATGAGATAAGGGCTAAGACGAGAGCAGTGGGGGATGGCATCCAAGGCACATGGGTGAGACCTCAACCTGACAGGCTGAGCAGGCTTCCCAGGGAAGTGACATCCTGGCTGAGATCTGAAGGACCAGGACTTGGCCAGGTCCTCCCTGTAGGGGTTGGGTGGACAGAAAGCAGAGAGAACTTCCAGACTGAGGGAATAAATAACAAGGATGAAGGTTCAGTGACCAAGGGCAAGGTCAAGAGTGGTTTGGAGGAAAAGTACTGGGGTCAGAGACCAGGAAAGCAAGGCCCCCTTTCCCTCAAGGAGCTATGAGAAGAGGCTCCCTCCCCTTTTCTCTTCTTCTCTCTCTTTTCTTCTTCCCCTTGTTAAATACTTTGTGATTCTTTTATGCACTTGGAATGTACTGTGACTCCACATGAGAGATGATAGTGGCGGCAGTGTTGTGATGGGAAGAGGTGTTTGCTAGGTAGAAAAATCCCACCATGTGTTCCTAATCCTCAGAATACATGAATATGTTACCTTACAAGGCAAAAAAGAACTTTGGTTAAGGATCTTGAGATGGAGAAATTGTCCTGGATTATCTGGCTGGGCCCACAGTAATCTGATTCTTTTTTAATCAGAATTCTTTGTTTGTTTGTTTGTTTTGCAGTTTTTTTTTTTGGCCAGGGCTGGGTTTGAACCCACCTCCCGCATATGGGGCTGGCGCCCTACTCCTTTGAGCTACAGGCACCACCCTTTGATCAGAATTCTTAAAAAAACAGAAGTGGCTTGACGCCTGGAGCACAGTGGTTATGGCGCTGGCCACATGCACCAAGACTGGCAGGTTTGAACCCAGCCCGAGACAGCTGAACAACAGTGACAACTGCAACACAAAAATAGCCAGGTGTTGTGGCAGGTGCTTGTTGCCCCAGCTACTTGGGAGGCTGAGACAAGAGAATCACTTAAGCCCAAGAGTTGGAAGTTGCTGTGAGCTGTGATGCCGTGGTACTCCACCAAGGGTAACATAGTAAGACTCTGTCTCAAAAAAAAAAATAATAATAATTAAAAGACAGGAGAGGAAGACAGGACAGAGTCAGAAAGAGGTACGATGATGCTGTGCTGCCGGCTTTAGGAAGAAAGAAGGGGCTGCAAGCCAAAGAACGCAGGTGGCCTCTAGAAGCCTGAAAGGTAAGTCAATTCCCCCCAAGAACCTCTAGAAAGATCCCAGCCCTGATGACACCTTGATTTTAGGGCTTCTACCTTTCAGAACCATCATATAATAATCTTGTGTTATTTTGAGCTACCCAGTTTGTGGCAATTTGCTACAGCAGCAATAACAAACTAATACAAGGTGAACAGGTTCAGGAGTGATTTTCGAAATAATTTGATTAGAGGGAGAATGCGAAAGACAGACCTCTCTAGATTTCTGGGTCAGGCATTAGGCTGACTTGAGGTACCATTTCCTGAGCTAGGGCCCCATGTGGAGAGGAACTGTGATGGCATGTTCAATTTCAGACATGTTAGGGTTGAGGTGTCCCTGGGGTTCAAGGTAAAGCATCAGTAAGCACTTGTTTTCTGTGAGAGATGCTGGCCTAGAGACTGAAGCTGTACATGATCATTGAAGTCACAGCCCAGGTATGGGGGCCCTGGAGAGTGATTCTGAGAAGAGAAGAGGACTGAGGGCATAGCCTGATGTTTGAGGGAAGATCTCTTTGTAGGCGGGGAAACAGAAAAAAAATTCTCCTGTGAATTCATCTTTGCAAAGTTCTCCATTCTTGTGTCTTTGCCCTCCTTGGTTTCTCTCTTGTGTCCACACTGGCAAGTTTCAGCTCTCCATACCTTGATTCTCCCTCTCGCTCCTGTTCTCACCCTCCCAGACACAGAAGGCCATGCTGGGGGCTTTGAACCATTCCTGGCTACACTCCTCTTCATACAGCTGGGTTCACAGGGCAGCAGGGGGCCTGCTGTCTACGCTAGGCCAGCTCCTCCAAACATTGCCCACACCTGCTCACAAAGGCAAGCCACAGTGCTAGCTGATTGTCCAGTGACCTCCCTGACCTTCTCTGTCCATTAGTCCTGACCCGTTCCTACCTACTCTCTCCTCTGGTTCTCACACTCAGATTTTTGAGCCTTGTGCTGGCCCTGGCAGGAGGAGGCAGCCCTCCTGACTCTGTACTTAGCACTGGAATCTTGGCTTAATCTGACCATTTCAGGATCTGAGAACCCCAGCATCACCCTCCCCCACCCTGCTCCTGCACATACTGTCCTCTCTGCCTGGAATGCCCTTCTGGAAAGAACTTCTGGGTCTGCCTGGGCTTTTGTATACCAGAAATAGTTCCTTTTCTGTATCACAGTGATTGTACGCAACTGTGAACTTGCTGTATCCCTCTCATTGCATACAAGTTCCTTGTGAGCAGGGACCCTGGTTTACTCATCTCAGTATCCCTGGCATACGTCATACTGCGTGGTTCAATGCATTTTTTTTGTTGTTGAACGGAGCCCTTCTAGACTGTATTACTCTGTCTTCACCCCAATGGCAGGGTGAACTGGCATTAGCAGGCAGATTTTTTCGTTGCTTGATTCCTGACAGGCAGTGCACTAATTATTACAGCAACAGGTGAACAGAAGTGCGCACACCGCGTGCTCGCTTACATAACAGCCTTCCCCTGCTCCCACAGCTGTCTCCGGCTTTCACAAGACCCGGCTGTGCCACCACCTCTGCACGTGCTGGAGGCTGTGGGGATCACACATCTCTGGCCTCCCTGAGATACCTGCCCTTGGCCTCACGCCTGCCTGATAACCTGAGCCAGACCTTAGCTGGGAGGAGCTGCCTTTGTCCTGGAATGTCCTGGCAGGCCTAGGACCCACACTGGGAGTGCCCTAGTCAGAATGTGTGGCCGGTGGAAGGGGTCAGCTAAAGGATAACTGTGTAACTGAGTCTACAGGGCCATAAAATCCCATTTTTCCTTGGGGGTGGGGAGGAGAATCAGGGTGAGAAATGCTAGAATAATGGAATTTGAAAATGAAAAGGAACCCAGAGGCCAGGTTGAGAGTGGGGGTCTCACACTTGTGATCTTAGCACTTTGGGAGGCCAAGGCAGTGGGAAGGATTCCTTGAGCTCAGGGGTTAGAGACCAGCCTAGGCATGAGACCAGCCTCGGCAAGAGTGAGACCCCCGTCTCTATTAAAAGTAGAAAAAAATTAGCTGGGCAGGGTGGCAGGTGCCTGTAGCTTTAGCTCCTTGGGAGTTTGAGGCAAGAAGATCACTTCAACCCAGGAGTTTGAGGTTGCTGTGAGCTAGGCTGATGCCACGGCACTCTACTGAGTGACAGAGTGAGACTCTATTTTGAATAAATAAATAAATGAATGAATGAATGAAAGGAAGCAGAAAAGGCAGCATGTGAGCAATCCAGCTGCTGCTGGCCTGTCACGTGTGGCCTCTGAACTCTTGTTTCTAAAGGTCAGAACCAGCTGGTGTGTGTCTTAAGGGTTCAGACAGCTCCAAGAGGACCAAGTGCAGCCAGCACCCCTCCACACAGATTGAGTTGATCATATGACATGCTGGCCACTTTTGCTTCCTTCTCACCCTCAGGGTTAAAACAGTTGATTCAATAATGTGTGGAATAACCCTGGGCTCTGTGACATAGAAACCTTGTATATTTTTGCAAAGGAAGTTGAAATATAAAAGCCAAAAATAGATTAGTAAGTAGCAAAGAGGTGAACTATTTAAGACTTATATAGTGCAATGGGCCCTTTTGCTAAAGTAATGAGTGGGTTACAAACAAGCTCACATCAGCCTCACTGGAAGGCCTTGTTAAAACACAGACGGCTGACCCCACCCCCAGAGTTTCCACATCTTTAGTGCTAGGTCAGGCAGGGCACTTTTGGTGCTAACAAGTTCTCAGGGGACGCTGATGCTGGTGGTTCAGGGACACTGCCTTGAGAACCACTGTCGTCTTCTTCTTCTTCTTTTTTTCCCCCAGTGTTAAGGTAGGATTTTATTAGACAGAAAGGAATATAGATAGCTGGGTGTGGGCGAACGCCTGTAGTCCCAGCTACTCAGGAGGCTGAGGCAAAGAGAATCGCTTAAGCCCAAGAGTTGGAGGTTGCTGTGAGCTATGACACCATGGCACTCTACTGATGAGAAAGCGAGACTCTGTTTCAAAAAAAAAAAAAAGAAAAAGAAAAAGAAAGAAAAGAAAAGAAATACAGCAGGAGTAAAAAGCACCAGAGCTCTGGCAAAGGGGAAGACCCAAGCTGGAAGTCTCTCTTGGATCCTTTGTCTAGGGGAACCACTGTCTTCTTCTTTTCTCTCTCTCCCTCCTCACTTCCTTCCTTCCTAGCTGAAAGAACTTATTTAGAGAGAAATTAATAAATAAAACAAATAAGCAGACACGAAAGGTACCATGTGAAAGTCTCAGGGAAGCCATGAATAGGTCTCCAGTCTCCTTCCGTTGCCGCCTTCAGAGGATGAGGACAAATGGCTTTCCAAAGGAGTTGTCCTGGAGTCCACAGCCTTTCCCCTTTTGGGATCCTTTGATGCCCCTTCCATATAGTGCCTACTGCATCTAACCTCTAGGTACCAAATCTTAGTACGCAGTCCGCCAAAAACTATGGGATCTGGAGTTTAGAAGTTTCAGTTTGTATCAACCAAAAGTATCACTGAGTTACTTCCAAACTTTTTGAGTTTCATACTCCCCTTCCACATCCCCAGACTTATTTATTTATTTATTTTGAGACAGGGTCTTGTTATATTACTCAGACTGTTCTTCAGCTCCTGGCTTCAAGTAATTCTCCTGCCTTAGCCCCCCAAAGGTCTGGGATTCCCAGTGTGAGCCACAGTGCCCATCCCAACCCCATCTTTGAGTCTGGTGTCTTTTATTTATTTATTTTTTTCATTGATTTTTTTTTTTTTTTTTGAGACAGAGCCTCAAGCTGTCCCCCTGGGCAGAGTGCCGTGGCATTACAGCTCACAGCAACCTCCAACTCCTGGGCTCAAGCGAGTCTCCTGCCTCCGCCTCCCAAGTAGCTGGGACCACAGGCGCCCGCCACAACGCCCGGCTATTTTTTGGTTGCAGCCGTCATTGTTGTTTGGCGGGTCCGGGCTGGGGATTTGAACCCGCCACCTTAGGTGTACGTGGCTGGCGCCTTAGCCGGTTGAGCTATAGGCACCGAGCCATTTTTTTTTTTTTTTGAGACAGAGTCTCAAGCTGTCACCCGGGGTAGAGTACCCTGGCATCGCAGCTCACAGCAACCTCAAACTCTTGGGCTCAAGCGATTCTCTTGCCTCAGCTTCCCAAGTAGCTGGAACAACAGGTGCCTGCCACAATGCCCCGCTATTTTTCATTGCAGTTGTCATTGTTGTTTTAGCTGGCCCAGGCCAGGTTCGAACCCGCCAGCCTTGGTCATGATACCCACTTGGTCAGCCTACCCACTGAGCTACGGGTGCCACCCGAGTCTGGTGTCTTTAAAGCATATTTGAAAAGCCAGGGTTTCTCCTTGAACAATATTTCCCCTCTCCTCCTTAAGAACACACATTTCTCTGTGGAAGTAGAGAAATTGCTTTTGTCCTTAATTTCCTAGAAGAGTCGAGATAATTTTCTGCCCAGGCTTCACGTCTACCCTTTGATTTCCCTGCAAGATTACTCCCACATAGACTTCAGCAGCCTTAGTTTTCTTCCACAGAGCCTTCCTGAGTTAGACTGCCATCTCTTCCCCACTCTGAGATTACGGCATCAGGGCTCATGTCCTCTAGAGGGTTCTCAGTCCTCTCCCAACTAGCTGCCATGGCTTACTTTAGACCACTGCACAGTGTAAGGAAGTTTCTCTCTCCCCTGGTGATGAGCTCTCACCTTCCAGCCAACTTCACACTTGTCACTCACGTGTAACCCCTTTCTCCCCCAGCCCTCTGGCCTCTGGAGGATGAACAATTTGGTAGAGGGAGGGTGATGGGGTGAGAGAAAAGGGGGTGGTCATCATTTGCTATTGAAATATTTATCATGGGAAATTCATGATTGCTTTTCTTTACACTTAAAAAAAATTCAATTTGGCGTTTTTTATATTCGGGGCAAAGTTCCATTACTGGTTCTTTATTTATGGTTGCTAAAGGTCTTGTTGGGGCTCTGACTCCCATGGCCAGACGATTGAGTCTTATGACTGACTACAGGCTATGTTTTAGGGAGAGAACCTTGTGCATTGCTGTCTTAGTTTTATGCTCTCAAATATTTGCTGAAGGGAAGAATGAATTACACTCATGTGATTCCACGGGACTTAGCTGTGTATGGGAGTCACAATTTTAATATCATATTTTACATAGACTTCACCTTAGAAAAATCTTGAGTTTTATTTATTTATTTATTTATTTATTTTTGAGACAGAGCCTCAAGCTGTCCCCATGGGTAGAGTGCCGTGGCATTACAGCTCACAGCAACCTCCAACTCCTGGGCTCAAGCGAGTCTCCTGCCTCCGCCTCCCAAGTAGCTGGGACCACAGGCCCCCGCCACAACGCCCGGCTATTTTTTGGTTGCAGCCGTCATTGTTGTTTGGCGGGTCCGAGCTGGGGATTCGAACCTGCCACCTTAGGTGTACGTGGCTGGCGCCTTAGCTGGTTGAGCTATAGGCGCCGAGCCAAATCTTGAGTTTTAAAAGAGATAGTTTTTGAAATTGAATCAGGAAAAATCTACAAAACCTTTATTAGAAAACCTCACTGCCTGCTCCCCTGAGCCACATATGAAGAGAGTAATTTTCCCCTTGAGGATATGATGTAAGTCATGTGACAGGGAATGCGTGATCCGGGGAACTGGACACAGATGCTTGCCTGCCTTTTCCTAACACAGAAGCTTCTGGGATCATTCATCAGTATCTCTGACAAGGCTCAAGGGATGGGGTGATGCTGTTTCTTATCTCAGAACTTACTTATGAAGCAACTGTTGAGGTCGGGGTGTCAGAGTCCAAGGTTGGGATTGGCATCTGCTTCAAGGAGAAAAGCCTCCATACTGTCTGAGCAAACAGCAGGGACTATCCCTGCCGCCTTCCATTCCCAGCTCCCATCTGGGTGTTAGGAAATCCAAACCCAGCCAAGGATGTCCTGCTGGCTGGATATGAATGTGTCACTGCCGCGATGCTGCGGCCCGTGTGGACTCCGGCCAGCAGCCAACCCAACACAATGCAGGGGCCACTCTCTTCCTTTCCAGTCCTCTTGCTCCTAAGGGGACATTTTAGGGGTCACCTAGATGATCGTCTCTGAACAGTCTGAATTAGAACCACTGCAGAAAAAAAATAAGTGTGCACGGCTGAAGCCTCCCTCCTCCATCAGCCCTTTATCAAGCAGATTGATCAGCCCAGGGAGGCTCCCAGGGCCTGGGGTTCATTTGATCAGGTTTTCCCCTTGCAAACAGCAGAGTAAGGTCACTGCCCTCCCCACCCTCCAGGCCACCAGTGAGGCCAGTGACAGCTGCTCCCAATGAAGGGTCTTGCTGAGAACAGACTGCATTCTGGAGATGAAACTCCTTTATAAATTGTCCATTTAACTCCCAGCCCAGGTAGCTGGCACTCTGAGAGGGGTCTCAGAGCCCCCAAACTCACCATTCTGTCTGTCTGCACCCAGGATCACTGCCTAAAGGTGGTAAAGCAGCATTAGCTGTATGTCTTGGGGCCCCATGGCCCATCTCTAAAATGAGGGTGTAGTAGTGCTTGTGGCCTATATGGGGGTTACCTGGATTAGCAGCATCTTCCCCTCTATTGAGAAGAGATAACCTCTGAGGTGCATGCCAAGTGAAAAAGGCAAAGAAAAGAGAGAAAGAAAAAGGTCCACTTTAAATCTGGACTTAAGTAGGGGGATTCCTGTGTTCCCACTGGGAAAGATAAAGGCGAAGGAAGTTTGGGTAGTGCCTTCTTTTTTTTTTTTTTTTTGAGACGGAGCCTCAAGCTATCCCCTTGGGTAGAGTGCCTTGGCATCATGCTCACAGCAACCTCCAACTCCTGGGCTCAAGCGAGTCTCCTGCCTCAGCCTCCCAAGTAGCTGGGACCACAGGCGCCCGCCACAATGCCCGGCTATTTTTTGGTTGCAGCCATCATTGTTGTTTGGCGGGCCCGGGCTGGGGATACGAACCCGCCACCTTAGGTGTATGTGGCTGGCGCCGTAGCTGCTTGAGCTGCAGGCGCCGAGCCGGGTAGTGCCTTCTTTAAGATATTTAAAGTCAAAGTAATTCTCCGCAATCTCCCAAGGGAGCTCTTCCGGCATGGAGTTGTTTCCTTGATTTCTCTTCCTGATTCTGGGACATGTGTGTGCTCTTGTGTCCTCTGGAGTAGGGGGCACATCCAGGAAATCATGGAGCAGAGGCTTCTTCTGGGATACCACAAAGAAGGCCATCTATCACAGTGCTTTTCTTTTCTAAGGGAGGAAACTGAGGCTCATGGGAAGGAGGAGGCTGCATGTGGTCTCTTAGCCAACTGCAGCTGAACAGGAGGAGGGGTGCTGGACCCACCCAGGGTCATTGTCTTGCACAGGCAGCTTTTAGGGCCAGAGGAATGTGGTGCTCTTAATGATAATAGGCATTTATGGAGCACTTACTGCATGCAAGGCACTGTTCTGAACATTTGATATATCTTAATTAACAACCCTAGAAAGTAGGTGCTATTTTAGTCCCATTTTACAGATTAGGAAACTGAGGCTCAGAGAGGCTAAGTAATTTTTCCAAGGCCATTCTTATACACATTGGCAGAGCTGTGATCTGAACCCAGTCAGGTCTGATTCCAGAGCCAGTCTCTTAATTTCTATACTCTGCTGTGTCATCCCCTCGCCGTCTGGGTTTTAAGGACAACTATTTATCTAGTACATTGGATCCTCCTAAGTACATTCACCTCCATGATTACATTTGACCTCTTTTTACAACAGCCCTGGGAAGTAGGTAAATTGAACAACATTGTCTCCATTAGATGGCAGAAAACTGGACAGAGGTCAAGGATCTTTTCAAGGTCACTTTATTAGTTATAAGCTCCTCAGGGCTCCTGATTTTGAAGAAATGTTTGCCTCATTGACTCACATGGAACTAATTCTGTGTGTTGGACTAGGAGTAAACAGTAATGCCCAACAGCCATATACAACTCATATGACTTAAGATCCAGGCCTTACACATGTGACCTGCTTACAGAATGGAATGGAATAAACACCTCTGGTGATTTTGGGTTGCTAGGACAAGAAGGGCCTGGCATTCATTCTACAAGTGATGGGTGCTGACTACAAGGCCACACAGGAAAGTGAGGACAGCTGTGGCACAGTGGTGCTGGGCCCAGGGCTCCTGGAGCTGGCCCAGGGCCGCGCCCTAAAGGACTGGAGCAGGGCAGTCCTCGTTTACAGTACTCTGCCTCCCTGGGTTGTCCACCACGTTCTCTTTAAGAACTTCACATTCATCCTCGAATTTGAGGATCTTGGGTCTGGTCCCCATCATTAGAGGCCCCCTTTGGAGAGAGTGGCTATAGCATCTGACTGGTGGCTAGCCTGCCTTGGCCAGCTTATGGATTGCTTTTGGGCTGGGTAGCTTCTCTGTTCTGGGTGGGCTTAAAGGCTAATTTCATTCAAAATGCAGGACACTATCCAGAGCTTTACCTTAAGCACCTCCTGGGCCCCTTTGCTCAGACAGGGTCTGAGGGCTTGCCAGGCAGTAACCAGCAGTGGTCTGTTAAACACAAGGGAAAGCTTAGAAGAGACCTTTGCAATGACCTTTTTGTTTTATGGAAAGTATAGGCCAAGTTTACAAGGTGAAGACATTTGCTCAGAGTTGCCAGAACAGTTCACGGTGGAGTTGGGAGCAGAGCTGGCTCCTGACCCCAGGCCTGGCATAGTGCCACTGCCCCCAGGAGATGTCAAGAGGTTGAGGCATAATCTGTATAGTCAAACAAGCTTAGATAAGTGGAAGGAACAACAGCGCCTACCCCCACCTCTGCTGGACGCTTGCTAAGTGCTGCCCAGCAGTTTTTTTAAAAAGCACGACTTTCTTGGGTATCAATATTTCCGTATCTTCTTTCCTCCCCCAAATCCCTGCTATGTAATTTGAGATGCTTCTCTGAGCTTGAACCCTGCGCAGACTTGCTACAGAAAGGCGAGAAGGCATGAGGAAACCCCGAGAAACAGAGCCAGGAATCTGTCTGTGGGAGAGTGAGACGCTGGAGAGGCCAAGCGGGCGGGCAGGTATCAGACCCTACATGCCTGTGGCCGGCAGCTCTGCCACCAGGTGCCAGCCCACTTCCTGGCACTTCTGTTGGACTGGCAGAGGCACGATTCAGCCAGAGGGCACAGCAAAACCTGTCAGGCATAGAACACCAAGTAAACAGCCCCTAGGAATGTCTCTGACTTGAATTTCAGTTCATTTACTTGGGAGCATCTGTCCTTCCTCCCTTGTTGGGGAAATGGAGCGTGGGGGTGGGGAAGGCTCAGATTACAGTGTCCTGCTGCTAAAGGAGGCTGGTGGTCTAGAGGTGCAGTTGTTCTTAGGATGCTTGGGGGTACTGCTGGGACAGATGGTGGAAAAAAGGGAGGCTGAGGGGAAACTCTTTTCCTCACTTCCACATCCCCTGGCCCTCAGCTATTCAGCTGCTGTCTGCTCTAAACAGTGCAATTCTGCCTAAATTTTGTTTCAAGTGAAGGTTCTGTGGCTACAACTCTTCAAGAAGCATTGATCTAGTGGGGACACAGAGGATGTGAGCGGGCAAGGTTTACCACCCGTACAGGCTTCGCCTCTGGCTTCCAAGTGACCTTCATCCTGAGAGCCAGACCTTGGTCATTTCCACTGCGAGGAAGCTTCACCTGGGCTCTGTCCTCTCTTTCCTCATGGCGAGGGGATCAGGGCAGCTGCCTGGCCAGGTTACCCTTCCTCGGATGTGTTCTCATCTTCAGTGTGTTCTGGTCAGCCCTTCAGGCACTCCCCTACCCCACCAGCCCATCACTAAAGTCCTTTGTCAATCATGCTCACAGGTGTGACACTAACTGGAAAGATAAAAAAGATGATTAAAAATCATGGTATTGTATCCCATAAATTGACAAGGATGAAGAATGGTAGTGGAGAAAATAGGGCAGAGGAGGGCAGGGAGGAAGAATTCCAAGACTTCAGACTTTAACGTTTGCTGTCTAGACCAACTAGCTTCTTAGATTAAGTAGGAAGGGACGCAGAGAATTCGAGGCAGTGTCTGCTGGCTCTGGTTGGGTAAAGCACGCTAATCAGAATGGGGTCGGAAGCCAGAAAAGTCATAATTACTCATCTGGTTCCAAATGAGGCTCATTGAGGCCAATGGGAAGCCTGCCACTGAAACACGCCCTGCTGGAAAGGTCAAAGGCAAAACCACCAAGCGCAAGCTGCAGGGAGGTCAGGAGTGTACTCTGATACTTGACTGAGGCCTGACAGGTCACCAAAAAAAGGGCCAGCACCTTTGCTGACTACTAAATTCCCATCACAAGCTTGCTCTCCAAATTCCATGACAAGCATGAGACTCCACCTCCCTCAAATGCCTCCTGCTGTTCTGTGCCATTGTCTATTAAAAGAAAGATGACTTTTAGAAACAGCATTCCCTAGGTGGTAGGTGTGCAGGTGGGGGGAACTTAAGTGATCGGGGGAGCAAAGATGATGACAGAGAATAGGAAGCTAAAGAAGGAAGCATGATAAGATTAGAAATAGGTTAGCAAATCTGGATTAGCCATTAGTTTATGGAGACTACCTATTCCCCCAGAACAGAAGTTATGGAAGAAAACACTAGGCCTAATCTTTCCATTAAGATTCTTAGGAGCAGGCTCGGCACCTATAGCTCAACCGGCTAAGGCGCCAGCCACATACACCTAAGGTGGCGGGTTCGAATCCCCAGCCTGGACCCGCCAAAAACAACAATGACGGCTGCAACCAAAAAATAGCCGGGCGTTGTGGCGGGCGCCTGTGGTCCCAGCTACTTGGGAGGCGGAGGCAGGAGACTCGCTTGAGCCCAGGAGGTGGAGGTTGCTGTGAGCTGTAATGCCATGGCACTCAACCCAGGGGGACAGCTTGAGGCTCTGTCTCAAAAAAAAAAAAAAAAAAGATTCTTAGGAGCAGATGAATTTTAGCCCAAGGGGATGACAGCATAGTAATCCAACTCCCTTATCCCCATGACTAAAAATAAGGATGATTAAAGAATGGAATCTTAGTGCTCTGACATCCTAGACTGCCGGCCTTGTCCCTGGACCTGCGCATTGAGCAAGACAAGAAAGAATCGTTTTTATAAAGATTTTGACTGTTTTCCACCCATCAGGAAGGCAGAGACATTGAGGACTGCAGGGTCACTATTGAATCCCGATTGGGTCTTTCTCTGGCTGGCTGCTTTCTGGATGGGTCAGTGTGTGTGCTTGACATGACTCCTAAGTCATCCGTCCTCTCTCAGCCCATCCACCCACATGTCCTTGGATCTACTGTAGCTGGTGGCAATTTGCATGTCTTCCAGAATTTCTTGGGCTGGATCTCCAAATGCCTGCCACACTGTTTGGAACGCCATCCTCACCTCACAGCCTCTTGTCTCCATCCAGGGATTTCTCATGGCGTTTGCTGCATTTACATGAGGTGCTCACGTTGCCATGGCTGTGCAGAGGAGACAGAACCAGTGGCAGCGTGAAGCTGTCCCTCATCAGCTTCTCAGACACAGCAAAAGAATTCCAGCAAACAACACAACCAAGGAGTGTCTTGTTTATGGAGGCCAGTCAGCGGGATGCTGGTGTCCTTGGTGGCAAGGCCTAAAGAATCCTGACCAGGGTCAAGGCTACTATTGTGGCTAAACAAGGCAGTGAAAGACTGTTTAAGACCAGGGGGAGGAAGGTGAGGGATAGGGATACTTCTGCAAACCTCCTGACCAATGCCAGCAAAAAACAGGATTGTGTGTATGTTTAAATGACTCTTGGAATTCCCCTATATTCAGTTATCTGAGATTTTGACATTGCAGCAAGTGTAGGGTAAAAATTGCTCCCTTTGCCTCCTCTCAGAGGTGTATCATTTCTGACAGTCTTTGACCCATATGTGTTGGCTATAACCAAACTGCACAGAATCCTGTGCAAGGGAAGGAAATATTTATTTAACTCTCTTGCCAGGCTTTTCAACACAGAATGCCAATAGGACTCTAAGACACACACATACCACCACTACCACGACCCCTCAGGACTATATTATTATCTGTGTTGAGCCAATGTTTCTGCTCCTAGGAAAATGGAAATGAGGTGTTAATGACCCATAATTACTTGGCTATGCATTGATTTTTTAAACCAAACTTAGAAAGTTACAGTGCCATCTAGAAATTTTAGGTGTGGAGGCAGCACAAGTGAACTTGTATGGCCAGCACCCTTGAGACTTCTTTTTGGTTCCACTCATGCTGAAGAACCCAAGAGGGCAGCCCCCCCCCCCAACATAAACCTGAAATGGCTCAGGGTGGCATGGACCCGTGGGGCCCCTCCATGAGACAATGAGGCCCAACACACAGCTGCTGAGGACATGGGCTGGGTACCAGGATGCTCACGACACACGGAGTGGTAGAGAAAGCCTCCTCTGGAATCCGGACCCCCATCCACTGGTGTGTGGCCCTGCTCACCTGCCTTAACCTCCAAGCTTCAGTTTCCCCATGAGGCGCGATGAGCAGAAGCGTTGAACATGAAGCAGGGCTTTCTCTAGGTTGCTTGGACGCTGAGCCAGCTGGGACTGGGGGAGTGGGGGGGTTCTTACCTTCTTCCTTCCAGAGGAGTTGCCTCTGAACTTGGCCCATGAGTCCAGCAATTCTTTCCCTGACAAGAAGGTCTCTATTGCCTCATGGTAGGGCGTGGGCAATTGCATTTTCAGACAACTCCTATAAACAGCTGGCGAATCCAGACACCTGGCACCACTGCTGAGTTTGTTTTTATGATTTTACGGTATGAAGAAAGAATGACAGGTGGGGTGGGGACCTCCCTTACCAAACAGACCTGCAGTGTGGGCCCAGCAGCCTGGCCCTGTGTTTGTCTTTGTGGGAGGATGGGTGTGTGACCCCTGACTTCACTTTTTCTGTAGATTCTTGCTCTCTACTTTTGTCCTTTCCCTAATAAAGTCTATTTCTCAACCCACGCCTGTGCCATCATGGAATTTGTCTTGAACCCTGGTATTACTAGGGACTCAACTTTCATGACACATGTTTGCAGAAATGGGTTAATAACGCCTTTCAAGCTTTGGTAAAAATGCATTTGGCAAACCAGTCCCAGAGATAGCGGCCTGAGTGAAGACGTGAAGCTGACCTGGGCCTGGCATGCTCAGGACTTGATGGTAGGCCAGGGTGGCTTCAGCACAGAGCCGTCATGGTGGGGTGGGGGAGCATGAGGCTGCAGAGGGACCTGGGCCTCAGGAAACTTGTTCCCTGGGGTAACTGAGTGTCTGCACCCCCACTTTAAGCTTGGGAGTGACAGGTTCAGCCTCCTCTCCCCCAGCCGCTGACCATTTCTGGTGGGCAGCATGGCGGAGGGTTGGGGCAGTGGGAACAGGTATTAGGGAGCGAACAGACTAGAATGAGTGTCTCAGTGGAGCTCTGAATGAGGGGTTGGTGAGAAGGGGCTTTCAGAAGAGTGGACAGGATTCTGTCACCATCACTTAGTAGGGAGGGTACATTTGAGGGATGAGGGGACAGGAAGAGGATAAGCAAATATGCTCAATAGACATCACTTTTTTTCTTTTCCTAACCTCTGTACCTCCTTGGGGACAGAGGAACCCAAGGGCCCTAGCTGGGGAGATGGCTGACCAGCTGGTTCTGTGAGACCGAGATGGAGACCTGGCTCCTTGGGCACTGGGAGCTGCCCTGAGTCCTCTCCCCTGGCATGGCTGAGACCCTCTGCCTCTGCCCACCTGCCCCTACCTACACTGCTGCCCTCCTGTTGAAAGAGAGAGAGAATCCCAACAACAGTTATTATTTTGGAACTTTATACAATCTATTTTTAAAAAGAATCTGTTCTTAAGGAGACTCACCTGTTGAATATGAAGCTGAGGTTTGGCCTGAGGCTCAAATCTGTCTCTGATCGAGATGGGTTTTTTTTAAAAAGTTGAACCTGCTGAGTAAGTAAAAATCATGGTAAGGATATGGGGGGAGGGTGTGGCAGGCTCAGCATTTGCCGGGAAGAGGCCTTTGGCTTTACACACCTGCGGACATTTCTTTTAACTCCCAAGGACGCTGTGAGGTTTTAGGGCTTCCCAGTTCAGGAACCTGGGGTTCAGACTGTATGTATCTAACACTGAAGCTCAGGACCTAGCCCTGAGATAGCTCCTTGGGATGACAGGAGGGTCAGTGGTGGTGATCCCCAAAGGGGCACACACCAGTCCTGCTGTTACTCGCTGCTCCCCTGTGCCTTTAACCCCAAACCAGTTCTTTGACCACCCTCATCATAGCCACTGTTAGGATAATCAATGTGAAATTGAAATAAGATGGTGAAGAAAAAACCCCAAATTAAAATTAAGTGGCAGCCCGGTTTTTACGTATGAGTGCTGCACTCAAACAGGCAGCCCCCTGAAACTGCCGGGCTCCCTTGCCCTTTGCGCAGGTGCTGGGTTTGGTTTCCTCACCGTCAGCAGGGTGCCCATTCCTAATCACACTGATTGTGTTTTAACAGATGCCAAAACCCAGCAGGTCACTGGTGGCATCCAGCCTGCAGACATGTGTTGTCAGGTCAGGAAGGTGGCTTTAAATTTCTTTAAAAATGAATCGAGATAGTTGCTAGCAATAAGATAAATAGTAGGAGATTTCAAATGAAAAACCTTATTCTGCTTTTTCTTAAAAGTTTAGAAGCACTGACAACACAAGGACATTTTCCCACAAGGCAGCAAATGTCTGGGGCCTTATGGCAGCAGCGAACCCCAGGTGTCATGGCCACATGCCCCTGGGTTTCTGACCTACCCTTGTAGCCTTTGAGTCCCTGACCCTTGCATGAGGCAGTCGGGTTCTCTAATTAAGGACGATGTTGGGTTGAGTCCACTCTTTTCACACATGTGCCATGCTGGACATGCCCGCCTCAGGACCTGGGGTCCAAGGCTTTGCTCATGGCGGTGGCAGGGACTGAGGGTAAGGGACGAGGGTGTGGGAATGCAGGAGGGAATGTGTTCTATGTGGACACCTAGAACGGTGGTGGCCTCTTGCCTGTCAGTGCTCTGCAGCCAGTGCTCGAGGCTCTGCTGACTGAAGGGAGCACGCCCTGCTCTCCGAGGTCCCCTCTCCCACCTCCCCTATACCTAGGACCAGCCCTTCCAAGGATTAGCCTTTCTTTCCTCCAAAGGCTTCAAAGGGGGTAACACATTAGCGTCTATTCAATGCCTGCCCTATCCTGGGGGGTCTTCAGCTGCCAGATGAAATGACCAACATTCTGGGAGATGGAATTTGCCTGCAACAAATGTGGACTTTCCTGAGAAACTGCTGGAGACTGTGCAGTCCTGACAGCTGGCTCTGGGTGCCGGGGAGAGGGAGGACTGGAGGGAACCCGTGGCCGAAAATATCACATCTCTTGTGGGGTTTTTGTGTCTTTTAATTTATACAGCTCTTTGAATTTGATCCAGGATAATCACCTATTTTTTTTAAAAGGAGCTTTATTGAGATATAATTCACATTTCATACAATCCACCCATTTAAAGTACAATTCAATAGTATTTGATATATTACATTAAATTTTTAACGTTGTATAAATGTTAAGAATATATATAAATGGTATAATTTTCCATTTTAACCATTTTTAGCATACAGTCCGGTGACATTAAATACATTTGTGTCATCATGCAGTCGTCACCACTGTCAATTTCCACAACGTTGTCATAGCCCCAGCAGAGGCTCTCTGCCCGTTAGCAATAACTCCTCCCTCCCTCTCCCCTTCCCAGCCTCTGGTGACCACTAATCTACTTTCTGTCTCTGCAGATTTGACTAGTCTAGATATCTCATACAAGCAAAATCATATACCAGTTATTCTTTTGTGTCTGGCTTATTTCACTTCGCATAATGTTTTCAAGGTTCATCCATGTTGTTGTAGTGTCAGAGCTTCATTTCTTTTTCGGGTTGAATAATATTTGCTTGTTTGTGTATACCACATTTAGTTTATCCATTCATCTGCTGATGGACACTTGGGTTGCTTCCCCCTCTTGGCAATGGAGAATCTTGCTGCATTGAACCTGGGTGTATAAGCATCTGCCTGCCCTCGGGCCTGGTTTCAATTCCTATGGGAATGCACCTAGGGGTGAAACACCATCTACTTTTAACTACCTCCCCCTTCCTGGCTGCTCACAGCCACACCAGAAAATTAACTCTGATCCTAAAAATAGATGGAGATGTAGAGGTTCTAGGGCAACCTGACTGCAGTTTGAGGACTTAGGAGTGGCTGCAGGAGGCCTTTGTGTCTTGGAAGCCCTGCTGATGAGACGCCACTCCTGCTCCTTGCCGACAGCCAAGCCCCGGAGGGCAGGGTGTGAAGTTAGACACCTAAGAGGCAGGGGCTTCTCAGGAAGACTCCTGGGGGCTCTCACAAGAGCGGAGAGAGGGAAATTGCACAGTGAGTGTCTCTGGGGCCAGGCCCTGGGGCAGGTGATGCTGCCTTTGCTCAGCCCCCCTCTCCTAGTGGCATCACTTCCACTGTATAGATCAGGAAACTGGCTCTGAGAAAGTACCTCCCCAACCTGAGGACTCAAAGGCAGGAACTGAAACCACAGAAATGAGAAAATACCAGCAGACGATGCCTCCTGAGAACAGGACACACAGAGTGCTACGGAAGTGCAGGGCAGGGAGAGACCACCTCTGCTGGGGAGCTCAGGGGGCATTTGTGAAGCGGGTGCACCATGGAGGATAATTCTGTTTCCACAAGAAGATGGGGCAGGGAGGGGGTGGCGGGAAGAGATGCTGTGGAACAATCTGGAAATTGGCATGTAGCACCTGGTTAAACCCTAAAGTCCAGGAGCTCGTGCTCTGTACTACAATGGGATGTGTGTGTGTGTGTTCCTGGGAAGCAGGCTCAGATGGAGATTAGAGGGCAGGATGTTTACCAGGCAGTGCCTTTAGGACCAACGCCTGGAGAAGCGAGGGGCAGAGAAGGATGCTGGACTGCGATTCAGGCTCACGGAGGGCCTCGCCAGCCCACGCTGAGCTCTGGAGCTGGGTGGGCTCTTTCCTTGTCTTTCTAGCTGGGGTGAGGGAGCCTGGCCTTTTTCCCTGCTTTGGTCAGTCGCTGGGTATCATTGCCCATAAAAGGAGGTATGATTTTGGGTGAGGCCATTATCTCCAGCCATGATAATTCCGAAGACAGTTGACAGCTGAGCTCTATTAGCTAACAGCCTCCCCAGCCTCTGGGGGGATCAGCTTTCTGTTCCCAAAGGGGGATCTGGGCAGCTCAGCACAGGATCTATCGAGTACTGATTCACTGCCCTGCTGTGCACTGAAGGTTGAAGATAGTCAAACTCTTTGGGCCTCTTGTCTCTCCTCATATAGGCTATAGGTTCTCTCGTTTTGGAGGGTTTTTTTTAGAGATGGGGTCTCACTCTATTGTGGGAGTGAAGTTGTGCGATCATAGCTCATGACAGCCTCAAACTCCTGGGCTCAAACTATCCTCCTGCTTTAGCCTCTGGAGTATCTGGGACTACAGGCCTGTACCACCACACCACTAATCTTTTAATTTTTGGTAGAAACAGTGTGTCTCTATGTTGCCCAGGCTGGTCTTGCACTCCTGGCTTAAAGTGATCCTTCTGCCTTGGCCTCCCAAAGTGCTGAGATTACAGGCATAAACCACTGTATCTGGTATTTTTTTTTAAAGCTAGCTTGATTATGTTGAGTAGTTCATATGTGCAACATCTTTGATATTAGACAGGAAGACAAATGTGTTAGTTCTTATGAATTAGTTTATTTGACAGATTAAAAAGAATATGTTTATTAATCTAAAATGAATATTTTTAAATATAGTATATATTTTAAAATATATTTGAAAAAAATAATAATTGATTCTAATATTATTAATTGTCATTAGGATCCCCCAAGGAAGGGGTTAAGACTTCTATAACCTTTTGGAGCAAAATGAGCAAATCTCCAGCCCATGGGCAAGTCAGAGACAGAGCAGGGTTTATACCAGTGGAGAAAAGGGAAGGCTGCAGCTGTCCATCCCACGGCCCTTGTTCCAGCTGCTCATCCCTCCATCCCATTGGACTTTTTCACTTCAGTGTGAGTGGTTAACACTTAAAGAGTTGGAGTATTGATCTCAATAAGCCAATGGCCACTTCCTGTATGTTCAGAAAAATGATCAAACTGGGTTCTTAATAATATTACTACATTTCTTTTTTTTTTTTTTTTAAATCCTACAACC
>NW_003852490.1:2871873-2872780 GCF_000181295.1 Otolemur garnettii
TGTTGTTTGGCAGGCCCGGGCTAGATTCGAACTCACCAACTCTGGTGTATGGGGCTGGTGTACTAGCTGCTGAGCTACAAGCACTGAGCCAGGCTCTTATCTTACAGTGAAAGATGGATGTAGCAACTCCAGATTTTTCATGTTCAGCTGGAAAGAGCCTCTTTTCCAAAAGCTTGAATAAGAGGCCCTGAGGCTTGATCAGCTTGAGCAGGCCTCGTGACTGCTGAGATAACACCAAGGCCAGGGGAATGAGATATTTTGATGGTCACATGCTACACTCCTGGGGTCTCCCCTTAAACATCTGGACTTGACTCAATTTAAGGATAGAAGCTATGGCCAGAGGAAGAGTGTGGCAAAGGCAGTTAATTGTGGCGGTAGATGTGGTTGGAATTGGGTTGGAATTTAGTGTCCTCAACCCTTCTGGTGTACCTTCTTGTGTCACAGATGACTGAGGTGACACACACATGTAGTCTTGTAGCTATAATTTCTGCTGTGATTTGGTTTTGCCCATTAGGTGCTACCCTGTGAAGCTTGAACTGCTGAATTGAGGTGGGACCAATATTATTCTGGAAAGTTTGATTGGGGAAGAGTTTGGTTTTTCTGCAATAGCCAGAAAGGAGATGTCAGTGCCCAGTCCATGGCCTTATGGATGTCAGGAGGCAGGGTGGGCCACCTGTCGAGCTGGTGTGGGACACAGGCGATGTTGTATAGTCATGAAGCTGGCAGAGCTGTTGGTGGCTTCCTGAGCGTGGTCATGGCAGTGTGGCCCTGAAGTGCAGACCAAGCAGCAGCTCACTTGATGGCCCCTACAGTGATTTTGTAGGCCAACTGATACTTGGAAACAAATTCCTCCTGTTCCATTTAGCAAGCATGAACTGTATTCCTGCCCCTGAACTGTTCTCTGCAC
>NW_003852490.1:2873001-2874184 GCF_000181295.1 Otolemur garnettii
CCCCTGTGGCAGTAAGTCTGAGGTCATCAGCCAGCGTGGGGAAGACGGCAGAAAAGGAAGTGGAAGTTCTGAGTCCCTCATGGCACTAACGTGCTGCTAAACCAACAAGCCCTGGAAACTGGCGCTTCATAAGAATTGTCTACGATGTAAGCCACTTTTAGCTGGGTTGCATGCTTAGCTTTAGCTGGAAGCATCTCAATTATCTATATGTATCTATTTTATATCCAAGAATGGAGTGGGGAGAGTGGCAGAGGGGAAGTAGTCCAATTCTGCTAACGTCCCCTGTAGAATTAACAACTTGGTTAAGCAGGAAGTCGACGCTTTGGGGTCTTGTGGGGAGATTCAGACACTGGTCTTTGTCTTCCTTAGTGCTGGGCAGAGGGGGATGGAAGGGACTTCCCTGCTGGCTGACAAGGCTGATCCCCACCCTCTCGTTCTCATTCACATGTCATGAAATGGTGTAGCTCCTACACATGCATTTTCAAGGCTTTTTAGGCCTATTTGCCTGTGTGATCTTTATACAAAATCTTCAGAGCAGGTAGGGCAAATATTATTTGTCCTGTATTTCTGATGAGAAAACTAGGCCATAGACTTAAATTACTTGGCCGATCTCACACAGCTAATTAAAGGAGGCACAGGCACGTGACCCTGCTCTACTTTGATTTCTGCTATAGCACATTGCTGCCTCTGAACTTTGGCAAACAGATTTGAAAAAAAAAAAAAAGAAAAATCCTAGCAGGGAAACAGAAGTGTGGCTTCCCTCTCTTCATTCCACAAAGGGCACAGGGCCCTATGACAGCCGAGACCCTTCGAGCTTCACCAGGAGACCTCCCTGGTCTCCTCAGGACCTTGTCATGCTCTCAGTGTTCCTTTTGTGCTCAGCAGACACAGGGCACCTCTTGCAAAAGTGCCCTTTGGCTCATTTGTTTGCAGAATGGAAAATTTCTCAAGCACATTCATGGAGGGGGGGATTTGGGGGTCAGTTTGGTAATGGTCAGCAGAGCACTGGGGAGTATCTCACAGATATCTAGGACAGGCACCAGAATGGACCACCCTCAAAGGGGAGGGGCTGGCCGGTGGCCTTGGGGCCCGCCTGGCTCTGGAGACCCTGCAGTGGTGTTGGCCGCCTTCGCCCCAGGGCCCCCCAGCTGCCTCAGCCACTGTGTCTGCTTCCTCGGCTCCC
>NW_003852490.1:2874204-2875061 GCF_000181295.1 Otolemur garnettii
GGCGACTCTGTGCCTCACTGAGAAAAAATAACTAAACATGGGCAAAGGAGGTCCTAAGAAGCCGAGAGGCAAAATGTCATCACCCGCCTGGCTCTGGAGACCCTGCAGTGGTGTTGGCCGCCTTCGCCCCAGGGCCCCCCAGCTGCCTCAGCCACTGTGTCTGCTTCCTCGGCTCCCTCATTGCTTCTCCTCCTAATCACTTCCTTGTGCCTTGGCCTCTTCAAGCCTGTCTGGCTTCCTCCAAGGTACCAGGAGAAAGGGACATTCAACAGAGCAGGGGAAAATAGCAAGAGGTGAAAAGTGACATTGTCTCCGGTATCACCAACAGGGAGGCTGCTCTGTGAAGGAAGGCCAAGGGCAGCCCACGTCCAGGGAGGGCCCGACGGTGTGGGTCACTGGCTTGGTAGATACCCCCAAGTCCACACAGTTGTGGAGAGGAGGGCAGGGATGCCAAGAGTGCAGGTTCAGATGGCCAAAACCCGGGATCCGGGGCCTGCCTCTTTATCAGCAGCCAGTTTCCGAGGGAGGAAAGACCCATGAAATGCATCCTCCATAAGCCTTTGCCTGGGCTCTACTTCCCACCCTCTCCCCCCAGCAGCCGCGTCTTTGCCAGTCTTGCAGATGAGCTCTGAGTTTGGTTTTTGAGGCCACTGGCCCGGTTACAGCTGAGCTGAAGTGAGCTTCTCGGCATCTGGGGCCCTGCTTTCTTCTTCATGTTCTCAGGGCCTTGCTGTGCGTGGACCTGGCACACAGAAGATGACAGGCAAGTGTCTGGAAATTTTATGGATAGCCCCTGCTGTTCTACCTTTGTTCATTTGAAGGGCGACAAATCAAATGTGGAATTTTTTTTTTTTTTT
>NW_003852490.1:2875983-2899693 GCF_000181295.1 Otolemur garnettii
CACTGCTGCAGATGACAAGCGGCCTTATGAAAAGAAGGCTGCAAAGCTGAAGGAAAAATACGAAAAGGATATTGCTGCAGACCGAGCTAAAGGAAAGCCTGATGCAGTGAAAAAGGGAGTCGTCAAGGCAGAAAAAAGCAAGAAAAAGAAGGAAGAGGAGGAAGATGAAGATGAAGGTAAAAATGATAATGAATAAGTTGGTTCTAGCACAGTTTTTTTCCTTGTCTATAAAGCATTTAACCCCCCTGTATACAACTCACTCCTTTTAAAGAAAACAATTGAAATGTAAGGCAGTGTAAGATTTGTTTTTAAACTGTACAGTGTCTTTTTTTGTATAGTTAAAACACTACCGAATGTGTCTTTAGATAGCCCTGTCCTGGTGGTATTTTCAATAGCCACTAACCTTGCCTGGTACAGTATGGGGGTTGTAAATTGGCATGGAAATTTAAAGCAGGTTCTTGTTGGTGCACAGCACAAATTAGTTACATACGAGGATGGTAGTTTTTTCATCTTCAGTTGTCTCTGATGCAGCTTATATGAAATAACTATTCTGTTAACTGAATACCACTCTGTAACTGCAAAAAAAAAAAAAGAAGTTGCAACTGTTTTGTTGACATTCTGAATGCTTCTAAGTAAATACAATTTTTTTGTTAAAAAAAAAAAAAAAGATGGTGGAGGAGACCTTCTTTCCTCCCAACCTTGGCCTCATAAAGTCAAAAGAGGTGACAGACAGACAGTGAACCCAAATGAACTTGAAACCTAATAGGGTTTGGCCACTGGCTGGAATTAGACTATTTTTAGATGAACTATTTTAATATTAACCTCACCTGCTTTGCATTCATATTTGTAATACTTCCCTGAAACTCCCATTTGTCAATATTCTGTCTCATTTAATCCCAGAGTGCTGTTAAAGGTGTGAAACAAACGTGTGGCCTGCCCTCTGAGTTACTAGGGGCCCAGCTGCTGACCAGAGCCCAGCTCTGCCGCTCCTGGTGTAAGTCAGAGTGCAGTGCTAGCTTGCTAATCCACTTTGCACTTTGCTAAGCTTCCTGTTATCTACAGCCGTGCTCTATACTAAGGCCAGAAGTAGAATTGAAGTGACTATATTGGTGCTCCATAAATGCTCTTTGAATGAATAAGTAAGTGAATAAGAAAATGGGGAAGTAGCTATAGTCTACTCTAAAGTGCCTTCTGTGGCATTTTATCTGCCCTCTCCATACTCCCTTCCCTCCGCTGGTGGCCTCTACCCTCCAACACCAATGTCCTCGTGCTGCCTCAGGGCACCCCAGTTCTCCCCTTTAACACAT
Organism: Otolemur garnettii; assembly: GCF_000181295.1. NCBI lineage: Eukaryota > Metazoa > Chordata > Mammalia > Primates > Galagidae > Otolemur > Otolemur garnettii. The sequence goes on from NW_003852490.1 coordinate 2,877,291, forward strand.
CATCCAGGTGGCTCTCCAGGATCCTGTTTTCAAAGAGGATTCTGAGAGAATGAAACGTTTAACCCAGAAAGAAGGAGGAAGGAATCCTCTAGGGATTGACTTCCAGACGTTGGCAAATTGGTCAGCGGACAGTTGTGAGTGTGCAAAGAAACTTTTCTGGGATTCCAGCTCTGTAAGGCTGGCCCTGGATATCTGAAACCCAAACCCCAGCTAGCAGAGGCAGTGATGCTTCTTACCCATTTATCCAAATGAGCTGAGCAAAAGGAATAATCCATTTAGTGATGGGGAAATGTGGGACCTGGAGAGCTGTCCCTCATGGGGACTGAGTCGAAGAATCAAAGGATATCTGGTCACTGGATTCCAATTTAAGTTATAGAACATGCCTCTAAAGCTTAACAACATAACTTACATGCTGACCGGAGGGCCGCCCTATGGTGGAGCAGATCACTTGTTTCAGTGAGTCTACCATGGTGTGTATACACTATTCGTTCTCTCTCTCCTCTCTCTCTTTCTGACTTGAGAATTCTCTTCAAGTCATTTTGAAAGATACACTGGAAAATTACTCTCTTAAATTTAACTTCTTAAAAAAGAGGATTTCTCAATTTGATGAAGGACCTTAGCTATGATATTTTTTTTTTTTTGAGACAAAGCCTCAAGCTGTCCCCCTGGGTAGAGTGCCATGGCTTCACAGCTCACAGCAACCTCCAACTCCTGGGCTCAAGTGAGTCTCCTGCCTCCACCTCCCAAGTAGCTGGGATTACAGGCACCTGCCACAATGCCCAGCTATTTTTTGGTTGCAGCCATCACTGTTGTTTGGCGGGCCTGGGCTGGATTTGAACCCGTCAGCTCAAGTGTATGTGGCTGGCACCTTAGCCATTTGAGCCACAGGCGCCGAGCCTTAGCTATGATTTTTTAAAAATTGCTTTATGGAGGTAGAATTGAGCTGTAATAAATTACACATATTTATGTGCACCGTTTGAGTTTTGACATATGGATTCATTCCTGAATCCATCACCACAATCAATTTAATAAATCATTACCCCCCAAGTTTTCTTGTGACTCTTCTGTGTCCAATCCCTCTAAGCCTGTGCCTCCAGCTCCTCTTTCCCAAGCAATCACTGGTCTGCTGGCAGCAAAGGACATTTCACCTCTTCTGAAAATCAAATTTTCCCTAAAAGGATGAGGATTTTCTAGCTCTTGGGATATAGTCCCAAAGAGGTCTCTGAAAGAAGTCCAAAGTAGTTCTCAGCAGCCTCAGCACTGTAGGAGCAAATGCCTAGCTTCCAAGGAAGGGAAAATGCCCAATCCAGTATATAAATCTCGTATGGTCTTTGTAGAATTAACCACATTAGTTTATATCTTATCTTGTATTTTATGATACTCTGTAGCTGGACACTAATAACTCAAATTCATTGGCTAGTTCTACAACTACTGTGTTAAAGCCCTTTCCTCTGCATTTGATTCTTGTGCCCAACGTGTAATCCCCCTCCAGTTGCCCTTTCTATCCTCTAAGTAGCCCTCGGTTTCCTCCTCCTCTTCCCTGTCTCTGTCCTTTCAGGCAAGCCATCTGAATTCTCGCCTGGATTACTCTGGATCTTTCTGCACCTTCTTCCATCCTCCCACATCGACACTCTCCCTCTTTTCATTCTTGGTGTATCAAGGGACTCTTTATAAAAGGTCAATCCTATCAGATCATTCCTCCACTATAAATATCAAAATGTACCAACTTTGTGACTGCGCCTGTCTACCTCCCCAGAGTCTCCCCGCCATGGCACTCCCACCTCTCCTCCTTTTCTGACTGCAGCCTGGGAGGACTTTAACACTGTTACAGATAGTAATCATGTACAGAGAACACAGTGGCATTCACATTCCCGCCCAGTTCTACCTCTATTTCTTCTTTTTGAAAAAAAATTTGATTTATATTAAATCATAACTGTATACATTGATGCCTTTATGGGGTTCAGGGTACTAATTTGATGTACAATATGAAATGCTTACATACATTACATCAGTACATTGCACTGATGAACACATCCATCAAAATTATATTCTTTTCTTAATAGTTTTGAAATGTACCGTTGTATCATGCACATTAGGTGAGGTCCCCCAAAATACCCTCCCTCCTCCCCCCTCCCCTCTCCTCTCTCTCCTCTTCCCTTCTACTTTCTGGACTATAGTTATGTTTTACCATTCATATGAATGTGTAGGTGATTATATATCGATTTCATGGTAGTACTGAGTACATTGGATACTTTTTTCCCCCATTCTTGAGATTCTTCTTTACTAAGCATATGTTCCAGCTCCATTCAGGTAAACATAAAAGATGTGAAGTCTCCATCTTTTTTATGGTTGCACAGTATTCCATGGTGTATGTATACCACAATTTGTTAATCCATTCATGGGTCAATGGGCACTTGGGCTATTTCCATGTCTTGGCAATTATGAGTTGAGTTGCAATAAATATTCTGGTACAAATGTCTTTGTTGTAAAATGATTTTTGATCATTTGGGTATATACCTAGTAGAGGAATTGCAGGATTGAACGGTGGGTCTGCTTTTAGTTCCTTGAGTATTCTCCAAACTTCTTTCCAAAAAGGTTGTATAAGCTTTCATTCCCACCAGCAGTGTAGAAGTGTTCCCTTCTTTCCACAGCCACACCGACATCTGTAGTTTTGGGATTTTGTTATGCAGGCTAATCTTACTGGAGTTAGATGACATCTCAAAGTTCTACCTCTATTTCTTGGCACTTACCTCCCAGTCAGACTAGACAACTAGATGGTGGTCCCCAACCTTTTCGGCACCAGGGACAGGTTTCATGGAAGACAATTTTTCCCCAGATTGGAGGGGAGGGGACTGGGCCAGGAGGCAGAGCTCACGCAGTGATGCTGTGCAGCCCTGTTGCCAACAGGCCATGGACCAGTCCTGGTCGGCAGCCTTGGGTTGGGGATCGCGGAGCTGGAGGGTCCCTGAATGCACCACCCTCTCCCAGCTCTGTACCTTTTTTATCAATTTGCTCTGCTTGGACAAAAGCCTGTTCCAGAAGCCTTGCCTGCTGTTGCCTCCCTTCTTGCACCATTCTTATTACAGCCTGTCCAGCGTCCTCATTTTTGACTAATCTTAAGGGCAGTGGTCATCTGTATCTTTCGTCACAGAACCCCTGGCATTTGGCTCATAGCCTGTTGATGGGCTGAACCAAGGTGATCTGTCTTACCCCTCAATCAATATCCAACAGCTGTAAGGCTGCGTCAAGGGTGAGGAGGACTTGATGAGTCAGAAATCACTGGGACTCCATGGAAGGTATTTGCAGCCTGACATGGTGCTGTTAACTTGTTGCCTTTTTCTCTGCCAGGAACACTCTTCTCCCAGGCAGTGACCTGCCTGTCTCCCCTCTCTTCTTCAGGCCTCTGTCTCTTGATGAGCCAGATCTTCTCTGACAACTCCATAAGAAATGGTAACTACCTTCCTCACCCCACACAACACCTGTTTTCCTCCAGCCTCCCTTTCCTTCTCCTTTACCCGATCGCCATCTGACACTCTATGTACTTATCTGTTTATGTACAGTCTGTGCATTCATGATGATTAGAATGAAACCTTCACAAGGGCAAAGCTTTTTCAGTTTTGGTCCCTGCTGCATCCTTAGTGCCTGGCCAGTGCCTGATGCACAACAGGTGCTTATATGTATGTGCCGAACCAACAGGTGTGCAGGGAACAGTGCACACTGCTGGAGGGCAAGGCCGTGCACCCCAGCTTCCCTTATTCTCAGCTTGGTGGAACCAGCTTCTAGAAAGAAACAGTACCGAACTGAGGTAATAGTGAAGGTCTGGGGAGTTCCAAGAATGAAAATAGCCTCTTTCAGCTCCAAGTAATATAAACAATATACTTAAAAAGGTTATTAGGCTCGGTGGCCGTAGTTCAGTAGTTAGGGAGCCAGGCACGTGTCCCAGGGCTGGTAGGTTCGAACCTGGCTGGGACCTGCTAACCAATGAAAACTACAACAAAAAATAGCCAGGTGTTGTGGCAGGTGCCTGTAGTCCCAGCTATTTGGGAGGCTGAGACAAGAGAATTGCTTAAGCCCAAGAGTTTGAGATTGCTGTGAGCTATGACTTCATGGCACACTACCAAGGTGACAGCTTGAGACTCTGTCTCAAAAAAATAAAATAAAATAAAAAAGATTATTACTTTGTGTCTGAATTACCAATAATGCATGTGAAGAAACAAGATTAGGTCAGAGTAAATAAAGAAAAAATGAATTTTTTTTTTTTTTGAGACAGAACCTCAAACTGTCACCCTGGGTAGAGTGCTGTGGCATCACAGCTCACAGCAACCTCCAACTCCTGGGCTCAAGCAAGTCTCCTGCCTCCACCTCCCAAGTAGCTGGGACTATAGGTGCCCACCACAATGCCCAGCATTTTTTGGTTGCAGCCATCATTGTTGTTTGGCGGGCCTGGGCTGGATTCGAACCTGCCAGCTCAGGTGTATGTGGCTGGTGCCTTAGCCACTTAAGCCACAGGCACTGAGCCAAATTTTTTTTTTTTTTAAGTTGGAGTCTTACTCAGTCACTTTCAGTAGAGTGCTGTGGCGTCATAGCTCACAGCAACCTCAAACTCTTGGGCTTAAGCAATTCTCTTGCCTCAGCCTCTGAAGTAGCTGGGACTATAGGTGTCCACCACAACACTGGCTGTGATTTTAGAGACAGGGTACTGTTTTTTCTCAGGCTGATCTTGAACCCCTGAGCTCAAGCAATCCATCCTCCTTGGCCTCCCAGGGTTCTGGGGTTACAGGCATGAGCCACCATGCTTGGCCCAGAAAATAAATTCTAATAAGTCAGAGAGAGAGAGAGAGAGAGAGAGAGAGAGAGAGATGTTTGACCATGCCAACTCTTTGATTCTACCCCAGATCTTTAGTAAATTCTAAATTTCTAAAATCTGAGAAAGAGGTGTTTGACCATGCCAACTCTTTGATTCTACCCCAGATCTTTAGTAAATTCTAAATTTCTAAAATCTGAGAAAGAGGTGTTTGACCATGCCAACTCTTTGATTCTACCCCAGATCTTTAGTAAATTCTAAATTTCTAAAATCTAAATTCTGTAAAACCACCTATACTGACCTATGAGAAAAACCAAATGGCAATACACAAGGCGAAAGCTGGACTTTTGTTTTAAGAAATAACCCCAAGTGTTCTGCATAATTTCAGTAAGATTCAGCCCAATCTCCAGGGAATTTCTGGGCTTGGATCTTGGCTTGTAGTGCCAACTGGGCTCAGGGCCCAGGGCCCAAGGCAAGCCACTGCCTCCTTCTGGACCTCAGCTTCTGCCAGCGGAATAGTGAGGGAACTGGTGAAAACGGATTTCCAAGACCTCTTCCATCCGTAATGTTCCATGACTCTGTGTCTTGACAAGGGTTTCAATTTGTTCTCATTAATGAAAAGATTCAATTAACCAGGACATTAAATTCCCCGAGTGTTCTGGTTAATTGGGTCTTTACTGAAATAGCTCCCAAATTTTGTTTACTACATTAAAAAATAAACTTATTTTTTGCATTGTTTTATCCCTACAGGGAATATAAATGTGTTGAGCTGTAACAGCTAGAAATTGGTTGAGGAGTTACTGCTTAAATCAGAGTTTTCAAAACATTTTGACTGCAACCCATGGCTAAGAAAAAAAGTAAACTTTTTGTATTACACACACTAGACGCAGTTAACAAAGGTTTTGTGAAACGCTTCTGCACTTTACTATATGATACAATGTGATATTTTCTGTTCTTCCCCAGAAACACCATTCAACCCACTAGTTGCCTGCATGATCCGCAGTTTGAAAAGCACAACAGTAAAGTGTGTTTTTCTCACACAGAGTGCTACCCTTCTTTGCATATGTTAGTAAAACAAACAAACCAAAAAACCAAACAAACAAAAAACCACCCAAGAAGTCCCAGGCTGTCATTTTTATAGCTGTCCTTCTGTACCAACACTGAGGAAGCTGTGACTTTATTGGTTTTACATTTGAATTCACATTATTTGAAATGTCTGGCATTTCCTGAGAAGTGCTCCCAAGTAGCACAGTGGAGAGAAAAGAGCATTAGTCTGGACATCAGAGTTTCTGGCTTCCAGCCTGGGTTCTCTTACTATTTGGCTGTGTGACCTTGGATAACTCACTTAACCTCTCTGAGCTACCTCCAAACATGGGAATGCCTGCTATATCCAGGCGCCCCTCTCCTCACCCCTGTGATCTGGTAACCCAAGAATACTTGCTGTTTTCATCTGGGGTGTGGGGGCAGGGTATTCTGCCCCTGGTAGACACCAGAGTAGTGACTAACTGTGCTTTGTGTCCGCCTGTAGGTGGGACTGGGACAGATGAAATGCTAGCAAAGGGCTTTTGACTGCTGTGGTTAAATGGTTTTAATAGCTCTTCCACCTTTCAAGGTAATTAACATCTGGATTGAATTTCCTTGGGAAATTCTAGCCATTTCTCAAAGCTTTCACTTCCTGCTTCTTCCCACTTCCCTTAACAGACAGACTCCTGGCTGTCCCTGCTGCTGTTAAGAATTCCTGGGATTGTGTAGTTCAGCTCTTTTCCCTTCCTCGTACACATGGGTTTGGGTGAGGGAAGGCTGCATGCCCAGCGTGTCAAGTGGCACTCTGAGCGATGGGCCGCAGTGGGAACCCAGGGGACGGAGGGCCCCAAGCTGAGGTCAGAGGCGAGGCCTGTGTGAGGATGTGCCCCAAGCAGAACTGTGGGGCTGATACCTAAGCAGAGGCAGGGAGAATGCCTCTTGCTACAGTACTGTAACTTTCTGTCTCCTATTTGTCCCTGAACTTTGGTTTGGTTTTGACTTCTGCTGGTGATGGCACCAACAGAAATCTGAAGAACTGACAATCGTTTTTCAAAAACATTCATGAAAACAAGCTTTGTAGCCCAAAGGACAGCCTTGATTTTAGCTTTCTGCAGACTACTAAGGCTACAGTCTGGCATATTGTTCGTTTTCTTTCTAGACAGGAAACAACAATTTCAACCAGCTTGGGCAAAAAGGAGAAGCCGAAGCTGGGTCTGAATGGCCACCTGTGGCCAGCGCGGGGTGCAGCCAGGCCTGGGGACCCAGAGCCAGGGCTGGGCTGGCGCCATCGTCTTGCTCCTGCTCATTTTCTCTGCTCTTCCCACTTCACCCTCTCCCTGGGCCAGCTTCCCCCAAGTGGGGAATAGGGCCACTGCCAGCCCCAGTGAGCGACAGCTGGACTTTCACACCAGAGGGACACTGACCCCCTTGGTTCTAGGATGAAAAAGGCTGGGAAAGACCTCAACGCGTCCTCATTCTCTGGTCAAATCAGCTGGGTTGGGAGAAGGTTCACAGAAAAGCACGGCCCCTCCTGAGGTAGATGTGTGGCTGCGGAAGAGCAAACCATTCACTCAACAATTTTTTACTGGGCAAAAGTGAGAGGCTGAATGAAGAGCCCCGGGCTTCCCTGATTAGGGAGTGGTGACCCAGAGGTGGAGAGATGAAGGTGAAGAGAAAAGGTAGCTGGCATCTAGGGCTCTGCAAAGCAGCAGAGAGAGGTGACGTTGAGAAGCTTGTGCAGAATGTAAATCAACTACTTCTTTGAAGGAGGAGGGGGCCCTGCTGTGAGAAAGTGGCCAGGCGAGTTGCTTTACAATTTTGCTCAATCAAGATCATAAGATACTGGAAACCTGCTCTTGCTGTAAACTGGGACCAGTTTGGCACCCGCAAGAATGTTCATTATGGCCTCCTTTATAATACCTAAAAAAAGGGAGCCAACCCAGATATCTGTCCATCAGGTATAGAATGCAAAAGTAGGCTCTGCGCCTGTAGCTTAGGTGGCTAGGGCACCAGCCACATACACCTAAGGTGGTGGGTTCGAATCCAGCCCTGGCCCACCAAACAACAATGATGGCTGCAACCGAAAAAAAAAAAATAGCCAGGTGTTGTGGTGGGTGCCTGTGGTCCCAGCTACTTGGGAGGCGGAGGCAGGAGACTCCCTTGAGCTCAGGAGCTGGAGGTTGCTGTGAGCTGTGATGCCACGGCACTCTACCCAGGGGGACAGCTTGAGGCTCTGTCTCAAAAAAAAAAAAATGCAAAAGTAATCATTCTCACTGTGTCCTCACATATGCAAAGAAAAAGGAGAAGTAATCCTGGTATAATCATACCAGGGAATCCTACCTGGTAAAGAAAGTGAGTAAACTATAAGTACACGCATCAACAAGAAAGAAATTTAAAAATACAGTTGAGCAAAAGAGAGAGCGAGAGAGAGCTGGGAAGACTACAGTTATAACAGTATGGTTTAGGGACCCAAGACAGAAGGATTCAACCTGTACTGGCAAGCAAGGGAATGGGCAACACCTGTGTTGGGTCAGTGGCTTGCTCTGGTGGTAGAAAGGGACAGTGAGACAAGTGGGAGGGTGGGAGGGTGGGCACAGAGGGAGCTTCAAATGTGTGGACACTACTCTCTTCTTTAAGCTCGGTGGTGTGGGCGTGGTGTTTGGTTTTTATTGTTCTTTAAGCTGTACATATAAGTTGTGCACACTTTTTTGTAAATATGATCTATTTTATGACAAAAAAGTATATTTAGCCAGGCAGCGCCTATGGCTCAGTTGGTAGGGTGCTGGCCCCATATACCGAGGGTAGCGGGTTCAAACCCGGCCCCAGGCCAAACTGCAACAAAAAAATAGCCAGGCTTTGAGTGGGCACCTGTAGTCCCAGCTATTCGGGAGGCTGAGGCAAGAGAATCACCTAAGCCTAGGAGTTGGAGGTTGCTGTGAGCTGTGATGCCACAGCTCTCTACTGAGGGTGATAAAGTGAGACTCTGCCCCTACAAAATAAAAAAGTGTATTTAGCCAAAGTCAAAGTTCCTCCACACACCAATAAAAAGTAGTATTGGGTGTGGTTAAATAGTCTGAGCCTCAAAGGAATCAGAACTCTGCCAGATGTGGTTCCCTAATGGTGTGGAATAGCATCGGGGACAAAGAAGGATGGCAGGAGGCACTCCTGCCCTGGCCCCTGGCCCTGTCATCAGCAGCAGGACTGGGGTGTGTCCTGGCGTCTCCAGGATGTCCTGCTTACACCGCCAACTTCTTCCAGCCCCACAGAGTTGCCACCACATGCTCCCATAGCTGCCTGCTGAGTCAAATTCAATAATCCCAACTTCTCGTTTTTGACCCCCCAAACAAGCACACAGGACATTTGGAGCTCAAAGTGTGAACACATTTTGGATGTGGTAGAAATCCTTACTAACAACACTTCTAAATTTTGGTGGCTCACCACCTGATTGCCTTTTTAGGGAAGGTTTATCATTTGCCTGCTGAAGTTTACTTTAAATTCTGGCTGGTTTGCAACGCATTCTTTGTTGACAGCTCTAGTTTGAAATGTTTGGGCTCACTTTGCTCTGGCTAAAACATGTTGTCAAGTCTTTTTTAAACCACTCCTGTTAGATAATTTCTCTTGGCTGGAATTCAGTGTTCATTAACTTTAGATTTAGAGGGAACCTTGGGAGTCACCTGTCCAACCTCCCACCCAGCAGAATTGTTTCTGAAGCATGCCTGCCTCTGATTGCTTGCTTTTTAAGGGAATCACTATGGGGACAAAGAGTCCCATAGTTTACAAATTCCCACATAAAATTTTGCATGCATTTTTATTAATCTTGTCGAATCAGAAATCTGCAAGAGCAATTCCAAGTTTGTTGATTAAAATGAGCACAGAGCCAGTACTAGGGGTACAGAAGGCCTTACAGGCTCAAAGATTTTTTTCCATCTACTTAATATAATCTATCCCAGATTAGGAGGGGTAGAGAGACAACAGAGGAGTCAGACACATCTACAGGTTGGAAGGAGAAGCAACAAAGGAAGGAAGATCTGGCTAATTGCTTCGGAGTCCTATGTGTCTATTTTGTCCCTTTGTTTTTGTTTTCTGGATTCTTTAAAGGCAGAGACATGAAGAACACAGACATTGCCTCGCTGGAGGAGCAGAACTGCTCTGACATGCCCCCAGCTCCACCTTCTGTCTTCCCACCTAATGGTCCCTGGTTGCCTTGTTCCATTAGACAGGGCCCACCCCAGTTTCCGAGCCCACTGAGACATGGTGTGATGTGTGTTCACAGTTGCTCCTTCCGACTGTCTTCCTGCTTTTTGTTCTGCTTTGGTGGAGTGTGGAGACAAGTCACGAGCTCAGGGACAGACCATCGGGGTTAAGTGGGCTTCAGTCCTGAGCCCTGCTGAGACTGTGGTGGCCAGGCCCTTCAGGGTATGGGAGGAGCCAGCCTGGGGAAGACCAGAGTAAACCTATTAGAGCAGCAGGGTTGTTCTCTTCTTGACCTTTCTCTGGTGCATGCTGGGGGCGTTTCTGGGCCAAAGAAGGTAGCTGGAGATTTTTTTTTTAATTGAGGATAAGAGGCTAAAGTGTGGATGGGGAGGGAACAACGAAAGGCGCTAACCCAGGCTGGGCACCATGTGCCGAGTCTAGTAGGCATTCGAAGCTCAGGTGAGGTTGAGGACTGGCTGTGATGATGCCAGGTTAGTGTGGCAGGGCCTGGTGCTCGGGAGATGTGTGGCTCTGGGGAGTGGACCCTCCATAGCACAATGTCCCAGTTAGACCCTGTGCAGAGACAGGCTGGACACAGCAGGATGTCAGGTTCACAGCCTGAAGCTCAGGGCAGGCCAGTGGACCCCACAGATCATCAGAGGCAGGCGCCTCCTTCAGGGACCCAGTCCTGCTGTGCGGTGCCTCCCTGAGCCCCTGGGCTCCCCAGCACACTGGGCCTTGGAGACTGGCATGGGGCTGATGCACTAACAGACCAGCCTGTGTCTAGTCCAGGGAGTGGGAACAAGAGAAGGCCAGGAGGGGTTAAGGGAGGCTGGGGAGGACGCCTGAACTGCTGGGCTCCAGGGTCCATCAAGTCAAATTAGCAAATACCTGACTGTGTATCTGTGAGCGAGTTGTGGTAGGATAAAGACAAGGGGTTGTGCTGACCGGGAGACAGATTAGGAAATGCTGATGATACCACATCATAGGGATTACACAGCAGATTACAAAGCCAAAGCACAGTGCTTCCTTAGTTCATAGAGGCTCCATGTGCATGAGGCATTGGCACAGGAGGAGAAGGTGCAGACCAGGGAGGGGAGGCGGAAGGAGGGGAAGAGTTTTGCATAGACGAAGGCGGTGCCATTCTCTGACCTCCTCTCCCAGTCAGTGGCAGGTGGCAGCAGGGAGGAACTGAGGGGTCATTTTCACAGGACCTCAGGGAGATGGAGGCCCCAGCTGTCTGCTTTGGTTCTAAAGTAACTCAGGGACGCTGAGTGGGCAAGAGGGGAATTGTCTTCGTGCCCCCAGGCAGCAACTCCTCTCTCTGGGCGTGAGGATAGCAGGGAACATGTCTCCTTGCAGGTCTCTTCACCAGACAGGCATCTTCCCGGGGGTGGGCTGAGCACACAGGACAGTCCTCCCCAGGCCCAGAACACTGACAAGACCTGAGTGGGAGTGGAGGGCAGGACCCAGTGACATCGGCATGCCTGTTATTTTTTACCTGGTTGTTGCCTACAGCCCAGTGAGGCTTGGAAACACTCTAGTTAAGGGAGTTAACCAAGTGTTCTCTCTGGGCACTTTAATTTTCTCCTTTATAACAGCCTTTTAAATTTCATAGAACTGTTCTACGTCTATCATTATCTTGTTTTTCTTCCTTAGTCCGAGGGTCAGCAAATTTTTTCCCTGTAAAGAGCCAGACAATAAGTGTTTTTGGCCTTGTGGTCTCAGCCACAGCCTCTGCACTCTGCTATGGCGGCCTGGGAGCAGCCAGAGACAGTGTCAGCTAAGGAGTGTGCCGCTATTACAGTCACATTTTATTTATGGACACTGAAATTGGAATTTCAGATGATTTTTCCCAAGTTACCAAATATTCTTTCTTTTTAAAATTTCTTTTCATGAATTCAAAAATGTGAAAATGTTCTCAACATGGAGGTACAAAGACAGCTCGTGAGCCATAATTTGCCAGTCCCCTTGAGGGTGGGAGTGGCTCATTGGTGTGTCCCCAGCACAATGTCAGGCATATATAAGTACATGTTGGAGGAGAGACCTTCTCCACTTCACATACAGGGAAGCCATGGCTCAGGAGGTTAATCTGCTCTTTCAGGTGTGGGGCCAGAACTCACTTTCATGGTAGCTGGAGAACTGGAGGGTTAGGTAGCTGGTGGTTCTTCCAACTTCAGCTCCTGCCTTCACTCCTTCTTCTAGACCACAGCATCACCCTTCCCAGAACGAACGTTGCCATATTGTCCACAGAATTTGGGATTGAGAGCTTCCCTTGAGTACCAAACTGCCCAAGGAGATAGTCTATTGGGTCACTTTTCAGTATGGTCAAGCTGTAGAAACTTGGCTTTAATGCCTCAGGTTTTCTTTTTAACCTGCCAGATGGTGACTATGCTATTGATAGTCTACCTTGGAAGGCAGTTGGGAAGAATAAAAGGGGCTTTGTAGGTATTAAAAATTTACCAATGAGGGCTGAATCACATGTATATTCTTCAGATTGAGCATTTTATCACAACCAAAATTAGTTTTCTTTTTTAAACCAAAACCCCAACAGCTTTGTGTGAACTGGGGTCTACTTAAGACCCTAAAAGTCCTGCTTCTGGTAGAAGATCCAATTAGCACTAGAAGACAACCTGACCCTAAAAATTCCAGTTCTTTAGTTGAAAAACTAGCTCTCTTTCCGTGTCAGCCCTTGTCACTCTGTGTCTCCACCCTCATCTTTGTCAACTCCTACATTTAGTTTCAACTTAAGTGTCTGTCTTGATTACTATGCTTTTTTTCCCCATCATGACTCACCCCCAGGCTCTGTTTTCACCTGGCCTCCAGCCTGCCCTCTTCCTCACGTGGTGAGGTTAACCACAAACCACCCAGCATCCCAAGAGGCCAATATATGAACTCTGCCCCTTGGAACCTGCACCAGTTTGGGTGACTTCTTACATTCTAGCTCTCCTGGGCTCTTGGCTATGGGCTGGGCACACCCATGTGCGTCCCAACAGGTTGCTCTCACCTCTGGGCTTCCCACTGTGGCCCAAGGGTATGTCTCCCAGGGGGCCATCTGCTTCCTCTGATCCTAGGAAGGAGAGTCCTATCAGTACCTTGGACCATTTATTAAAAATTTAATATACACTCAGTGTGAAAAGTTTGAAAATATCTATAAGCATAACGAAAATAAAACCCACTGGTAATCATTCTAACCCAGAATTAAACACTATTAGGTATTTTAGAGTGTGCCCTCTGAGCCATTTTATACGCAGAATTTTCTAAACATACTGCATCGTTGCCATCCTGTTTTGTTACTTGAATTATTATATTTACTTAATACAGCATGAGTGCATTCCCATGTCCTTAAGTGTGTCTTGATAACATTATTTTTTATTTCTATGTTGAGTTTGATGATAGGTGTGGACACAGTAGATTTTATTTAATAAACACTGTTGGACCTTTACCTTCTATCTGGTTTTTCCTGCCAAGATGAACATCCTTAACTGTAAGTGCTTTTATGCCTCTCCTGCTGCTTCCCTAGGATACATTTCTAGAAGTGAATTAATTAGGTCAAAGGCTCTGCACATTTTTTAAGGTCAGATTGTCTTTTAGAGATGATCCAATTTTTGCCTCTACCCATAGTGCAAAAAAAGTCCCTGTTCCCTGAGCCTTGCCAACATATTATTGGATATTTAATAACTTTTGATTTATATAAAACATTGTTTGAAAGCTGATGAGGCTGAATTTTTCAATGTGTTTTGTTAGTCATTTGTATTTCTTGTGTGATTTATTCTTTGTGAGCCTAAAGAATTCTTTGCTCCATCCTTCCTCAAATGTGTTTATTAGGGAGCTCTTAGGTTCAAATTTTGGCTCTGCCAATAACCAGCTTTGTGACCTTGAGAAAACAAATTCCATTGAACCCCAGGTTTGTCATTGACGGACTCAAATAATAATAAAGTTGTTATTAGGATTTAGTGAGATCACATATGTAAAGTGATTTCCGCTATCTCTGGCACATAAGGAGGTGCTTGATTTATGCTAAGTTTTTCCCTTCCCCTCCCATGGGCAAGGTGCAGTGAAGAAAAAAATATACAGGGTGTTCCAAAAGTCTCCATACATAGGAAATATTAACAAACTAGCACAACAACAAATATGGGGACCGTGTTCATTATGAGGGGGAGAGAGGCCTTCATGTAGGTGTGGAAAGAGGTGGCCAACACACAGAGAATATTTTGTTAATATTTTGTAAACTCTCATAATGAATATTCTGTAAGTAAAGGAACGTTTAGCTACAATTTCCCAGTTTCCCTATGTATGGTGACTTTTAGGACACCCTGTATAGAGACATTCTATTTGTCTTTGAAAAACACACAATTTAATAGGGGCAATAAAATCTACACAAATATTTGACATAGGCTTTATAAGATGAATAGCATTTTGACAACGTGGGAAGAGTTACAGGGAGAGTCAGGTGTGTTTGGGAGTGGCAAATAGATTAAGTTGACTGCAGATAAGCCTAGAAGTATAAATTAGGACCTTGACCATAAAGGGACTTGCTCCCAAGGCAATGGGGAGCTCTTGAAAGTTTTTGAGTGAAGGGATAAAGCAATTAAAAATACATTGAGTACAAGTCAAATTTATTAAGAGTAGAGTATAAAACGTCTTAACACAACAATTAAGAAAGTGAGGTGAAGGCTGTGTTAACCAGTTTGATGTAAGCATTCTGAATTGTATGTAAAATCAGCACATTGTACCCCATATGTGCAGTAATGTACAGAGTTATGATTTAATAAAAAATACATATAAGTGGTAATATGACAGAGACTGGACTTGGAAAATCAGCTATAAAAAATATAATTGTGGGCAAAGTTATGCCGTGTATAGTATTAAATTCAGGAGACACAACGAGGGTAGAACAATTAATACCCTGTCAGAGAGTGGCATGGAAATCAAGAGAGGTAAAGGTCAGAGGTGTGTGTGAAGCTGAGTGATTGGAGGACTAGCTTTAGTAGATTTCATGTTGTTTAAAAATTATGTTTGAGGCTTGGCGCCTATAGCTCAACCAGCTAAGACGCCAGCCACGTACACCTAAGGTGGTGGGTTCGAATCCCCAGCCCGGCCCCACCAAACAACAATGATGGCTGCAACCAAAAAATGGCCGGGCGTTGTGGCAGGTGCCTGTAGTCCCAGCTACTTGGCAGGCGGAGGCAGGAGACTCGCTTGAGCCCAGGAGTTGGAGGTTGCTGTGAGCTGTGATGCCACAGCACTCTACCCAGGGGGACAGCTTGAGGCTCTGTCTCAAAAAAAAAAAAAAAATTTATGTTTGAACAATTAGTACAATCTGCTTCCCTTTTCCATGGGCCCCTCGTTAGGAAGACTGTATACCCTACCTCACGAAATGAGGCTTCATCACGGGATTGCCAGGACCAGTGGGTTGTGAGTGGGTGTGAGATGTGCCCCTCTGTAGAAGTCAGAAGACCCACAGGCCAGTCCATCCCCTCACCTTCCATCCCTCTGCCACATGCTGTCACCGAGTCTTGGGTTGGGGCCCTTCTGTTAGTCAGGCTTCCAGAATGAGGAGAGCTGATCTGCAGGGCACCTGCAATGTGACAGGAAAACAAACCTTTGCTCTTGTAAACCGCTGAGATTGAGGATTTCTATCTGACAGCAGATTAATTTGGCCTAACTAACCCATGCAGGTACTGTGAGAAAAAATAGAAACGTTAGGAGAAGGAGGAGTTGTCTGGGGAGAGAGGGAGATGATTCAGTGTGAAACATAATAATTCTGAGGTGGCATTTGAATAACTCGAGGGGGGTGTCACACAGGTGCCTTATAGATGATGCGATGGAGGCTCGGTGAGGTCATTTGCTCAAGGTCACGCAGAAGCTGGAGACAGAGATTTGGAAGCCACATATGTAAATGAGGAAGCACTGAGGTGGATGGTCACCAAGAGCAAGTCTGTGGAGAGGAGGACAGGGGTAGGGGGAGGTAGGAGATGGAGCTGGGGGTGGTGGGGAGGGGACAAGTTGGAGCCAAAGCTGGGCCCATCAGAGAGATGAGCAAGGGGCCAGGATGGCTCATGACTGTCAGAGGGGACGGGCATGTTAAGAGAAGATAAAATGGGACAGAAGTTTCCAGCAACTGAGAAAAGGCCTTGGGATGTGGCAATTGCAAAATCACTAGCGACCTTTGAAAAAAATCATTTTCGTAGAGTGGCAGGAGACGACGCCAGATGCCAGACAGTTGCAGAGACTGTGGGCTGAAAAAGTAAAGGTTTTTTTTTTTTTTTTTTGAGAAGTTTCTCTGTCAAGAGGATAAACAAATAAAATAGGTAACCAGCAAGGTCATGTGAAGGATTTTGAAGATGGACATCTGTGTGTGTTTCTCAGCAAAATAGGAGAGAAAGGGAAAAACAGGAGAGACTGAAGACCCTGGAGGATCCCAGGGCAGGATGGAGCAGGAGCGCTGGAGGCCCGGCGGGACGAAGGCCTGGCCCGGGGCTGGCACACTCGGCTCCTGGGAGTATGGAGGGAAGGGCCACTGTGTAGGAGGCCTGTGGGGTGTTGAGGAGGACAGGGGGGCAGAAAGGAAACATGGCCTGTGCCTAACAGCCCTGACTTTCCTGCAAAGCTGGATGGGTGGCTGAGGCTGGGAGGACGGGCTCAGGGAAGCCAGAGAAGCTGGACTGTCTTGGGCAGCTGCCTCAGACCCAGCAAGAGGGGAGCAGCCCTGTGGCGCCAAGGGAAATATCCATCTGAGATGAACACGCACGGAGTCAGGTTCTGTGGCTTCCTCTCCAAGAGGAAAAATACGAACTCAAGTAGGGTTCCTCTTGGAAAGTAGAAACGGGCTGTGAGCAGAGGTTCTTTGAATAAAGTTACAAAGAATGGCAACTACAGGGGAAGCAGAGAGAGTGAGGGTGGTGACCCGGAAGAGTCAGTGGGAACGTGAAGAAAACTGGTCTCTCGCCTTCTGGGGTGGGTGAGTAAGGAGGGCAGCTTTAGGGCAGTGGCATTTTTCTTGTCTTCCTTCGTTTTTTAAATTATTATTAATTATTTCAGGTTCATTTCCGAGTAGGTCATATATACACAGAGAAAGAAACTCAAAAGGTACCAAAGGGTGCATAGCGAAAATTCCTCCAGCCAACGAGGTCCCCTCCCTGGAGGTCATCATAGTGACAGTTTTATTGTTCTGACAAGAGATATAAGAGCAGTCCCTTGTGGGATGTAAAAACTGGACCAGCTGCAGAATAATTACCTGGAGACTTGCTATGCAAATTATAGGCCCCACCCAAAATTTACTGTAGAAGAAACTTTGGGCGCTGGCCCAGAAATCTGTCGGGACAAGCCCTCTGGGTGATTCTGCTGCAGACAGAAACTTGAGAAGCACAGCTCTGGGCGAGTTCCGAGCATACACACAAATGTACACCAGCTGCCCCCTCTTTTTTTTACGTAAGTGCTTTTTACCTTATGTTTTTAGAGATCATAAGCCACTTTAAAATATTTTTATTTCTATCTTCAACTTTCAAAATTTCACAGAGATTTTCAAGTAGCTCGCAGAATTCTTGGGGGATTGTTCGTGAGGTTTGTATTAAGAACTTTTACTGAGTGGGGAGAAGGGAGCAAATGAAGATGCAGAGAGAGTGGAGCAGGCCAGAGAGCGTGTTCTCTCAGGGGAAGGTCAGCTTTGGTCAAGGCTAAAGGAGTGAACAAAACAAGTTTAGGGTGAAGGGACTTTTTTTGAGGTGAAATTCTTATAAATACGATGAACCATTTTAAAGTATACAGTTCAGCCAGACACGGTGGCTCACTCCTGTAATCCTAGCACTTTGGGAGGCTGACGTGGGAGGACTGAGTTCAGGTGTTCAAAACCACCCTGAGCAGGAGCAAGACCCCATCTCTACAAAAAACAGAAAAATTAGCGGAATGTGGTGGTGGCACCTGTAGTCCCAGCTACTCTAGAGGCTGAGGCAGGAGGATCGCCTGGGCCCAGGAGTTTCAGACCTCTGACATCTCTCTCAGCTTTATGCAGTAGGTTGAGGGAAGGAAGAAAAGGGATAAGAAAGTCCTTTCAGGCATTTGTATTGTAGCAGAAAAGATGGGACTAAGATAGAAATATGCATGAGACTGTAGATAATAAAGGGTAGGAAAGCAGACATGACCAACAGAACAAGGCAGTGAGGTGCAGTGGGGTATTGTGGGCTGGAAGCTCGAATACTTGGCTTTGTGACCATGAGCAACTTTGTCAGTCTAGTAAGGTATGGTAAGGGGATATTTGGCCGGGACACCTAAGTATATCTATGAGGTGGACATTTGTCAGACTTTGTTGATGGATCAGCCTTTCACATAAGAAGATGTTCTTATGTGAAATGGGGACTATAAGATTTCACTATTAGAAACAAATGGGAAAACAGTCAAGCAATTCATCAAATAGTTAAATACAGAATTACCATATAATTCAGCAATTACACTTGTAGGTATAATCCCAAAAGAAATAAAAACATATATACAGGCTCGGTGCCCATAGCACAGTGGTTACGGCACCAGCCACATACACCAAGGCTGGCCGGTTCAAACCCGGCTCAGGCCAACTAAACAATGACAACCGTAACAAAAAATAGCCGGGCGTTGTGGTGTGTGCCTGTAGTCCCAGCTACTTGGGAGGCTGAGACAAGGGAATTGCATAAGCCCAACAGCTGTGAGCTGTGATGCCATGGTCCCAAGAGTTGGAGGTTGCTATGAGCTGTGATGCCATAGCACTCTACTGGGGGTGACATAGTGAGTGAGACTGTCACAAAAAAAAAAAACCCAACAAAAAAGAAAACATATATCCCCACAAACCTTGTAGGCGAATGCTCACAGCAGCATTATTCATAATAGCTAAAAAGTGGAAACAATCCATACATCTACCAGCTGACTAGCGGATGAACAAAATATGGTGTATCCACATGATAGAATATCATTCGGCCATAACAGGAAACCAAGTACTGTCACACATCACAGTGTCAATAAACCTTAAAAACGTGATGCAGAAGTCAGTCATGAAGCACCACATATCGCAAGATTCCTTTTATGTACGACGTCCAGAATGGGCAGTTCTGTAGGGACAGGAAGCAGATCAGTGGTCAGCGAGAGCCGGGAGGAACCACAGGGTAGAGAGGTGACCACGGCCCGAGGGTCTGGGGCTTCTTTTGGCAGCAGCGCTGAAGCTGTTCTAAAATTGGTTGTGGTTATGGCTGCACACCTCTGAATAGGCTAAAAATCGTGGAATTGTACACTTCAAATGGGTAAGTTGTATGGTATGTGAGTTGTACCTTCATGAAGCTATTACCTAAATAAATAAATGAATAAATAATGTTGGAGTGAGGCATTGACAGGAGGCTGTCAGGCCAGGACCCCTAAGTATATCTGTGAGGCAGACTTCGTCAGACTTTGTTGACCGTTCAGCATTTGGGGCGTGCTACCCCATCTCATGAGGACTTGCCTCCCACAGGAGAAGACTGGTTGGTACTTGCTTTCCCAGCCTTCTCTGCCACCTGGGAGCCAGCATGTGAGCCAGGCCCAGCCAGACCCACCCGCCGGCCTCTGAAGTTGGTCATATAGGGAGCGGGCACTGTGGGAACTCATTTAAGTGAGAGAGTGACACCAGTCACACCCACTTCCTTAGGCAGCGTGGACGAGGTCCCAATGGCAGTGTGCAGCGTTCCTGACGGGTGGTGATGAGCCACAGTATCCGGACCCAGGAATGGCCAGGTGTGGTGAAAAGGCAACCTCCCCAGGACCACTTCTGTGGGGTGCATGGGGGCGTTTCCATAGCTGCCTTTCCTCTCAACCAGTTCCCTAGCCCTCCCAGAGCCTCAGTGAACTCCCCTACCATGCTTTAATACATGTCCTTTCTCCTTAAATTAGCCAGTTTGGCTTTCTCTTGTCCAGCTGTGTAGCACGACTGCTCCAATCAGGTCCCTTCCACTTTGAGCCACTCTCCCAGTGAGAATAAGGAAGGAGGGTGCCAGGCTGTTTCCCAGGGAGATTAAGCTTCGGGCCAAGACTGACTTCTTTCCACAGACCTTTCAACAGAAGTGAGGCCAACAGGGAAGGGGAAAGAAGGAGCAGGAAGAGGGCAGAGTCCAGCTCTCTTAACAGTTTGCGCTTAAGAAAGAAATAACAACAGAACCCACTAGACTACATACCGGACACTTTTAACCAGACAAATGACTCCACTCACCAAGACAGTAGCCACTAGGACATCTCCTTCTGGGACCCAACCCATATTTGGGGAGGACTCTCAGGTTCCCCCAGAGGCCAACACTCACTCACTCGCAGGGTTGGTCTGGAGGCTTAATCGATGCTAAGCACTTGGCTCTTGGTAGGCACTGACTCCAAAAATATATTTATCGAGTACTTACTACGTGCTGTATACGAGTCTAAGTTCTGGAATACAGGAAACAAGATCGATCACAATCTCTGTTTTCTTGAAGCTTATGATCTAGGGGAAGACGACAATACACAGAAATAAAAAGTAAATTCCATCAAAGGTAATTTCTGCAGAGAGACATACAGCAGGGTTAGGAGAGAGGAAGTCCCCACAGCAGTGAGCGAGTGTCTGTTTGAATTAGCACATCTGAGAAGGCCTGGCTGAGAAGTGGACAGAGAGGAGGTGGGGGATGTGGTGAAGGGATCGGTGAATATTACAGAGACCTTTACCGTGGCCATTCTTTCCAAATCCTCCTCGTCCCTACTGAGCTTACATGTTGGACACGAGCCTCCTTGTGGGGACTGTGAATGAAATATTTGGAGGGAAACTCTGGGCCATGTGGAGGGCCTCAGGCTCTGGGGCAGGGGTGGGGTGAGTGGTGAAGAACTTCCTGAGGGGATCAGGGCCACCAAGCTGGATGAGGTCAGCAGGGCAGGGTTTCCCAGAGAAATTGACTTTCAACAATGGGAAGGGCAACCATCCACCAAGCCATGCTCTGGGCAGGCCAAGCCTCATTTACAGCCTTTGGGGCTGTGCTGAGGGCAGACACCCTCTCTGATGAGAGAGGAGTCTTTCTCCCTTCTTCAGTAAATCTACAGATGGCTCCGAGAGATTTTTCCTAGCCTTATTGCTCTAGTAAAACAAACACAAAGCCTCACACTGGATTCTCTGTCTGAGATTCTGATTCCCTCAGAGTCATTACAAGCCAGCGTGGGCCTTTGCTCCCTTTTCAAGCTGACTCTTCTTGTTAGCACACCTACCCTGAACTATAATCACCCACCCTCTCATTACCACACCATTCCTGAGAAAGTAGACGGGAGAAGCACAGTAGACGCTCTCTGGACTGCTGATGGAAGGGAATAAAGATAACTTCTGGGTCGTCTGGGTCTCGTAGACTTTTATTACTGAGGGACTCTGTGCCTTAGAAACTCTGTATTATAGATTTTTGTTGTTATCAAGAGTGATGACTTGTCCACACCACTGTACATAATCTGACCTATAGTATAACCAGATCCAAAGTACCCAGCAGTGATTTGTGACCAGATTTGAATGTACCTTCTCTCATTATCCAAAAGGAACCTCCCGTATGAGGACTTGTTCTCCTCAGAGACTGTGGCAAGGAGCCAGAAAGAAATGGAAGGGAAGGACAGACCCTCGGATGTGCCTTTGATTACATTCCAGAGACCCATTTAACGTCTTCCCTGCCAGGGTTCTTAATTTGTTTGCCTTGCACATGACTACTGCTGGGGGACTTTGTGGCTTAGAGGCCTTTGGAGAGGAACAGAAATTGAGAGGCAAATTGAAGTGATGCATCTCTTTTGCTTTGCAAAATTTTCATAAGCAGTTTAACCCAGTCATGCAAAGAAGTGAGGTCTAAAGACTCCAGAATTTAGTGCCTCAAGAGAAACAGGAGGCAGGTAAGGGACAATGTTGGTGAATATTAAGCTTCTGTCTCCTTCCTCTTGGATTGTATGTTTCCTTGGTACTGATACCCCCTAAGCATCAGAGCTCATTTTCAACTTGTCTGTTGAAAAAATATCCATGCATTCACCCACAAATGTTTAATGATTGTCTACTATGTGGAGAGACTCTGATGACCACTGGATCTTAATCCCTGTCCTTAATGAGCTTTGCAAGTTGGTGAGAGCAGCAGGTGGCCAACCAAGAAAT
Source organism: Otolemur garnettii (assembly GCF_000181295.1). Classification (NCBI taxonomy): domain Eukaryota; kingdom Metazoa; phylum Chordata; class Mammalia; order Primates; family Galagidae; genus Otolemur; species Otolemur garnettii. Next base: position 2,899,439 of record NW_003852490.1, read on the forward strand.
AATCAAGTATGTGCTGAATTGAGGGGAAGGAGGTGTGGGCATTTCAATCGGGGAAATTGTTTTCTTCCCAGTAGATAGTGGCCGTCAAAGGGATCCCACTCCCCCCTCACTCCGGGCTGGTAACACATCGGTGGGCCATTTGTTGAGCACTGATCAGGTCACCCATGGTGCTATCCATTTTACTATGCTCTCTAATTTAATTGTCACACTGATTCTATGAAGTAGACATTGTAATTAACTTCATTTTACAGATGA
>NW_003852490.1:2899824-2926818 GCF_000181295.1 Otolemur garnettii
AGGGCCAGGACCTGGAGACTGGAACTAGCTGTAAAAGGAAGGTGATAAAAACACCTATTTGTTACTCTTGCTCTGAATCTAATGACTCTGAAAGACTTTGATCTTTCCTTTAACCTTTTCTCTGTTCTTTGGGGAAAAGGGAAAGGTGAGCTGTTTTGCAATAATTTCTCCAAGTCTTCAGACTCTGGCAACACAAGAAAAATATTCAGAAACAAAGACCACACCTTCCTAGGGCAACTCAGGGAAGGATGAGCTCAGCTGCCTGCATCATTCTCTTAAAGGCACAGCCGCAGAGCTTCAGCTGCGTTGATCTGAAACCCTCAGATGTGGGTCAGGAGGCTGGTTTTGGCACAATTGTTTTTCCAGACCCCCTTCTGCAGGGAGAGGGCAGGTCATGAAGGCTGAAGTTGCAGGCTTTGGACAGAGGAACAAATCAACAGATGGTGCCGGTGCCAAATTACAGGCAGAATGCATGGGGTGACTTGGCCTTCTCGCCACCTGGGGCCTCCTCGCCTACCTTCTCTGCTGGGCTCAAAGGTGTGTATTTGTGCCAGGAAGAAAACTGCAGCAGAGTTTGGCTCAGTTGTCACTGGGACAATACCCAGAAGACTTAACTACAGTGAAGGTAGGCAGTGAGGCGTAGAAGGACAAGGATGCAAACAGTTTGCAAGCTTCTAGTTAAACCTGTCTTTAAAGGCCAATGGCAGACTCTGTGGTCAGTCCTTCTTCTAGCAGAGCAGTCTTTCGGTTTGCTATTTCCTCTCTTCTCTCTTACTCTTTGTATTCTCAATGCCTGGCAAAGTGGCTGGCGTGTAATGGGTATGTAGTTAATGTTTGCCAAATTCATCCATTAGGAGACACTTAGGGGAAGACTCCAAGGCCATCTGCAAATGGGCTTTCTTTGGGATGGATCATGTCCTTTACAAAGGAGGAGCTGCTGGAAAAGACCTTGGATCCGCCCAAAACCCTCCTCTGGGGACAGTCTCCTTTAGAGGCTATAGGTGGACACCCATTGCGCTAGGGCTGATTATGTAAGAACTTCATGTCAACGCAGGAAAATTCTACATCTAGATCTGAAGAGACAGAGGTAAGAATCTCCTTCTAAAATCACAGTGGAGGAAGTCCAGTCTAGAGACACAGTCATGTTTCTTACTGAAAACCCAAGTAGTTTCTATTGAGCGTCCAGTTCAGTAATGTGGATGGACAAAAGCAGAAGGAATGTGGCCTTCAGGAATAGAATCAGATCAAGAAGGCTGGTGGAGAAAAAAATCTGGAGGCTTCCAAGCACCGTCCGAAGAGAGCACGTCCACCCCTCTGAACACTGAGTGCTACCAAAACACTCAGATGGAGATGTCGTGTTTTCATCTTGACTAACTTCTTTTAAACTCGCCCTCAGCATGATTTCTTTGTATACTTTATTTGCAACTGCCTTTACGATGTCCATCCTGGAATTCCTCTAGATGGTTCAGAGCTGACAGGTCTCCCAGGAAGAGCAGCTTTCCCCCCAAGAGATTCCTATCAGACTTCAGTGGTAGGTAGCATGACAGCCCTGATGCCCGGACGTGCCTGAGAGAGACAGGCGGGGGCCAGCCCTGCCTGCCCTGCCTCACCCAACCTACCGACCTTCTCCTGCAGCAAACGTGTCTCCTGGAGAACAGCCAGGAGCTCCCTGCAGAGGGGAAGCCTCAGGAGGAACCGCACTGCCTGGTTACGCTCTTGGGTCTCTCAGGAGGAAAGCAGCCTATTTGGAAGGTGTTCATTCTACCGGCTCCCGCAAAGCGCCTGGTAAAACTCTGACATACATGCGTATAGAGGAGGGGCCTTTCCTTCCTTCCTCTTTCCCTCCATTCTCTTCACCCCCTCCCCTGCTCTCCCCTCAGCCCCAAGTGTTCACAGTCTTAACTTGAACATCACAACTGCCACAGAGGAGAAGGAATATGCAGAGAGACTTTTCCAGATAAAGTGATTCCTTTCCCTTTCAGCAACGCTGCCCTCAAGCAGATTTCTGACTGCGGTGCTGACTCCAGCTCTCTTCCTTCCTTTGTCAGCTCAGAGTCAAGATCTGGACTTCCTTGCTTGGGTGGGTGGCTCGCGGGGAGCTGGAATGGCCCTCGGATATGTATCTGTCGAAGCAGGAAAGCCAGTGGCACTGCTGAGAACAATTTTTTTTCCCTTCAAATTGTTAAAGCATCTGAAATTCCTCTTAATCTCCCAGCACTTTAAAAAGGTAATCTTCTGGGAGGATTAATATAGCAGCCATCAGTGCATAGCTTAAGTGTATCAATTAATCAGAACCTTCTTCATAACCCCCAGCTAAGACCCAAGATTCCTGGAAGAAGAGGTGCTTCTAGAATATGTTAGTTACCTGCGAAGGGGGAGAGGGACTCACCGTAGGGAGAACTGCCCAGATCACAAGAATCAGTCTCACTTTCCTGAGCAGGGCAGGCTCATCCCCCCTTCCACTTCCCTCTCTTAAAGCCTCCTCAGTGAGAATGTCCCAGAAGCACTTCTTAAAGCAGCTCTCAGCCTTGCGCCACTGATGATGATCCTGGACAGTGAAATCTGAGGGGCCTTACTACGAAGGAGGTGGGATCGTAGCATCCTATAACCATCATCACTATTGATTATTACAGGCCATTTAACAGAGTTTACGAATTCGACCTTCAGTCTTCATTCATTCAGAAAACTTTTATCAAATATCTTCCTGTGCATTGTGTTAGTGCAGGAGAAAAATAAGAAGGAGACTGTGTCTTTCAGAAGAGCTTACACAGTGGTGGGAGTGGGGGTGTTGAGCTGGGGAGGGGGTCACATGTAAAGCAATAAATGCTGCTGGCATGGAACACTTCGCTTAATTCTGACAGAGGAGGCTTGGCGCCTGTAGCTCAAATGGCTAAGGCACCAGCCACATACACCTGAGGTGGCGTGTTCAAATCCAGCCCGGGCCCGCCAAACAACAATGACGGCTGCAACCAAAAAATAGCCAGGCGTTGTGGCAGGCGCCTGTGGTCCCAGCTACTTGGGAGGCTGAGGCGGAAGACTTGCTTGAGCCCAGGAGTTGGAGGTTGCTGTGAGCTGTGATGCCACAGCACTCTACCCAGGGGGATAGCCTGAGGCTCTGTCTCAAAAAAAAAAAAATTCTGACAGAGGAATGCAAAAGCCCTGGGGAGACACGCCCAGGGCTGGAGGTGCCCAGGACCTTCTCCCAGAGCAAGCAGGCGACTTGTGGCAGAATTTTCTAGGAGTGGCAGTTTGTACTGTGCAGATGAGAAGATTATTCTCAGGAGGCAAGATGCCTCCTACTCTTGAGAGTGTGGAGCATGAACTTGCTGAACTTTACTTCTTCTTTTATTAAAAAACCAGATTTTTTAGCTAAGTGGAGAATGAGTTGTTCAGAGTATGTGAAGGAAAATAGGGAGCAGTTAGGGTAGAGTCAGACCTTGCCACCCGGTGGCCAATCAGCAGTCTCATCCCAGCACTTCCCCCTGCTACATGTAGTGACACGGGCAGAGAGCAGAACTCCGGCTCGTCTGTCCTCCGTTCTCAGTCCACCAGCCAGCTTGGCTCAGGCAGGCCCTCAGCTTCTCAGCTGGTCTCCCTGCCTCAGATTTCCTCCCCTTCCAATTCATTATCCACACCACCGTCAGGGTTATTTTCTGAAATGACAAGTTCCACTTTGTCCTGTTTCTGCACAGCGCATTTCAGTGGTTTCCCGTCATTTCAGGATAACCCCACCCCTTAGAATGACTTCTATTATAAGGCTTTTGGTGATCCAGTCCTTCCTGTCCCCCCAGCTCTGTACCCACTGCTCCCACTCTGTAGCCTGGTTTAGAAGAACCGGGCCACAAACACGTCACGTGGCTGCATGCCTTCAGGTCTTTGTACACGCTGTTTCCTTCTCTGGAAAACCTTTCTGCTCCCGTCCTCTCGACAAATGCCTACCTGTCCTTTAACCATGGAGTCAAATATTACCTCCTCAACCTCCCCATACTGAGTTAATCGCTGCTTTTGCTTATTTATATTTATGTTGTTACTCTTACCACTCTGCTGTTGGAAGGAGCTCTTCCTGGAATGCTCTTCTGCCAGAGGCTGAGTCATGTTAGGACAAGAAGCAACTCAACCCATTGCATAGCTCCATCCCTTTACACAGGGCATGGCTCATAAAAGAGCAGAATGGAGCAGACTGCTGTGCTGAGCCAAGCAGGGGTGCTCTCAGTGACCTGGCAGGCTCTGAAAATACCCCAACCAGTTTACCTAGAATACAAAGTAAATGGGTCTGAGAATCAGAAGGACTGAATTTCTAGACAGTGGCCCCTGATTGATGTCACCATCTTGGGCAAATCAGTTTTTCCTCTGATCTCATTTTCTCACTTGTAAGTTGGGAGTTCTGAACAGAAGATTTCCAAGACCCATTTCACATCACTGACCCTTCTCAAAATGTCCTCATATTGCTGGATCAAGAAGTCCATCTGCCTGTCACCCAAGCCAATGAACAGAGGATTGGAGGAGAGATCAACCGGTTCCCTTTTATTTACAGAAAAGACAGCAAGTCTGGAGAGCAGTGGAGATATCTCCCTGAAGATCTGCTTTCCCGTCCTCTTTTTCTTTGTTACTTTTATTTTCACAGTAAAAGTAAACATCAGCAGTGTTATTAATCATCATAGTATATGTTATAGGTTATAAAGTTACACAATAACTTCCTTTCTTAAAGTAGTTATATCTTCAAAGAATTTTTACTCTAGACTAAATTTATGGTTAGTGAACACTGTGCTGAGTGTGCAGAATGCCCTGGGTCCTTGCCTGGTACCATGTTGTCTATGACAGCAGGCCTTGGGAAGCTAATAAACAATCTCCAGGTATTGGCATGTAGGCTCATTTAGCCCTGCCAAGGCCTGTCCAGCAGTGCCTTGCATGTAATGGTTATTTAGGATAACAGTGGCTGCCATCACTCAAGTATTCCCCTTCCCAAGTCAGCCCAGGGCAGTGGGTGCTTGGCCCTTGAGGCTGGGTTCTGCTCTTAACCTCTGCAGGTGGGAGAGATGAACACTTGCCTTTGTTATTCTTCAATCAGCTCCTTCTCCTTCTGCTCTACCTTTCCCACTAAGGCTGGGGGTATTCTGTAAGCCGGTGGTGCCACCAGCCTGGAGCAGCTCTGGCAGCAGGTGGCCTCTGGCTACTGGCTGGCTCGGGGTTTCACACTGCCGTGCTGGAGAGAGGTTGCCAAAGCCATGGGCTAGGGCTGCTTCCTGTCCCTGGTGATGATTTCTTTCAGGATGAATGGGCTGTACCTACTGTGTTTTGTTTTTGAAATGCCATGCTGCACTTTTGAGAGCATGTGTAGGAGAACACATAATAATTAAAACATTAACAGTAAAAAGACCTTGGTATAAATGGTGCTTCCCTGGTACTTTGCTGACCAGTCTGGAGGAGCGGGATGATGGGTGGGAACCTTAGTTGCTGTGACATCTAGCCTTCAGGTTGGGCATCTGGAGACGACTCCAACATTAGTCACTGTCAATAAGAACAACTTCTTACAGCTCCTGCAAACAGTTTCTGTCAACGGCAACCCAGGGTGTCTTGGTCGCCGATGAGACTGTCTCATGGTAATGACCAAAGACAGACCCATGATGCCTCCATTTCCATTTGAGATAAATCATGTCAGCCTGTCCCCAGAGTCAGCATGAATTTGATGTCTCACAAATAAAAACAAGTCTAACTTGAGCAGGTACAATTGATTACCCTGCCACCTATTGTCCTGGTTTCCATACACGTGTAACAAAAAGACAGGGAGTTCTTGAGAGCTTAGCACTTTGAGAACAGAAGAAAATACATTGTCTTTTAAAGATATTAAACAAGGTCTCTCAGATTAGATGCCCTGAAATCTAGCCTTGAGTTTTTACAGTTCCCCAGTTGCTGGGCTTCTCCATCCCTCCTGTGTTGAATAGTCCATGATGATAAGGGAAAAGTAACAAAACCCCCTTTCCTTTCTCAGTTATCTTCCACTTTTACAGATTATCAGTTCCTAATCCTGGTTAAATATTAGGATCCTTGGAGGAGCTTTGGAGATATGTAGATGCCAGGATGGCCACCTCTGTCCGAAATTCTGATTTAATTGCTGTGAGGTGGGGTCCAGGCTTTCATAGCCTTGAAAAGCTCACTGGCTGATACAAATGCGCAGTCAGGGTTGAGCAGACTAAGCATCGTGGAGCTTGTTCTGTCCTTACTTTATGAAAATCATTCAGAGACGTTGATTATGCTCTTGTGAATCTTTTTTTTTCCTCTTCCAAACACAACACTTACTGCACTGTTGTGGGTAGACTTTATGTTGGATACCAAGATGAACATACCTCAAACCTTGCCATTCAGAAATTACAATTCAGTTGGCTTTTTTCTTGCATCAATATTTTTTTCCCAGAAAAAAAAAAATCTTAAAAAGCAACAAACAAACAAATAACAAAACAAACAAACAAACAAACAAAAAAACACACCACCTCCCTGTGGCTATTGAAAATTTCCATAAGTATTAACATGTGTACACTTTCTGTTCAAGATATTCCACTCCAGAAATCTCCCCCGAAGGTGTTTAGTAAGGGTGTGTGCAATGAGGGTGCCTAGCAGAACGTTGTCTTTTTCAGTGAAATGTTGCAACCTAAGGAAATGGTGAGACATCGTAACTTCTAGAACCACTATGCATCATTAAAAATGATAATACAGAAAATTTTTAAGAGATTTGGGGAAGGGTCACAATATACTAAGTGAAAAAAGGTCAGATTTGAAAGCTATGTGTATGATCTTATTGAAGTAAAAGAACCATCATGTTCCTATAGGAAAAACCCAAAATGGAGATTTGCCAAAGTGTTAACGGGAGGTTCCTCTGGACTATGGGGCCACAGGTGATTTTTAAAAGTTTCTCTGTCTTGGAAGAAGCTATAAATGCATATCTTGGAGGACTCACTTAGGCTGGCCAACCTCAGGAGTCAGGGCATTCTCTGAGGAGAGGGAAATGTATAATATAACTGTTGAGGTCCTGTGGTTTGGAAGAGCTGGGCTCCCACTGTGAATCACGACTTTGTCACTGTCCACCTCAAAAAGGGAAGGGCAATTCCTTTCAAGGGTGGCTTCAGGGTGGAGGGAAGGGTAGGCAGGCTGGAGGCCTTCTCTGGATAACACCCTACTCCTTAGAGTATGTTCTTTAGACAGGTAATTTTTTTATAGATAAGAGGTGAAAAACATCAGTTGTCTATCCCTGTGACTGTCCTGATTGGAGGCCTGGAGAGAATGATAAGATTGCCTCAGTCAGAGTCTAGCCGGCTAATCAGAAATCACCTAGAGGGTTTAAATAGAGGGAATTTAATGAGGAGGAGGAGACTGCTTACATAAGCGAGGGATGAGACTGAGAAACTGGAAGAGTCCCAGTAACTGGATGCCACCGTCCTTAGCCTGGAGGGACAATGGGAGGGTGGAGGTGGGTTCCCAGAGCCCAGGGGTCCCTCAAATACAGAGCTGCTGCAAACACAATCCAGGGCAGAGGAGAAAGTGATGAAAGCTCCAGCTTCTCCTTTCCTCCCGCCTGCTGGTCTTTTGACAGTGCCTCCCATTGGCCAAACCCAGCTGTCATCTCCAACCATAATGGGAACCTTCCTGCCACAGAGAGCAGAGCAGAGGGAAGGAACAGGTTTGAGGTCATTCACACCAGGATGGTGTTACAGAAAGGAGCCAAAGACAGCTCCTGTATATTGGCCCCTGGGTAGTTTGTTTCATGGCTGCAGTCTGAGACCCATTGGCACGAAAGCTCACTGGTGCCAAACTCAAACTATACACATCCAGTTATTTAAAAAATAGTCCCAACAAGAGTTTTTAAAGCCATTTAGGGCCTGCTTGCTTTGTATAGCCCGTGAAACCTCATCTTGTGTCTGCTGGCCATTGATCAGATAGGTGCTACAGCCCTTTAGAGCTCTTTGACTCAGAGATGCTCTGGCCCCAGGCAGCTGAGTGGCATCACCAGGACAAGAAAGCCCCCTTTCTGGGGGCCCTGCCTCCTGAGAATCCCCTGCCCTGCCCCCTAGCCCTCTGGACGGTCTGATGTTGTGAGGGACCCCAGTCCTGCAATGCTAAGAGTGGCTTAGCTAATTTAAGCTCGTGTGTTGCTGTTCCAGGGGACGAATGTTTGATCAACCTCAAATCCCTCAAACACCATACAGAGGGTCCACAGAGGTTATGGAAGGAGAGCTAATGTCCTTCCAGGCTTCCTTCAAAGCCACCACCGGTTGTGAAGAATTCGTGACATTAAGATTTCATATACCACAGTAATAGAGCTCAAATGATAACAGTATAGCTTTTGTTGAGTTCGTCATTAAATCAAACTGTATGAATTGTCAATATTCATCTGTTGTGACCCACAAAAATGGAGATTCATATGGTTCTGCCTAATACTTTGGAGTAGACCTCTCTCTTCATCCCGCCAGTCTCTGAACCCTGATTATGTTGTGTTCATTCATCTGCACAGCCCCTACGTTATGTGGCAGGGTGGCTTTCACGCTTCTTTATTACATCTCCTACTCAGTGCAATCCCATCTGCTCTTGCCCAGACAACTGCAATCTCCTGCTTCTTTTATTTCTGCCCCCATAGTCTGTTTGTAGACTCTAGTGTGCTCCCAAATGACCAGGGAGAGGTTAGTTTAAACACAGATTCCTAGGTCTCTGTTGAACTCAAATTCCTTAGCTCTAGAGTGATGCTAAACAATGCTTATTTAAAATAAAGCATCCAGGGTGTGCTGACCCAGGCGGGGTGTTTACCATCCTTTGAGAAAGACTGGTTTGTCTTCCAAAGTGTTGCTAAAGTGATCTTTCTAAAATGTAATTCTGTACCACTTTCAGCTTAAAGCATCATGATGATCCCTCACTGATTGCAAGATGAAGACCCAGTTTCTCAGCTAACAGGAAAAACCCTCCATGATTAGCTTCTGCCCCACTTTCTGAGCTCTCCTCCCACTCCCCACTTACCCAAGAACTCTACTCCTGTTCTATGGCGTACTCATTGTTCCTCAAACACGCAGCTCGGTGCCTTGAAACTTGTCTGCTTCAGCCCGGCTTATATTTATTTATTTTATTTTTTTACTGTTTAAAATTAAACATCTTTCTTTCTTTCTTTTCTTTTTTTTTTTGTAGAGACAGAGTCTCCCTATATTGCCCAGGCTGGTGTCAAACTCCTGGCCTCAAGTGATCCTCCACCTTGGCTTCCAGAAGCGTTGGGATTACAGGCATGATGTCCAACCTTGGCCCTGCACTTTTAAACCAGACCCTCCCATAGAGTGGCTGCCATCAATAAACAGGAGCCTCTGTCTCCTCTAGCTCTCCTCTTTGTTCCTATTCTGGCAGCTCTGACTCTTTGACTCTGTTGCTGCTTGACCTGGACTTTGTCCCTGTTGACCTCCCAGCTCTCTAAGGGCCTTGGCTGGCGCTCCTTTCTGCCTCTCCCCACTCCCGTTCAGCTTGATTTTAAGGTTTCTGGTCAGCTTGCCTTGAAGGGACCTACTTTGGCTCCTCGGGAGTAGGGATTCAACAGCTCTCACTTTTCTCTTTCACCTGGAATGTCCTTTCCTCACTTCTCAGCCAGAAGATCTTCTCAAGACTTAGCTTAAAAGCCACGTCCTCAAAGATATCCTTCCCAGTGTTCCCAGAAAGAATTACCACTCCTTTCTCTGGGCTGTCCTGGTACTCCACATACCTGGAACACTGCCCTTATCACGTTATTCATTTACACATCTACCTTCCCCTTGGGGCTGGAAATTTATCTTAATAGACCTGCTTCTGTGCCAGGTATTCAGTGAGTGCTTCCTAGATGTTTGGGCAAGGAATGAAGGGTTTCTCACGTTCACTCTGCCTTGGGTTTACGTCCTGGGTTTCATACTTTGTTTATCTAGGAAACACTGCACATGCAGTAACAGTTAGGAATTTGCAAAGTTTAGGGACATGCAAGTCCTAAGGAGGCTGTGGTTCCTCCTTCCTGGGCTGGGCCATTCAAACCTCTGAGATGTGTTTATGGCTTTGTTGCTCATGGTTACCTTGATAGTTTCTCCGCTGGGCACTTTGATATTCCTGCTCAAGGTCACCTGACTGTAGGAATTAGTCCACCTCCTTAGAGTCAGGCCCTAGCTGAGTGGTATTCTCAGGTGATAATTATCACAAGTCCCTCTGCAACTTATTAATAATTATAAACAGGACAAAGCTTAGCAATGTTGAATATATGTATCCTTGAACCCAATACATCACCCTCACAGATGAATAAAGCAACCCTTATTCTCATAGCCAATTCCAGCTTTTCCTTTATACTACTCATCTCACTATAGGCTGATCCGTGGAAGTACAGAGATCTGGATAAGGACAGATTAGGTCTTATCCAAGAGTTGTTTTTTTTTTGGCTGCTGTGCCAGGAGGAGCTCATTATAGGAGTTTTGCTTATGACCTGGTCCCACAGCATGGCCTCTGAGGACAGTGCTGGGTCACAGGCAGGCTCCAGTGAATGTCGTAAAAAGTCACGAGAGGTGTAAACCGTACACAAGAGACCCAGGTCTCCACTGCAGATGCAAGACCCAAACACCAGAAAGACACAAATTGTGACCAGTGTTATCTTGTAACAGACATGATTTGATGATATTCAGGAACAGGGACTAACTTTGGCTTAGAGCTGGCAATGCTCATCAGCTTCTCAACAACAACCATGACAATGCAGCACAGGGAAAAACATCAGTGATATTTTTTATTTAACAGGCATCATTTTAAAAAATTTTCTATAGCCAAGCATTATAAACTTATAATAATATATACATAGTATAAATTATAAGGAAAACAAGATTAAGGATTTTGACCATATCACAAGAAAGGGAGAGTTTGCAGGGTAAGCTTCTGGATTTAAAACCCAACATTTTATATGCAGTAATGGATTCTGTTTCCTGTGGAGCAGCTGAAAGTGCCAGTTGAGTTGTTAAGGGCAAGGTCATTGGTTGTGTGCCCAGCTGGCTCCCTTAGCTACAAGGAGAAAAGGACTGTATGTTTGATCTTCATCCCTACCAGCACACATGGTTTGACTAATATATTCATTGGTGGTTCAGGCAATCAAACTTTATTGAATATTTCCTCTGCGGTTGGTGCTGGAAATACAGTCTTGTTCTTAAGAAACAAGACTCATCCAGAGTCGTGGAATATGGATAAGTCTGTGTGCCTGATTCAGAACATAGAACAAAGCATTTTTCTAAAATATGGGGGACTTTTAGATTGAGCAGCTCAATTTTTTTCTTCATTACACAGTGACAGAAAAGGAATCCTTTGTATTACAAGCCAATAATTGGTAAGGATTCCAAAAGTGGTTTGCCTAAGCCAGACTGCAACTTCAGAATAGCAAAGACAACAAGCAAATACAGTGTGATAAGGACTTTGATGGAGGCACGTTATGGGCATGAATGCAGCCACGTGAAGCGTCTCCAACTCAGAATGGGGGAAGGTGTCAGCCGACGTTTTTAGGAATCCTCTGATCACACAAATCTTGAAAACTAGATTGGATTGTTAGAGCTGGGAGAGGAAGGGCCTTTGAGAAGAGGGAACAGCATTTGCAGACATGTATTATAGTAAAAAATCATGACGTATCTTGACTGTTTTGATAAGCCATGAATGGTTTTTCATTGGGGTAGGAGTGATGGTTTATGACAATCCCTTGGGAAATCATAGGAAAAAGGAACAGGTGGGGGAACAAAGCCCTGGGTGCCCTGGGAGAGTCAGGAGGGGAAATAGTGAGGACATCAGAAGTGAGTAAAGGACATAACTGAAGACCAAGTCTATCCAGTGTCATGAAAGGCTTGCCATGTGCCAGGGACTATGCTGGCTGGTTGGTCTTTTGGATCATATCAAATTATCCTCACACCACATTTGGAAGTGGCTATCAACTAGCCTCTTTTATAGATAGTAAGCTGAGGCTGTGTGTCTCACCACTGTAAATGTCGGAGCAGGGATTTGAACTCCAGATTTAATGAGCTTATCCTCTCTATCTTTGTCTTTTGTTGAGGATTAGCCTGGTGACAGAAAAAGAGTACTTTGTATTACAAGCCAATAATTGGTGAGGATTCCAAAAGTGCTTGCTTAAGCCAGACTGTAGCCTCCATCTTTTGACATAAGTGGGACACAACGGGGAAATTCTCATTTTACTAGATGAGACTAGGACTGGTGGAACTCAGGAACAGGAAGAAGTGATAAACCTCAACTATTCTGATCTGTTGCAGCAGTTCCCTTCTTTGAGGGCTGCCATGCCATGCTAAACCCCTATCCCATCAAGGGGCCACAGTGGAGGCAGCCATGTTACAAAGTGGACCCATGGGCTCTTTCCAGGCATTTAGGATGGCAGACTAGAAGAGAGTGGGGTAAAGGTCCTCTTTCCAGGGGACCAAACTTCAAGATGACATCAGCAGCAGCTGCTTGTGGCCAGGTTTTCTACATGAGGAGAGGGCTGGACTTCAGAGACAAGTAGGATCTTGACCTCCTGTAGGAGGAAGCAGAGAAGGGCAGAGATGGGGCTTCTGGTTTTAGTTGCTTGTGAGGTCCAGCTGCATCCAGTCCTTTCTTAAGACTGAATTCTTTGGTTATTCCTTGAATCGTATAAACGACCTAACATTTGTCCATCTAATGCAATATTTTTATTTGCTTGAGCTAGTTTGAGTTTGGCCCTACTTCAACTCCATGCCAAATCTTCTGAATAGTAACTGGCTCCTAGTTTCAAAAGCAGAATGATTTGGGAGAGATAAAAGATGACCACTAGGTGCTAAGTCCACCTCAGTGTGGGGAACTATATGTAAGGGTTCAGACTATGAATAGGAAATCTTTCAGCAAGAACAAATGCTTGTGCCAGCATTGTTTGTCCAAAGGTGTACCAACCTTAGGGGACTTGTGAGTCTATGTAGTCCTGTTGGTACACAGGGTAGGCCACTTCTGGTTCTGTGTTGTAGTTGGAACTCTGAATGGGGTGGGGTTCTAGAGAGGGCCCATAACCACCCTTCTAAGTCAGAACAACTGACTTATCTGCCATTTTGTCCAACTCTGGAGTTGGAGACTAGAACTTGTCCAGTAGAGCCGGGGGAGAGTCCTCGCTGGTGTCCTTATTCTGGAATGTGGTCATGGCAGAGCTCCAGGGGCAGTACCAGCCAGTGCTGACTGGCAAAAGCAAGGAAACAGAGGTAGATCATATTCTTTTTTTGAGACAGAGTCTTACTATGTCACCCCCAGTAGAGTGCCGTGGCATTACAGCTCACAGCAATCTCAAACTCTAGGGTTTAAGTGATTCTCTTGCTTCAGGCCTCCCATGTTGCTGGAACTACAGGCACCTGCCATAATGCCCAGCTATTTTTTGTTGTTATAGTTGTCATTTTTGTTTAGCTGGCCCAGGCTGGGTTCGAACCTGCCAGCCCTGGTGTATGTGGCTGGCACCCTACCCACTGAGCTAGGGGCACCAGGCCCGAAGTAGATCATGTTCTTCCAGGGCCTGGGAACAAGACTCATAACCCAAAGAGTCTCAAGCAAAGTAGACACCAAGTTAGACAAAAAGAGAAGGGTAGAATACAAAGGTAGACTATAAGAAAGTGGCCGCCAATGGGACTGGCATGCCCAAGACTCACTTGTATTGGTCTCTCTGACCTGTGTGTGTAGGTGTCTATTTAGATTAAACACTGGTTCCAGGTGAGCAGATCAGCAACCCCGCAAGGATTAAGTTACCCAGTGGGCAGTGAATCATAGGTTTGGAGTGGACCAGGCGGGGCTGGTGTGTGCACACAGAGGAGGCAGAGAGGAGGGCAGCAGATAAGCAGACAGGTTCTTACACAGATTTCCAATCTCAGGAAACACTCTTCTTTTTCTTTGCTTGGCATGGAAGCCACACAACCATGAAATGGAACACAACCCACTAGTGTTCCATTCCATGTCAATTTGTATTAAAGCAACAGATAGGGAATTTCATACAACATCTTTATTTATCCAAACATTTGGCTAGTGTGGGTGAAGATACCAAGCATTATCTGGGCTCTCTGTGGAGGCTCACCATGACATAAATAGACTTAGTTGCCCAAAAGCATGATTTTTGTTCTAATAGCTGTCTGGCACTCACTGGTCTAGACAGTTGAATGAACAGTGCTTCTAACACTCGCTATGCCAGGCATGATGTCTGTATGTTTGTCTCTTCTCATAGTCAAAGAGAGTTTTCTTTCTGATCTAAGTATAAAATAGAAACTGTTGTTGAATCAATAAGCACAGAGTCTCCACACTGCTTTCTTGTAGAGAACTGGGAGGAGAAGGAGGGGATGGGTTGACTCAATCAGTGATTGGAGTTGTGCTGGGTGATGGGAGCAGTGGGTTTGACCATCAAAGGAAGGTCATGGTGAGCTAGTGGGTGGTGGAGGAGGGACCTGCCCTTACTCCCCACCTGGGGTGCAGCCCTTATGGTTCAAAGCTTGGCTCCTTTTGTCTTACCCTTGGCTGTAGAGATAGCTATTTTACAAGTTGTATCATACAGGAGGTGTCCTAGACTGTTTAGTGTTCCCAGTAAAGGAATACCTGAGGCTGGATAATTTATGAAGAAAAAAGGCTTATTTGACTCAGGATCCTGATGTCTGGAAAAGTTCAAGATTGGGCAGGCTGCTTTTACTGGCGAAAGGTAAAGAGGAGCTGGCGTGTGTAGAATTTATTCAGGTCACGAGGAGGCGGGTAGCCCGAGAGCGAGGTGCTGACCTGGGGTGCAGGCCATCCTATGGAAGGAGGGTGCAGAAGCAAACACCCAAGACCACGAGGCATCCGGGTTCTAACAACCCACACCAGTGATGATGACATCAACCCATTTGTGAGGCCTTTGTCCTCATGACCCAGTCACCTCTTATTTGGTCCCCGCTCCCAACACTGTTAGGATCAAGTTTCCCAACATATGAACTTTGGAGGGAAACGTTAAAACCATAGCACTGTCCAAACTACAGTGACCCCGCCTGCAGTTCTGGAATGCTACAATTCCCCTGGCCCCGGGGGATGCCAGTGTCAGGTACCAGGCCAGCCCAAAGGGTGGCTACAGACCTGTCCTTAATTCTGCTTCACTCAAGGGTGTGGGAAAACAGGAAGAAAACATAGAGAATCTTCTGCCTAGCCCCCCCCCCCCCGCTGTGGCTGCTCTCAGAGCCCCAGGCATAAGATCTGTTTCCACATCTCCCTGCAGGAGCTTCCCTGTCAGTGGCAGAGGCACCCCCTGGATCTCTCTGGGAGAGCCAGCTTCTCTCATCACCACTGGTAATGCCACCTGGGTGCACAACTCTAGAGGGCAGTGTCTTCATAAAATACAACATGAACGGCATCCCCTGGAGCTGTACCTACATCATAGACGGCCCAGGACACAGGCTCTGGGGAGGTAATCCGGGAAGCTCTTGCCTTTCTCCTGTCAACGATCTTCCTTCCCAGCTCTCTTTCACTAGTTTAGCTTTGGCCTCTTCCCAGTGTGACCTTGCCCCTCACCCACAGAATGAGGAGCTCTAGGGACCCCAGTGGTCGAGGTTGATTACAGTCCACAACCAACTCCGGTTACACCTTCACACGTTTGTCAGTCTGTCTGCCCTTTGTGTGCTCTTTGTGTCAGGGACTGGGTAATTTTTTGGGTTTTTTTTTTTGTTGTTCTTTTTTTGAGACAGAGTCTCATTATGTCACCCTCGGTGGAGTGCTGTGATGTCACAGATCACAGCAACTACCAACTCTTGGGCTTAAGCAATTCTCTTGTCTCGGCCTCCCAAGTGGCTGGGACTTCAGGCACCTGCCATAACACCTGGCTATTTTTTGTTACAGTCGTGATTGTTGTTTAGCTGGCCCAGGCTGGGTTTGAACCCGCCACCCTTGGTGCTTTTGGCTGATGCCATAACCACTGTGCTACAGGCACCGAGCCCAGGGACTGGATCTTAATTTATCTTTGCATCCCTGAAACACAGCAATGCTGGTCATCAGTGAGTGGAAGAATGGGTAATGAGACCCAACAATGGCATTAGCTTTAAAGGCACCAGCAAGTGGTTTCTGAAAACTTGTCAATCTTCACCTCATGGTCCTCTCTTTCCATCTCCTCCTTTACTCCCCTAAGGACCCAAGGGGAGTCCTTGCCATGACTCCTCCCAATCCATCTTACCACCCCTCACCTACTCCAGGAGGGGCTTAGCCCAGCATTTCTCACCCTGGGCTGCACATCAGAGTGGTGTGGGGAGCTTAAAAAATACACTGACGTGTACACCCCACTCCAGACCAACTAAAGCCAGTGTGCAGCTGACGTTGAGAACCTCTACCCCAGGCCACCAGAAAGCTTCATGTCACATGCTGCGGGGCTGCAGCAGACTCTGCAAAAGCATCTTTTGTTATTCACAGCACTCAGTGTCCACAGTACACGTGGAAAGTCTATAGGACAGTAAGAAAAAACTGGAAAGGAATAAAAAAATCCTTTATGCACTGAATAAGAGCTTGCCCTGTTGTAATACACTGGGCAACTATATTAGGAATATCTACTGTGAAGTACTAGCTGTACCTCTACCCTGGGACTTTGGTCCTGCAATCAGCTGTTGCCCAATCTTCTGTGGGCCTTTCAGGCCTCGCTGTGCTCCCAGGTGAACTGCCTGCTGTGGCTCCAGCAGCTCCCGCTCTACAGCTGGTTGTTCATTCACCTCTTAGTGAAGCCCAAGCTGGCCACCATCCTGGTCAAACCCAGATGACCTCTATTTTAATTGGCACTGGTGTCCTCCCAGGAGGTCAAGATGAGATTGTCATCTGATTACCCAAGGGCCTGCACCGGCTTCTGAGAGCAGCTGGATAATTGCATAATGATTAGGACAACAAGGCCAAGCCCCAGGGCTGGGCCCCTGAGCTTCTAAATGTAAAGAGTAGCTTCATTTTGACTTTTTAGCTGCCACTTGAGGCTGAGTCTCTGGAGCAGTTTCTACTTAAAAAATTACTCATTAACCCTGTCCTCATAGTTGTCTTTTCTCCAACTTCCTTCTGCCGGGAGTCCAGAGACTTCATTAAAGACTTTCAACCTTTCTTTAAATTTTGATCATCTTAATGGGAGTACTTGAGTTGGCTTCTGTCCAGAGAAGCAATGTTAGGGAAAAGTTACCTCTCATCTCTCAGGGTCATAGAATGTCAAAGAGAGACTCTCAGACCTCCCCTATCACAAAGGTTCTGGAAGCCTGTGATATGTTAGAACCACCTAGAGCAGTGGTTCTCAATCTTCCTAATGTCGCGCTGTATTTTCATTGTTACAAAGGGGTTATGACCCACAGTTTGAGAATCACTGACCTAGAGAGTTTATAAAAGTCCTAATGGCCAGCCTGACTGAGTCTATAGCATCTCCAGAGGTAGAACTTGGGCACTGGTATTTATAAAGCCCCCTCGAGATGCTAACATGTCTTGAGGGTTGAGAACCATTCACCAATTAAAATCTCTTTATTTTTTCGTGTGAGAAAATTAGGACTGAGTGTTTGAGAGCACTTCTGAGCTGTTAGCTCTGCTTGGATGTCCAGGGTGCCTAAGGAGCCAGAATAATAGTGATCAGTAAAGTTCTGCTCTTTTCTGCCAACTAGATCTGTCTGGACTACTTGCTTTCCCACCTTCTTTCTGCTCCTTGGTTTTACGTTCCTAAGTCAGAAATCTTGGAGGGTCTAGAATCTTTTTTTTCCCCCCTAAGCCCTCAAACTCAAAATTTACACCTTCAGTAGATGTGCTGGAGCAGAGGCTGGGGTGCCCTAGGCCCCCTAGCAGGTGGCTGTGTCCAGCATTCCATTCCCTGTTCCCTATGGGGACAGGGCATCTGCAGGACTTGGCTTCTTGCGGAGGGTTCCCAGGAGAATTGTTCATACTCAGTCCCATTTCAGAGCTAGCAGTTGGGACACTTACAGCTTTTCACTGAAGGGAAACTAGACGTTGGGATTTTCTTGTCCCTTTTTCATTTTGTAGGTGGTAAAACATTGTGATAAGCTCATGGAGGCGGGGCAGGGGAAGAGGAAGAGGTAAGCAGGCCGAGTGGGAGAGCAAAGGAGCACGGTGCAAACTTTCAGGAGGGGGGCTCTCACTCCCAGGGTTGTGCAGGGCCCCCTTACATGTGCCCCAGACCCCTAATTGCCTCACTTTAGACCTGGCTCAGAGGCAAGAAGGGAGGGGAGGGGAAGAGGAAAAGTTCTAGAGCTGGAATGCTAATATAGCAGCCTTGGCCTGCCTTAGGCACTGAGTTGTTTTCAAAGATCAGTGACCCTGCAAGCAGACAGGGCCACAGCTGAGAGACCCCCAAGGATACGGAGCCAAGATGAGGAGGGGTCACCGTTTCTCCCTTCCCCCACTCCACTGGCTACACCAGCCCTGTGGGGACTTCGGGCCATGGTAGTGCTTTTAGAGAAGCAAAAAACAGAGACTCCTCAGAAGCAGCGAGTCTAAATATTTAATTTATACTTTTCCTTTTAC
The DNA here is from genome assembly GCF_000181295.1 of Otolemur garnettii. Classification (NCBI taxonomy): domain Eukaryota; kingdom Metazoa; phylum Chordata; class Mammalia; order Primates; family Galagidae; genus Otolemur; species Otolemur garnettii. The sequence goes on from NW_003852490.1 coordinate 2,918,320, forward strand.
TCACGAACTTGCTTCAGAAATGAGCTTGGGTCTTACTGTCCCCAGAGTCCAGGGCATGGGAAAGTAAGTCTCTCCTGTTACGTGTGAAAATGCTGAACTTCCCGGTCTGCTCCGGCCCCAGGGCTTGTCGCTAGTACTGTATGCCCTTTGCCTAACATGAACTGCACAATCCTTGCAGACAGCTCACACTGAACTGTGCCGTTATTACTGAGACCTGGCATGCCTGCCCCACCCCTGCCCACTCTGAGGCCCAGCACAGGGCCCACTGCTTCTGAGATGCACATTAAGGCCCCTCTGATCTAGAGGCAAAGCTCTTTCTCCTGTCTGCATCTGTTAATAATTATCATGTGTTATCCTGTGACATTTGCTGTGTTGTTATATTGAAATGTATTAATATTCAGGACAACGCCCATGGCTCAAAGGAGTAGGGTGCCGGCCCCATATGCTGGAGATGGTGGATTCAAACCCAGCCCCGGCCAAAAACTGCAAATGAAAATAAAAATAAAAATAAAATAAAATGTATTAATGTTCAAAGCAAAGTGAGATCTTGGAATAAGAGACAGTAGTGAGGCCCAAAGTCTGTAGTTTAATCAAAAGTGTTACAACAACACTGATTTCTTAGTTTAGACGAATGTACACTGGTCGAATGCGATGTTAGCATTAGGGGAAGCTAAGGAAAAATTTCATAAGAACTCTGTGCTATCTCTGCAACTCTTCTACAGATCTAAAACTATTCCAAATAAAAACAAATATTTAAAAAAACGCATTAGTGTTTTGTCCTGTAGTGAAGTTAAAAGACTGAGGCTTTGCAGGGATCCTCAAACTTTTTAAACAGGGGGCCAGTTCACTGTCCCTCAGACCACTGGAGGGCCAGACTGCAGGTCCTGGGATGAGTTGGCTGCTAAGCAGGACAGGCAGCAGTGGCAAAAACACCCGGTGGGCCAGATAAATGTCCTAGGTGGGCCGTATGTGGCCCGTGGGCCATAGTTTGCTTTAGAGTAAGAATTTCAACCCAGCTACCAGAACCCAGAACCCAGTCGAAGGTTCTTGGGCAAATCAATGAAATTGACTCTGTTTATATGGCTATAAAAGAGGATAATACCTATGTGATCAGGAGTGGTATTTGTTCACCAAAATTGGTCCACCTTTCCTACCACAATTATACACGTAAAACATGGCTGCCTACCTGGCCAGGTGACCGTCACCGGAGCTGATGAATGCTCCAAGTCCCACTTTAGAAGAACTCACATCAGTGAGGTAGTGGAGTTCAGATTAGAGCAGTGGTTCTCTGATCCCTGGGGCTCCATATTAAGTCACCCAGGGAGCTTTACGGAAACCCAGATGCCTAGGCCACCCCTTGGAACACTTCAATCAGGATCTCAGAGGGTAGGACCCTAGCCTCAGGATTTTTTTAAGCTCTCTGGGTGACAACAACATGCACTGAAATGGAAAACTAGTAGACTAGATGATCTTTAAAATTCTTTCTACTTGCAAGGTTCTGCCTAGTGCAAAAACTATGGGTTTTCGTATCAATTAGCAATGGATGCATTTGGGCATCAAACACTCTGAATTAAGTCTCACAGGTACATGCCAAGAGGCTGATTTGGGGCGATTTGGGAAGTTTCCTCATTCTCACTCTTTATAGTTCTGTCCCTCTCCTCTATGTCTAAAGTCATGAATTTTTGCCGGGAAAGAATCACCACTTTTCAGAACCCTGTCTTTTGTGGATTGGGATAAGTAATTAAGTGGACTTGGGGTAGCTTAAGGCAATTGGAGAAAGGGGAATGAATAGGGTCAAGAAAAACTCTTACCAAAAGAAAAGTACATAAGCTGGTTGCACATGGAAAAGTACAAAGAGTAAAGTTTGAATCACTCATAATATTAATCCCAGAGATACAGACTATTAATATTTTGGTATCTGGTTCCTTTTTTTATTTACATAAAAGTGGGATGATGGTGAATATAAAGTTTTATATCCTGCTTTGCCTCACTGTCAACGTTTTGCAATAAATAATTTTGGAATCCTGATTTGAGTGAGTCCATAGCATTTTGTTATTTTAAAGTTCTGTGCTTGATTTAACTGCTTTTATGTCACTAACTAGTTTTTCTTTTAAAATTTACATTTATAAATTAGTACCTTTGCCCAAAATGCCTTTAAAATCTCCTTTCCGTGGAGTGTGTGCATGCCCGTGTGTGTGTTTGAGCTTCCTTTACATAACTAGGGGTTGTTTTCACATAAAGCAAAACATTCACTCATGCACATGGTTTGGGGAAGTCTTGCTTGTTTTCTTAGAGAAGTCTGGAGCCCCTAACAAATACCCACAGCTTCCTTCTATTCAGTTCGTATATTTTGGTCCAAAGAAAGATTTTAAAATTCCAGCCCCACCCTGTCTATTCCCTAGGGTTATGAAGGAGAAAGAAAAATATTTTTTTAAACAGCAGAGATTGTATTCTTTTCTTGGCATGTTCCCCCACAAAGCACTGTGTATACTTAAGGCTCTGTATAAATAAATGGTATAAATATAGATCTTGTGGAGGAGGCTCTCGCTTGATGGCTTCCTGGGGCCCAGTGACACTGTTTTGTTCACATATATGTGAATTGAGTTGGGTTTGTGCTTTGAATTAGGATGAAGGAGGGATGTAAGCCCCCAACCTACTGATCTGCACAGACTCTCTTTTTTGGAATATGAAGAAGAAGAAGATGAAAAGGGAAGAAGAATAGAAAGAGAACAAACAGAAGACAAAGAGGAGGTTGCAAGAGCCCCCCCAAAGACTGGGGCTCAATCTCATGTGCCTTCAGTACTCTGGGAATCCTGTCGAAATGAAGATTTGGGTTCAGTGGGCCTGGGTGGAGCCTGAGATTCTCACATCTCACCAGATCCTGCTGCTGCTCCATGGACCTGACCTGAGAAGTGAGGCCCTTGCTTGGGGTACACATTTCTAGAGATAGCTCGAAGGCAATCTCCCTCTGTTGGTCCCGCTTTCTGATTCTCTCTTGCACCTGTCACCCCCCAGATCACTGACAGTACTTTTTTGTGCACAATGTCAAAAATGAGGAAATTTTTCCAAAGCTTGCCTCAACATGGCATAGGGTCACCTGCTTTTCCAGTCTCTCTAGGAGCTTCCCTTCTACCATGAGTTTTGATTTCTTGATCTCATTTCCAGCCTTTTCTTGGCTAGAGTCACTCATTCACTCGATCCTCTGTCCTCCTCACTCTACCCCAGCTGGTTTTATTTCTCTAGAGACTCTAATGCACAGCCCTGCACCAAGAAGAACCTTCCACCTTTTCTTTCTAGTCCCACTTAGGAACAAAAACACAAATGGTACATAGTGTATCTCCTAATGGTTAAGTGAGCTTAGATTACATTCAATTTATAGCTTTTTGTTCATTTACAAGACCACTTCTTTATGAAGTAACGTTCACCACTATGTATGGTTTCCAGAGACTCTGAAGGAGTATTTACTGGTGTTTTCCCTAGAATACAGTTTCTATGTGGTACCTAGGAATTTTAAGACTTGCAGTCAAGGGAAACCTTTAAAATTCCCTTTGGATGTGACTAATCCCCAAGACTGTGTAACCTTCCTATAATCAAGGATGTTATGAGGCCAAATGTTTGGTTTTCTGGGCTGAAAATGGTGATTTGGGTGTGATTCACTAACCACATATCTATCGTAATGCCTAAGACCATTGCTCTAAACTCACTAGGGACCAGTAAATAGTGATTAGCCAACAGACCTTAAACAAACCTTTCCAGCTCTAAGTGTCCCTTTAATTCACATAATCTTAAAGCTGTTTTAGTAATGACCTCATTGGATTATTTCATGGTGTGCCAATTCAAAAACAACATCGTTTTCAAAAGTTGGCTAATGAACCATTCTATCAAAATGAAACTTTCTATTAACTGGGGTTTGCACACATTTGTGGTGTAATAGTAAATAATGCTTACACAGAGCATGAAGCACCAGCTTAAATGACTTTTGAATCATCAAAGAAAGCTGCAATTTTTGCTTAATATTTTTTAATGTTAGATGTATTAGAAGTTCATTCTTGGGAAATTGGCCACGATGCCTAATACATGCAATACCTTACATTAGCAGATTCATTTCCAGTTTATCCATTTTATAATCTACATTTTTAAGCTGAAGAAATTGAGGTGAAGTGACTTGCCCCAAATCCACTAATGAATAAAATCAACTAAATGTTATCCTGAGCCTAAAGAGTGACTATAAACTCAGGAGACAAATTTGGTTTTACTTCCAACTACACCCTGGCAGAATTTTCATCTCCAAAATTCTTTATCTGGGGATGCTATGCACATATGACTTCATCTTGCCTCTCACACTTTTGATGAGTCAACCAAGAAAAACACAATGGCTTGTTACTTCAAAGTCGCAGCCAATCCCTTTTCAATTTGATTCAATGAACGTCAGTTAAATACCTATTTATGTGGCATGCACAGCTCTGGGCACTGGAAATACAGAGGTCGATAAGACCCTGGCTTCTTCACCTGGCGCGATTCACAGACTTGCTAAATAGGTGTTGAGGCTACTGTAGTGGCCCAAAGCTGGGAGAGGCAGGTTGGTGTGGTGGGAGCAGCTGATGCTTGTGGATGAGAATGCAGTTCCCAGGTGTGGGGTGGATAGAGATTATTCCAAAGGGTGGTAAGCTGATTTGCTGTCAAACAGCTGGGTCAACCCAGCCTCTAGTAGTCTGGATACCTGAAGGTGAGAGTCTGGAAGTCATGTCCACAGTCAGAGCTGAGCCAAGCCCTGAACCCACACTAATGGACAGTGGTGGTTAGAGTTTCCCCATTGACAAATGGAAGCCAAAGAAGAATTTTTAAGTAGGAGGGAAACTGTAGGTGTAAGAGATGGCAATTTCAACTTTGATCCCCAGGAAGGTTTCTCCTCCTCTTCTCTCACTGCTGTCCCTTCCCCTCTGACAAGATGCACCTTCTGCTGTCCATGTTAGTAACCGGCCACCTCCAGGAAAGCCCCTGAGATACCCAGTCAGGGGCCTGCAAGCTCCTGCGATACAGACGGCATGATGTGGGGTCCCAAATCATATTGCCACTTGGTGATGTGCTTTATTTACCAGACTTGACCTAAATGGTTGGTTAATTACATTCCTCAATAGTCAAGATACTAGAAGGATGTACAGGCTTCCCACTAAACAAAACAAAGTATGGATCCCCGCTCCGGGTGATTGGATATTCTGGATTTGGGGCTGTACTCATTCATAGTGCTAGAAGAATGGAGAATTCTAGAGGTCACTACATTGAGTGATGACTACAGGAGAAAGTTCTTATCTGCTTTCTAACCAGCAGATGCATTAGCATTAAAAACGGGAATGTCAGGCTTGATGCTTGTAGCCCATAGCTCAGTGGTTCAGGCGCTGGCCACATACACTGGGCATGGCAGGTTTGAACCCGGCCAGGCCTGCTAAACTACAATGACAGCAATAAAAAAAAATAGCCGGGCATTGTGGTGGGTGCCTGTAGTCCCAGCTACTTGGGAGGCTGAGGCAAGAGAATCGCTTAAGCCCAAGAATTTAAGGATGCTGTGAGCTGTGATGCCATGGCACTCTACCGAAGGCAACATAATGAGACTCTGTCTCCAAAAACAAACAAACAAACAAACAAACAAACAAAACAAAACCAAAAGAAATGTCAAAGCTTGGCTCATTGGTGGCTCGTGGCTGTAATCTTAGCACTCTGGGAGGCCAAGGTGGATGGATAGCTTGAGCTCAGGAGTTCTGAGACCAGCTTGAGCAAGAGTGAGACCCCATCCCTACTAAAATTAGAAAAATAGTGGGGGTTGCAGTGCCAGCTACTCAGGAGGCTGAGGCAAGAGGATTGCTTGAGCCCAAGAGTTTGATGTTGTGGTGAGCTAGGATGTCATGACACTTTACCCAGAGTGACAGAGTGAGACTCTCACACACACACACACACACGCGCGCGTGCACACACACACACACACACACACGAATGTCTGCCATCTTCTTCCATCCCTGTGTCTTCTTGTACTGCCTCCTGGAGGAAGAAAAACATGCAGACCCTCTTGATGCTCCCTCCTGGGCATGCAAGGCCACAGGAGCCTTGTTAAAAGCTCCTCCGGCCCCTCTCCAATGCAGACTACCTTCCATCTCTGTTCCACTTCTGTCTTCCCTCTTGGCTTCCCAAGTGTCCAATGCAAAGCTCCTGAAGCTGTTTCTCACCAGCTGCTACTAGGTTCACAATCAGCCTCATTTGGCTTTGGGGATCTCAGATCACTCCCCTACACTCTGAGAACAATGCTTTGGTGTCAGGGAGCACTCCACCTTCACCCTCACTGGGAGTGGCAATTTCCTGCCTGGTGCAGCAGCAAAACAATGGTGGCAGGGCATAACTGCAAACTGTTAGACAAATAGCAAAAGCAATCTCACTCTGTTTAATACACTATCTTAATATCAGCTTTGTGCCTACTTGAGGATGACCCAATATATTAGGGGTTCTCAGAGAACAGAATCGGTAGGATATGTGTGTGTGTATAAAGACGTGTGTTAGAAATTAGTTCACACAGTTATGGAAGCTGGCAAGTCCCAAGATCTGCAAGGTGATTTAGCAAGCTACAGACTTGAGAGAGCTGACAACATAGTTCCAGTTCAAGTCCAAAGTCCTGAGACCCAAGAAGTGATGCTTCAGTGTGAGTTTGAAGGCAGAAAAAGCCAGTGTCCCTATTCAAAGGCAGTCAGGCAGGAAGGATTCTCTCTTGCTCCAGGGAAGGTCAGCCTTTCATTCCCTTCAGCCCTTCAACTGATTGCCCACCTGCATCAGGTAGGCAACTCTGCTTTATTCAGCCTACCAATTCAAATATTAATCTTATCCAAACACACTGTCACAGAAACATCCAGAAAAAGGTTTGACTGGATATCTGAGCACCCTGTGGTTCAGTCAAGTTGACACATAAAGTTAACTATCAGGTCCAGTATATCAACCTTGTTTATATGATGTAAAATCACCAATAATTTGTGCATGACATACAAGGCATGTTTATTTCACAGCTACTCAGGGTTTACAGACTTTGCCATTTTTATCAGCTAAGATTTTGAAATAGAACTTTTTTCCCCCAGAGACGGCACACCAATTTATAATTTAAAAATATGCAAATACAATTTTCATCTACCTGCACTCTCTTTACTACCATTTTAATTATCATTGATTCTTCCTTTGAAGGATGAAAATTTGAAAAGTACATGTTTCCTTGGAGCCTTTTATCTTGTGGCTTTCTTGTCTTTGCTGATATTTTTAGAGAAATTAAAAACTGTCCTTATCAGTACGATGGGCTCCTAATGGGGAGGAAGGAACTACTTGCAGCAGATGTTGACTTGGAGGTGGAGGGGAGATGACCAGGGGAATGGCTGCAGATGCCCTAGTCCCCAGGGCGTCCAAACTACTAAGCTGGGGAAGGGCTGAGTGTGATCCAAGTTGGTCTGGTCTGAGGGGATCTGGCAGGGCAGGAACTAGGATGTCTAAAGGAGAGTTTGGGTGCCCTTTTTGTAGCCAACAAAAGACTGGAATAAGCAGGGCCCCAGCCAGTGGTACCAGGTTCATGAAAGGACTTGGTTCTTACAGGGAGCTGGAAAGATTATAGGAACCAGACATCACAGCAGAGAACAGTAAGACAGGTGGGCCACCTGTGGTGGCTTGCCACAGAGGGATACAGCCCTACATTCCTGTAGACACAGATTCATTCTTTCCAGGAGCTCTAGACACTGGGCGTGGGGCTCTTTCTAGCTCCGCCTGATAGCCGGGAAGCCTCCACATGTGCTGCCAGCCTGGCCTGCACCGGCTCAAGGAGCAGGCAGAATGAGGCTCTGGACCTCGAACTCCTTTCTTCCTGTCGGGAAGAGCTTTCCTCTCCGCCCCCTTACCTTCCTGCGGTCACTGCTGTCTCACATTTACAGTCGTTACTTTACAGTTTAGGCGCTGTGTCACGCACACTGTCTTGATCTAAATCTCACACTGGCCTTGATGGACGAATAAAGGAGGAATGAGGGAATGGAGACCAGGCCACTTGACCAAGTCCACACAGTTATTTCACTCCCTTCTCAAGTTCAGGGCTTCCCACATTCTGAGATCAGTTTCAAGCTGCTGGATGAAGAGACCATGGCTCTGCTGAGGTCCACGTGGGGCCCTGGGAACCTCGCCTGGGTGAGCACTGCTGCTTCTTTGGCCCCCAGTCTTTGTACCAGGCTTTCCCAACGACTGTACCCCAGTTCTGGATGTACCTGCCTCTGCTCCTCAAGCCCACCTGCTCCTCCTGCCCTTGAATGATATCCCTGGGTTAAACCTAGATCCTCATAATTTTCAGGCAAAGCCCAAGAGTGGCATGAGATGGTGGACTAGTTATGGTGGACTGTCCCTGGAGTGGCAGGAGATGGTGGACTAGTTATGGTGGACTGTCCCTGGAGGGGAAGGAGATGGTGGACTAGTTATGGTGGACTGTCCCTGGAATGG
>NW_003852490.1:2927164-2932141 GCF_000181295.1 Otolemur garnettii
TGGCAGGAGATGGCGGACTAGTTATGGTGGACTGTCCCTGGAGTGGCAGGAGATGGCGGACTAGCTCTCTCTAGAGCCCTCCATGAGAGTCTGGGGGTGTCAGCGCTCACTTGGATAAGGAACATTTCCTCCCTGCCTCATGTTTTATTCCCTTTCATGAAGAATTTTGTGTGTGTCTTTTTTGACGATTACAAATTACCTCCCTCCTTGAATGGTGGGCTTGTCGTTATGATGAGCCTTTCCAGAGTCTTTGTTCTCAGCGATGGTGGAAGTAGATGCCACACCACACACGCCAAGGGCTAAAAGGCAGCGATTGATTCATTGAAAATCACAAACCCAGGCAGAGGCGAGACAGATACTGGCTCTACATCTCTTTACTCCTAAACTCTAAAATGGCAGGCAATGTTGGTGAACCCAGATTTCTTTTCTGTTCAGCCAAGACAAAGACTAAATTACAAATCTCCCACAGGTAGCAGATGCCAAGAGAGCCATCAGAAGACACAATACTATCGCTTATTTTTTTCTCCTATTTGGTGCCCTTCTTAATGTCTAAAGCGTAAGATTCTGAGAAGACACTAGGGTGATTGGTTACAGTGTGGGGTTTTTAGAAAATAGTCACCATCCCCACCTTCACCCTCCCAAGGGCACTTATAACTTTTAATGGGAGGACTTTGTTTGGTGGATCTCAGACCAAGTCGATGGTCATGGGATAAGTATGGACCATCTCCACAGTAGCCTGAGGATTGGCTACAGAGGGTTTTGGAGGTCATGGCTTTTTGACTGTGCTTAAAAGTGAAGCAGGCAGGCTTTGACATAGGAAATAAGTCGTACTGCTCTTACCACTCTGTGTCTTAGGCTGGGTGCCCTAGAAGCTGAGCCCCAGGTGGACTCGGGTGCATGGCCTAGTGGGGCAGTACTGTGGGACAATGGGGACTAGTGTGGATGAAGCAGGATGAAATGGGGAGGGAGCGCGTGATCCTAAGAATGGGATCCTGGTTGGAGTCTAGTTTTGGTCTGTTCCCTAAGGATTACGAATTGCACCACAGGTCCCATCTTCAGGCAGGCACAAACTTTAGTATATAGGGTGCCACTCTCCATTAGTCAGTGGGTGGCTGTCCTTACTGGGGGTAGAAACTCCAGGACAAGGGGCTCCCATGCAGCCAAGGTCAATTCTCCCTTTGCATCCATCCAGGGGAGAGTCCTTCTACTACACTGGGATGAATGATGGTCAATACAGCCACTCAGCAGAGCTGAGGCCATAGAGGTGCCTGTCATATTCTGGCTTCTGGAATAGGCTGAGCAGGTATTATTAGGAGATTGAGCTAGGTTTTGTGGGTCTTGAAATTATAATTTGGGAGACCATTTTAAGAAAAAGTGCATAAAACTGAATTCAAAATTAGGTGCACAGTCTGTGCAAGCAGCAGGCCCTGAAGCTGGACCTTTGTTACCTTCATCTCCCTCCGGGTGCTTCAGCTCCTTTGGGCAGGAGAGAAAATGGGGGTATAGACTTTGAGTGAAATTGCTCACAGATATCAATTACAGAAGTGGCTGGAGATAGAGTCCTCTTCTACTGGCTCACAGTCCAATACCTGCTCTGTGATAACGCCAGCCATACCCACTTCAGAGTTCTGCTACAAGGGTGAGGCGATAACAAATAAGAATGTGCTTTGTAAGCTTTTCCTGGAATGCCATGTGGCTAGAAGGCGTTAAGAGTAAATGGGCAATTATCTGTGAGGTGGGGGTGTTGCCAACTTGAATAGTTGGATCAAAAGGGGTAGTGTCTATATTTTATCTATCCTGAGTTTTCCACTCTAGCTTGCTAGGTTTGTACAATGCTTTTTTCCTCCCCTCCCCCCATTTACATTCCTGGTTAGATTCAAAGTTGCAAGCTTCCCAAATTGGCATGAGTAATAAATTAATAAATCTCCCAAGCTTGCAGCTACTTGCCTGAGCATGAAAGCTGAAAAAGAAGCTTATTATGGAAAACAAGAGCATTTCTCCTTATCACTCTTCTGGAATGAATTGTTCATGAACACTCAACCATTCTCAAGAGGCAAGACCGAGATAAGAGAAGAAAGGGTGGTCTCCTGAATTTATCAGCGCAGTGATAGAGTGGGTTACTAAAAACATTTCTCTGTCCCCAAATTGTTGCCAGTTGGCACAGCTAACTCAAAGTCCTGGATGCTATACTTTATACCCAGTGAGTTTTCCCTCCAAGTTTTTATCAGTAGCAGGTTGGGGGTAGGGGGGCCACTCATCCGCTAAATGTGAGTAGCTGTCGTTTAGTTGGGATTATGTGGACCCTGTTGCCTTCTTTCTTGCAGACTGAACAGATCTGTTGAATTATGAAAGCAGCACCCTGGAAAAATTGAATAGCTTTGTTGAATAAAGTACTTCTTTTAGAGAATTTGTATTCACTCTCCCTGTTGAAGATGAGGTCCAAGATTCCAGATCTTCAGAATGGAACTGGCAGCGAGTACTTAAGCAAACTTCCTACCCTCTGTGGGAATCTCTTGTAGGATGTTTCTGGCAGTTGGTCAGTCTGCCTCCAATGGAACCCTCCCAAGAAGTGACAGGGACTCACTTCTTCAGGATGCCTGCCTCATTGTTGGGAGCTTAGGGCAGCTTTTCTTACTCTGGCCTGAAATCTGCCTCTTTTCCTCCACCCATTAAGACTCATTCTGTGTTATTGAACCTCAGGGAATAATACCCATGACTCCGTCTCACTTCTCTTTTATACCTTGCAGATTGTCAAACTTGCATGGCTTTATTTTTGATCTTTCTTGCTGTGCTGTGCAAGCACATCTGGCTTGTTTCTTGCTGCTTTCCAACACCTGCTTTCCATCTGGCCCATGGTTGCCGTGTGAGACCTGTTTGCTGAATGAATGAATGAGTGAATGAATGAAATCCAGTTTTTTTCTTCTGTATTGCAGCCTTTCAAATACAGTAGAACCCCTGGAGTGTCACAGACTGGTCAACATACGGAAGTTCAACATAAGGAACAAGGCCTAATGTACTGATATGTACATGTGGTATGTGTCTAGACTATATTAGGTCAACTTAAGGAGGTGGTCAAATCAATGTAGGGAGGTGGTCAACTATGGAGGTTCTACTGTATTGAAAGACAGTTATCAGGCCGTTTCTCCTGTACTCTGTCTTGCCTTTTTTCAAACAGGCTAACTACTCTTCCACAGTTCCTCCCATTTGTAAACCCACTTGGGCTTGTCAACATCCCTTCCTGTTAAACTGTGGCTTCTCCAAGTAGCTACAACTCCACAGAGAAGGTCTCATTAGTGCGAAGTAGAGTGGGATCATCTTGTAGGAAGCTTATCATAGAAAACAAGACCATGCCTCCTTACCACTCTACCGGAATGAATTATTCCTGAATCTTTTGCTGAAAGAAGGCTCCATGAGTTCCTGCCCATATTTTCATGGAGAAAGTGAGATACAAGGAGTATGACACAGTTTCTATCCCCTGTGCCATATCGCTGTATTTGGAGTCAGACTGTCTGTTTGCATTTGGGTTCTCCTACTTGCAACTGTACTCTTGGGTAAGTTATTATCCTTTCTACATTTTATATTTGACGGCTATAAACTGAAGATAATTCTACAAAATTGTTGTGAAGATGAAATGAAATTATGTATGTAAATACTTTTCTGGGGAACAGGTTCATATTTTTTTAAAAAAGAAATTATGCATGTAAACTCCCTCACCCCTTTCCTGACCTGTATATAGTAGACCCTCAATGCATGGGAACTATTATTATTTTTTCCTCATCTCTGATCTGGGGGTAATATCAAGGGAGTCAGTTAGATTAAAACTAGATTCACATTTAATTAGAATACATGATACTTAAAGTATGCTAATAAATTGAGACTCTCAGAGCTTTGAATATGAAAAAAAAATCAATATATATTCTGCATTCAAAAAGCAATGTCAGGGCCAGGCACTGTGGTTCACACCTGTGATCCCAGCACTCTGGGAGGGTCACTTGAGCTCTGAAGGCCAAGATCAGCCTGAGCAAGAGTGAGACCCTATCTCTACTAAAAATAGAAAAACAAGCCAGGCATTGTGGTTGGCTCCTCTAGTTCTAGCTACTTGGGAGGCTGAGGCAGGAGGAGCACTGGAGCCCAGGAGTTTGAGGTTACAGTCAGCTAGGTTGAGGCTGCAGCACTCTAGCCAGGGGCAACAGAGTGAGACTGTCTCAAAAAAGAAAAAAAGAAATCAACAGAATAATGTCAGGAACAACTATAAGATCACTTAAGTGAACACGATAATATTCTTTGAGATTTTCCAGAAATTTTTATAATACAATCTACCTAGGTTGGGTAAGCCTGGGTTTATCATCAGGGGCATATAGGCAGGACAATATAGAAGGTGACACATACCTGATAGGTTTTGCTGCTTCTACAGACTACAGACTTCATCCTACAGCTGTCTAATATAATTCTTAGTAGACTGGAAATGTATGACCCAGAATAAGGCTCCCACCAACTTCAGAGCCACCAGAAGAATACAAAGGGTGTAAAATTTAAGAATACAGAGGCCTGTTTCCTGGGACTGGTTTTCTTCTAGAGGGTACCTAGAATTGTGTACCTGACCTTTGCCCTTCAATACATTGACTAGAGTGAATAGCTTCAAGCTTCAGATGGCAGCAAGTTATATCCATAGAGACTGAGGTGCAGGAATTTGCTTTTGGACCTGCAGCTCCCAGGACTGTTGCTCCAAGGTATCTGAACTCAGCCAGTGGAGAGAGGCCATCTCTTTATTGGGCCTGTGTGATAACAGAGGACATGCTATGTTCAGTTCATTTGTACTACAAGAATAAAGGCACGAGGGCTTGGGGATCACTTTTATTTAGGTCACTGGTCTGACCATATTGAATGAGTAAAAATTATAATTGGTGTGCTATTTCTTCATCATCTCTGAGCCCTCCTTGGTTTTCACACAGTACAGTCATTTTTTTTTTTTTTTTT
>NW_003852490.1:2932288-2945645 GCF_000181295.1 Otolemur garnettii
TCATTGTTGTTTGGCGGGTCCGGGCTGGGGATTCGAATCCGCCACCTTAGGTGTACGTGGCTGGCGCCTTAGCTGGTTGAGCTATAGGCGCTGAGCTAGTACAGTCATTTCTTTAAGGGTGTCTCATCTCCTGAGGGCATGGAAGAGGGTTGGAACACTGTGTATTTCCTCTCACCACATTGTTTATGGAATTACTCTGTGGTTGGCTTTGGAGAAGGTTCTTCAAGGTCATGAAGGTGGGGATGGATGGGGAAATGGGCATGGGTGTGGACTAATAGTATGAGGAATCACACAAGTGAAGAGACTGGTTTTTCAAAATCCTGGGATTTTAGGATGTTGCTCTTGTAAAATGGCTTTAATTGTTCATATTGTACATTTAAGAAATAAGTGGGCCAAGATGCAAACCAAAGGGAGCCGCATCTGGGGAAGTCTCCCAACTTTCCTTGTTCCTTCCTTCTTTTTTGTACATCCCAGAATTATAGGCTAGTCATTTAAATGTTATACTTAATGAGGCTTCTGATAACGGAGTGTAGAGAATAATTCCAAAGCCAGTTGCAAGGAAGTCCAAGATCAGTCTGTGTGTTGTCTAGATCTTTGTCCACAGCACATGACACTGCTTGCTACTATTAAAAAAGAAAAAAAATTGATTTCCTCCTTCCTTCAGAACAAATAATATAAAACCATGGGCTGTGAATGAAGGCCTTGAGTTTCTACCTGTGGTGACTCTCTAACATTGGCCAAGACAAAAACTGCACTCATCATTAAAATCAAAGAACACACGGGAGTGACCTTCTAACCTAAATAGAGCGTGTGTGTGAGGATTACGGTGATAAGAAACAATTGAGATGGAAGAGAAAAAAATAAAAGAAGCTTAGATATCATTTCTACTGGAAATACGGGGACTTGGGGTGATATCCACGGGCATAGCTTCTGTGATAACTGTAGGCAGCCCTCTTTCTTTCCACATCCCTGTTTCTCACAGTGATCAGATTCAAACAGGTCATGTCATCAAAATGCCCCACACTGAGACCCCTTTTCCCTTCAGCTCTCTTTGGATAAAAGTAGGAGGACCAGTGTTTATTGAGCATATATGATGAGCAGGCACCAGGTTAAGAGATTTACCCATGTTATCTCACTTATTTCTCACTGTAACCCTCTGTGGGATCATCGTTTTCAGATAAGGAAACTGAGACTCAGAGGTGGTCATTTGCCCAAGATCATACAACTAATAGAACTATAGTTTTTCCACTTTCTAAATGTTCTGATCTTAATCACTCTGAGTCACATGTGTACCATTTTAATCAGTTTGGTCTTCTGGTCTTTTTCTGAGGTATCCACTCTAGGTGCTTGCTAATCCATTAGCATATCTACAAATCCAAGTGCATCTAGCAGGTAAATCCCACTAGATTGCAAACTGTGAAAATAAGAATTTTTGCCTGTCATGTTCATGGCTGTATCCCTTGACATGTAACAGGTACTTTGTACCTGTCTGTCATATGGAAGGTTTATTGTTGAATGAATGATATGTCCACAGAAACTGAAGTCCAGGGATTTGCTTTTGGGGTAGGATCAGGCCTGTTGAAGCTCTAGTGTCTGGGTAGGCTGTCCAAGGAGGGGTGTCCTCTGGGATTTGGGGATCTACACAGGAGTGACCCCAGGGCAGCCCTGATAGAACCACAGATGGAGGATCCTTCTAGCACATATAGCTGGGTTCTGAAGACTGCTTGCAAGAATGCATAGAGTCCTAAAAAGTAGCATAATTGTTCAAGCAAAGAATGTGTGTCCTTGGTATCAGGACCAGAATGAAATTCTCCCAAGGATTCTCACAAAGACAGTCTTACGTAATGAATACACCATGTCCTCCTCCTTAAGGAAATGCCATGGAGATAGTCTACAGTGCGTTCCTTTGGCTACACTCAGTAAAGGTGGATGGTGGTATCTGGAAATGCAATCAGAAGTCACCAGGCTCAAGCCTCTATGTTGCTGAAAAGGAGGCTCCCTCTGTTTTAATCATCCTTTCTCCCCTCTGACTCTTGGTGTGGGTTTGCATTCTAAGAACAGTTGGGCACCCTGGGGAGAGTTCATTCTTGAAGTGCTCTAAAAACAGCACTAGAAATTTAAACACATGCTCACACACACTCTGTGTTTTCTCTCCGCCCCACTTTTTACCCCAAACGATGCTAGATCCCAAAGACCTTTCCACTTGGAGGGAGCCCAGAGGAATGAAAAAAGGTCTTGTTGTTTTCTAAATAAGATAATGGAAAAATGCATAACCACCCAGCAACAGCCACCCAGTTCGATGCTAGTCTCTTTATTTCCATGCAAATTTAAGACAGTCATGGCCCAATAAAGAGAAATGGGGCCTGAGCCAGACCTGGTCCCACAGAAATGGAAGTTTTCATTCTCTCTGGCATGCTTCCACAGGTGTGGCAGAGTTTGGGACAAGCCAGTTAATCAAAACTAACACTTCTAAAACTTTCGAACCCATAGGTAGGTGGGGGGTGGGGTGGGGGTGTCTTACAGTTTTCTTTGGAGCTGCAAAAAAATTTTAAACTTATCATTTTTGTCATTTAAAGTCCCCAAATCTAGAGCCAGAATGATTAGGGATGCTGCCAGAGCTGCAGGGAAAAAACCCTCTCTCCCAAGGCTTTGTTCTGTTCCAGCAAGCCTTCCAGTTCTGCCTGTACGTCCAGCAAGAGATTGTGTAATCCCAACACTCCTGGGAGTTTACCAGCCCTGAAAGAGCTTGCCTCCTGCTTCAACCTGGCCCAGCAGGTCCCCAGACAAAGGGCCACTTCATTGTCTATAAACCAGCTTGGATCACATTCCACTGGATTTAAAACTATAATCCACCCACCTACCTAGTGCAGGTGGCTGAGAAGTAGCCCTTTTCTTATTTTTATGTCATTTCTGAGCTGTGTTCAGGTTTTATCTTTGTCTCACCCCTCAAAAGAGAGGAAACAGAGGGTGTGACAAGTGCTGCAGGTCTCCACAGAGGACAGCACCAGGGGATGTGAACTCAGACTGCAGCATGGGAAACTCTTGGTTATAGTAAAGGAAGAGTCCCCTACTGGGGGCAGGTGAAGGGCACAGGGAATGGACTCTGCTCCCTGATGGTGGCCAGAGGGGTGGGCAGGTCCAATTTTCCCTTTGAGCTGCTGCAGTTGACCTGGTCTGCCTCAAAGTTATGAGCTAAAGGGGATCAGAAAGGGCCTGTTTCCAAGTATTTATCTTTTAGATATGTCCACTGTCAGGGCTTTATTTCTTATTAAAAGTTTTCAGTCTTAAAGAATACCCTACAAAAATTCAATTACCTTGTGGAAGGTTTTGCCTGAAATCTGATCAGTTTTCTGGTAGTGACAAGTACTAGCAGGGAGCAGCTCTGGGAGGAGAACCACCTGGTGAGTCAAGGTTTAGGTTGGAAGCAAGAAAGAAGAGGGAGTGGAAAGGGGAGGAAACATTTTGTTTCTGGATCTCACTGCCTTTCAGTGCTATAAGTGTGATAGAACAAGGGCCTTTCAGTGCTATAAGCATGATAGAACAAGGCCTAGGGGTCCCTCTGTGCCACCAGTAGGCTGAAGTCATAGAGGCAGGTTGGAAAAGGAAAAGAGGGGCAGAGAGGAGGCAAAGAGAAAGCAAAGAAAGAAACAGGAAGGCTTCAGGTAAGGTCATGTCTAGCCCCAGTGAGTTTGGTGGAGGGGCCATGCCCAGTTGGCCCTCGCGATGTGTTGCTGACAGCTGGTCCTTGGATGTGTCTGAAGGTGGAGGCAGAGTGGTGAGGTGGAGGTGGCCTGGCCCTTGGGGTTGTAGTCCCTTTTCTGTATTAAGTGTCTGAATGACCTCTGGGGTTTCTTATCCATACAGGAGAGGGTTGGCCCTGTGGTCTCAAAGGTTGCTTCCAACTGGAACAGTTCTTGTGTTGTGAAATGATGATTTTTGAAAGCCCAGTGACTCTACCACCAGCAGGGAGCCACACCTTACCCAAAGGGCCTCCTAGTTATCCCAAAGGAATGATTATTCTGGAGGCCTCTGCCATTCAGTTCCCAGCTACATGAGTCTCATTGTTGTAGAAAGTTTAGTGCCTGGAAAGTGCTGCTAGTCTTAATTCCTTTCTTTAACCTTGAGATAAAAACACCTTTGTTTGACTCTCAAGCATGTCTCAAGTTATATAACTCACTCGTATTAAATTCTCCTTGTTATATATTCAGCTCTCTAGCTGCCCTGGTTTAAGGGGCTTTAACTGAATAGGTAGCCTTGTATTTATGCTAATTTTTTGGTCTTTCTCTTTCAGATCTAGTCCAGGGATAATCACATTGGTTTGTTTAGTAAACACTGAGACCAGCTCTACCATCTAGGGCCCTGACAAATGGACTGGATTACACTGGGAAAGCTTGCTCCTGGTTGAGCTTCAGAAAGGGTGGTTTTCCAAGGGAACAAGTCCCGTCCCACCCAGATTCTATACAAACCCACAGCCCTTAAAGAGTCAAAAAATTTTGTTCTTGTTTTTGAGCAACCCTTGAAACAAGACTCATTCATCGTTTATTCCTCAGAGTGGTGGTCCCTGAGGCCTCATCCCAAGTAGCTCCTTTCCCTTCCCCTTGTTCTTTTTAATTTCTAATTTTGAGAGCACTCTGTCACCCAGGCTAGAGTGCTGTGGCATCCGCCTAGCTCACAGCAACCTCAAACTCCTGGGTTCAGGAGATCCTTCCTGCCTCAGCCTTCCAAGTAGCCTACAACAATGCCCAACTCCTTTTCCTATTTTTAGTAGAGATGAGGTCTCACTCTTGCTCAGGCTGGTCTCAAACTCCTGAGCTCGAGAGAACTTCCTGCCTTGGCCTCCCAGAGTGCTAGGATTACAGGCATGAGCCACTGCACCCGGCCCCCTTTGTTCTTTAAAAACCATCTTCATAACATTTACTATTAGGAATTATCTTATTTAGTTATTTTGTTTGTAATATCTGCTGTGCCCTACCTTAGGCTGGAGTGTGAGCACCTCTAAATCACAGGGAAACTGCCTAAAGTACCCACAGCCGTGCCTCACATGGGTCACTACCGGATCAGGTAGTCAACAGCCTTCTTTCGAGCACCAAGTATGTGCTAGACCTTGGGCTTGCCAGGACAGATGGCCTGTAACAAAATGAAATAAATGTGTTACATGTTTGGAGTTACATTGGCAAAATTAGAAGATACCTCCAACCCTCTTGTTCTGTCCTGCTAAATATCTGGGAGGCCACCATCCATTGATTCACTACTTGGCATTGTGCTGGGACAGGTAAGAGAATCCAGATGATAAACAAGGCATGTTTTCAAGGAACGCCGGCTCTAGTGTGGGGCAGGCCACCAGTGGAGGGACACTAGCATATGACATTAGTGCCTTCAGAGAGTGGGTCATACCGTATTGTGGTAGCAGCAATGAGAAGAGGAGTTTGACAGAAGAGGGGAAAGAGCATTAGAGCCAAAAGGAACAGCATGTGCAAAGTTGGGGACCAAGAAAGGATTTATGTGATGCCAAAATGGGGACAAGTCTGTGGAGCTCTGTGCAGGGAAGAATATGGAGGTGGAGGAGGGAGAAGGTGGAGATTGGAGTTGGGAAGGTTAGCTGGGGCCAGACTGTGGAAAGCCTGGGCCCAGGGCCTAGTAAGGAAAAAAGAGAAGTGAGTAGGGCAGCCCATAGGAATGTCAATGTCAGGCTTCCTGGGCTGGGTGGAAGGACTCCAAGGTCGCAGAAGGGAGGCATATTTGCAAACTTCCAGCTCCTGACTTGCTGCAGAAGCTTTGATACCAGTCTACAATGACATTTTGTATGCATTCAGGGGTAATTACAGGTTTGGGAGACGTTCTTTTCAAGATGAAATGTAAAATTTGATTACAAGATTGCTGGGGTGCCTCCCAGGGCCTTTGAAGGGGCTTACGCTTCATTAGTTTCACAGTGAAGCCGCCTCTGAAACCACTGTGTGGCATTTGTCCAAAACATTGCAAGTCTGAAGTGGGGCCTGATTATGTGATGGCACAGCTATTTCTCTGGGGGAGAAGTCTTGTGCTGCCAGTTCTTCCTCTGCTATAAACAGGTCTTAGTCCTAGCCTGTGTTTCCCATCTGCACCCTCTCCCTAGGTAACGCAGCTCCCATGCATGAGCCGCTGTGGCTGTGTCCGAGGTGGTCTAGCCCTTGCCTTTCCGATCCCCTTTCCCACCTCTCTCCCTGCTTCTGCCTCACCGGCTTTCTGTCCGGTCCTCCTACTGCCATTCCAGCCCCTTTTCCATTTACTGCTCCTTTTGCCTGGAGCACTCTTTCCCCAGAATTCCATTCTCACATCCAGGACCCAGTTCAAATGCCACCTTCTTAGCCAAGAGAACTTCTCTGGTCACCCACCCTGAAGAAACCTGCTAGTTACTCTCTACCGCATGAGTTTGATTTATTTTCTTCACAGCTCTTTTCACTAACCAAAGTCATCTTATCTTTGGTTTGCTTTTTACTCTCTGCCTTCTCTTACTACATAAGTCACCTGAGAACAGGGACTTTCTTTTTCTTACCCATACATTTAAAAAAATTTTTTTTCTGTGTAATTATTATGGGTATATAATAGTGTATATCTTTATAGGGCACATGGGATGTTTTGACACAGGCGTACATTGTGAATTAATCAAATCAAGATAATTGGGGTATCCATCACCAGAAACATTCCTTTGTGTTAGGAATGTTCCATTCCACTCTTTTAGTTATTTAAAGAATACACTAACTTAGGGTTGATTATAGTCACTTTCTGTGCTATCAAATATTGTTCATTCTATCTGACTCTGTTTTTGTACCTAGTATCCATCCCCACTTTATACCTCCTCTCATTACTCTTCTCAGCTTCTAGCAACTATCATTCTGCTCTCTGTCTCCAGGAGATCCATTGTTTTTAATATTTAATTCCCATATATGAGTGAGAACAGGTGAGATTTGCCTTTCTGTGCTTGGCTTATTTCGCTTAACATAATGAGAAACAGGGACCTTCTGTCTGTCTCGTTCACTGTGCTGTGTTCCTCAGCATCTGGGGTGGTTCACACGGACGCTCATTTTTTTAAGGGACCAGAGTTCACAGACAGTGTTCTACATCATGACAATATTTTGCATCTGGACTTTTCACTTTCTAGTTTTCATAAGACTTCTACATACATAGTCTCATTTCCACCACAAAAACATCCAACAAGGTAAGTAGGAGAGGGGTTTTTATGTGCCCATTTTCAAAGATGAGTAAATTGAGGTTCTTAGAGGCAGTCTAAAATTTCCAGCTAACAAGTAACAATATCAGGTCTTCTCCCATCAAGACCTAATCTTGTCCCCTAAGTCTTGTTATTTTTCCTGCCTCCTCAGAACAAAAGAATTACCACATGTAAGAAATGAAAAAGCACCTCTGTCTATTCCTTTAAGAGAGAAGGGCAGTAGAGCTGGGGTTCCACGTGGAGGTTTGTAGCAGAGAGCCCAAACTTTGCTTGTGGGTTGACCAGGGAATCAGGCTAACTATCATATAATGATGATGGTTAGGTCTGGACAATCCCAACACATTTCCTCAGTGTGGTAGTAGAATTTTGTTGCTTATGATAAAATGGCAAGGGACTTGAATTTTCATTTTGATTTAATGTCAAAAACGTTCACTGCTGTGCAATTTCACATATTTCACCTCAAAAGCAGATCTGTTTGATGAAGAATGAGAGCCAACCTGCTATTTTTAAAAGTAGAGGTAATAGAAATAATCTTTTTCTAAAATTGCCTAGAGAATCAGTGAGAGAACGGGGAGTTAAGTTGCCTGAATTCCGGGTCCTAGTCAAAGACTATTGGAAGTCAATTTCCACAACTCTTCTGGGCTTTAATTCCATATTAATAGAAATCTTTAGGAGTAGTGACGCATTTGTGATACACGAGTGTGACCTTTCTATGGATTTTTTTTAAATTGATGAAGAATGTGCACAAAAAAAGTGTGGAAATCATACAGAACTCAGTGAATTTTCACACAGTGTACTCACTCACGTAAGGAGCTCCCAAATCAAGAAATCAGTTGTTACCTGCACCCCAGAGTTCTCCTTAAGCCTCATCCTGATAACTACTATCCCCAAGGAGAAGGAACCAGTATTGTAAGTTCTGCAACATGGATTAGTTTTGCCTACTTTTGAGCTTTGTATGGGTGGAATCAATGTCATCTTTTTTGTTTGGCTTCTTTTGCTCCGTTATGTTGGTAAGACTTATCCATGCTGCTGTTTACAGCTGTGGTTTTGTTTATTCTCACTGCTCTGGCATATCTTATTGCTTGGATATGCTATATATCCATTCTACTACTGAGGATCATTTTTGAGTTGTTTCCATTTTGGGGCTATTATGAACAGTGCAGCTACAACCATTCTCGGGCATGTCTTTTTGTGAAAATATATGTGGATTTCAGTTGAATATAAATTCAGGGGTAGAAATGCTGGATCATGAGATATACATATATATTCATAGATACTGCCAGTTTTCCAAAGTGGTTTCAACAATTTATTTTCTCATCACTGGTGCAGGAGAGGTCCAGTTGCTCCATCTTTGTCAACACTTGTCATTATCTGTCTTCTCATTTTGGCTATACTTGAATGTGACTCTTGGTGGCTTTTCATATATATTTAAATTATACCTGAGTTAAATATTGTTATAATTTAGTGAATACATTTGTGGAATGATATGGAATGAGACTTAGGTAGAGATTAGACTGATTGTGATGCCTAGTTCTATTATTGTCTTGTTCTCTCATTCTTCGTAGGGATCGGTTCATCCCACTCAACAAGATGGCAAGCTTCTTAAGGTCAGAGGCTTCATAGTAGGCTTCTTTAATAATTGATATCATCCTTAGCACAGTGCCAGGCACAGATGAGGTGCCCAGAAAACTCTGATTGGATCGGGCTGAACTAAATAATGGAGGGAAGCCCAGCAGGGCGTACAGAATATTTCTGTGTTCATGGTTCCTTGCCTGATCATCACATATTCAGATACTACTTCAGGGTGATGAAAGGACTAGGAGAGAGAAATGCTAGAAAATATTCAACTCGTTTGTGTTCCTCCAGAGCCCACTTTCCAAGCACTGGAAATCTGTAGGTTGAATGAGCCCTTCTATTTTTCATGGGATTTTCCTGAAGCATGTACCTTACTAAGGCTACCAGAAAATGAAACAGACAGAAGACTGCCTTACCCTGGTTGTCAGGAAAGAGCATTGTTTGTGTCCTTCCAAGCTTGAAGGGGTGCTTTGGACTCAAAATGTCTGATCTTATTACGCTAACCTGATAGCCCTATGGCTGAATCCAGTTTGATAGAAATTTTCCCAAGCCATAATAATTTCTAGGATATTTAGTTTCCCTTTTTGCGGATTAAAAAAAAAATCTGTCCTAATTTTTAAGAACCATTTCTATCATCTCATAAGTGAAAGGATCTGTACCCAATTGCCCATTTCAACATGGAACACTGGGTCATGCTAGGCACATTTTTTGTTTGTATTGAATATTGGCTATTTCTAGATGAAAATCTTGAAATATTAAACTAGAGCATTTTAGTAGATCTGATTTAGTTTGGAATTAAGCATTTCCTGAAAATAATTGGTGGCAATATCTCTCCTGGCCTTTCTTTTAGTATAGGACCCTGACAGGCAGCAACAGAGATGGGTTTTAATGGTCATAACCATGAAGCGTTTAAAAAGATTTGAAAAGGAAGAAAATAGAGACCTTGAGAAACATGTATAGAGAGCTGATAAAACAGAGTCTCTCTGAGCCACTTTCCAAACTCCATGGATTACCTATGTCAGGCATATAGAATATGTGTATCTGGGTACAGGAGATAGAACAAATAAATTCCTAAAAAGAATATTATGGTAAGACTCTGAAAGCACAGCAGACAGTAATTGTATACTGTCACTAATAGGAACAGTCTTGTTCTGCAAGCTGCAATCATGATTTGTAGGTAATCAGACCTAGGGCTCTGGGGCTTCCCATGACCCAGTGATTGTTGTAGACTAGACCAAGAAACAATGGGATGTTTTATTCTCTCCTCTTTCTCTCCTATCAGAGTTGGCTACTTTCCCGAGATTTGTGGGGAGAGGGAGGATGCCTGTGAGTTTCAGAATGATTTTCCTTTGGGAATTGGCCTCATGTCTCAGATCGCCTGATAGTTCTCTCCTTTCATCAAAGTATTTGCTTTTCAATCTCGGACTAAACTGGCTATGACTCTTAAGTTTATTAAATTCAGATCCCTGAGTCAGCTCTTTGGGTATTTTTGATTAGGTAGCCAGGGTTCATGAGCTCCAATGCTTGGGGTGGGCCAGTCAGGAGGAATGAGTGTGAAATGGGGTCTGTGGTGAGCTGGTGAATCTATTTCTGAGCTAAGGGGGATCTATTAGTCAGCTTCAGACAACAGTCACTGGCTCACATGATCAGATCCTCCAATTTTTCTACAAAAGCAAGCCAGAAATTCACATTAAAAAAATGGATAATTCTCTGATTTTTAAGTGTTTGTACTTAATTTAAATTTTAAACAATCACTTTGTAGGCAAACCTACCTACCTTGTTTGCAAATACCAAACAAAACTAATCTGTAGGTCTTCCAACCTTTAGCCTCCTGGCTACACTGATTTTCTGGAGGAAAAACTCAACACTCAAGTCACTTCAAGTTATGAGGGATAAGGATACATGTGACAATAAAATAAACAGGATTTTCAAATAAGCAGCAGGGTCTCACAGAAACCCAGGAACTGTAAATATCCCAAGTCAAGAGAAGAATGAGTGAGCATATGCCTGGTACTTGGTGATAATTGGAAGGTTCTTTATCACCACCAGTGGGGTAACTTGTGCTTCTAAACTGGGGTGTGTTTCAACATGAGCCACCTATAGAACTCACATTAATTTCTCTGTTCATTGTAGAATTCTTGACTGGGTTTCAGGGCTTCCTGTTGTAGAAAGGCCTTTGTTACTTTAGTTATACCCAAAGGAGGGAGGAATTTCCTTGTGAAGAGTGGATTATAGGAGAAAAGAAGGAGACGGTAGGGCAGGGTGTTTGGAAACCATGACCACTGTTCTTATCAATGACAGATATTATGGGATGCTTCTCTATCAGCCATTCCTTCCTTCCTCCTGCTCATAAACTCCCATTTCCCCCCAATACCTGGCAACTTATGTGCTTCAGGGAATGCTAGTTCCAGACCAAAGCAGAGTGGATCTTGATCACATCAAACCAATGGTGGTGAGGCTCGTTTCCTTGCCAGAAATTAGTTTAGAAGTGGATATGAATAGCAATTCTTCATAATGAGACTGAGGAAAAGTCTAAGGGAGCTTCTGGCAAATTTTCCTTCTGATAAGAAGAGATCCAAGGCAGGAAATAGACCAAGTTTTGTTCACACTGTTGCATCTTCATGATGCACTTAAAATATTGGCAGCTAGTCACAATTAGACAGGATAAATATATGGACGAGGTCAACCTACAGAGGAAGAAAAAGGCAGAAAATTGGAAAAAAACCAGTGTCTTAATGATATACCTTAACTATGTCATTGAGCAGTGAGTTAGCCAACCCTGAAACCAACATCCTTTTGAATCCACTGTTGTCTAGATATTAGATTCTCCTTCCCATTGATGATATTTCTATTTGGGTTTTCTGTTACTTTTCAAGAAAAGGTGTCCAACCCATGGCCTGTGGGCTGCATGCAGATTTTGTGAGGGCTTTTTTGCTTATCTGTGGTGGCAGATATCATGAAAATTATGCATGGGCTTTTTTTTTTTTTTTTTGCTCATCAGCTTTTTGTTAATGGTTTGTGTATTTAGTGCGTGGCCTAAGACGATTCTTACTCTTCCAACGTACATGATGCAGTGGGGCCAAAAAGTTGGCCATCCCTGTAAAGCATCCCAATTGAAACATGTGTTATCAAGGATTATTCTACTTAGATATTGAAAGAACCTAGCTTTCCCCTAAGATTAGATTGTGTCTACAAAGACCAGTGGGCTATAAGTTTGAATGTTGCCCTTTTCATTTAAAGAAGCCTCCAGATGTTACAGCTGTCTGTCTGTGGAGGAACCTGCCAAAAGCTGGGTGTGATCAGAGCTCTCCCTGGCAGGACAGGAGAGTTAGCTTGGGGCATCGTGGTGAATTGGTAGCTTGTACCCAGCACCATATCCCCAGGTGTATTGTGTGGGCAATCAAGTGCAGTCTTCGGTCTAAATTACCCCTTCTTGTTGAACTGCAAGTGATCCAAACTGTCAAAGAATCTGCGATTCTATAAAGTTCCTTTTGGTTATGATTGCTATTTGTAAATACCCTTCCCGATCCTCCAGATGCCCTGCCCACTGTAGATGCTGCCCTCCTTTCCATAGTCACCCAGCACCACCTTCTAAGTCTTTCCTCTATTAAAACATTTCTCACTATTGTTCTTTATATTTCCCTCTGGCCTTTGTTGTCTGCATCCTTCTTCTCTCTCTGGCCCTCAAGAGGGAGTAAATAGCTGGCCAAATTACTGCTATAGGGAATTGCTTTAATGGATGTTGAAGAGGACGGGTCAGAAATCAAGCTCTTATGCTCCATTTCCTTGCTTGTGGGGTTTGGGAATATTGTTTTTTATTGAGTGGATTCAGATCCCCCAGAATCATATTGGACTTTAATACCTCTCATTTCTTCCTCTTCTTTCTTTTTTTTTTTAGATCCTGAATTTTTGCTGCCTAATTTCTCTTTCCTTCTTCTTGACTGCAATGGACATTTCTCTGCTTCAGTTAGACCTTCAAAAGTCTAACTCACTCGTGGTGCCTTCTTCTGATTCTCGACTGCTCACAACCAGCTCCTTTATCCCATGACATCCCTTTTCTTACCTTTTCACCAGAGGCCTGATAGTTTTCTTCTATCCTTCCCAGAGCATCTATGTGTGCGCCTGGAACTTCAGGCATTTCCTGGAGCTCTCCTGACCTAATTTTGGGAATAGTCATGTACTAGTCTTCTGCATATAGTGCGTAATCCCCACCAATTTCAGTACCCCACAGAATGACTACCCATATAAGCCTTATAAAAGATAATAAAATGACTGAAGAATAATTTTTTCTGTCAAATAATTAGACTGAAAGATTCTGTGCTGTTTTACACAATTGCAACTTTTTAAAAACGTTTTTCCTGGAGACAGTGCCTTCTGTCCCTTGGGCTAGAATACAGTAATGTGATCATAGCCCCCAGCACAAATTCCCTCAAATTCCTGAGCTCAAGCAATCCTTCCACCTTGGTCTCCCTAGCAACTGGGACTCCAGGTGCATACCACCATGCTGGACTAATTTTTCTATGTTTTGTAGAGATTGGGGGGTCTCACTGTGTTGCTCAGGATGGTCTTGAACTC
>NW_003852490.1:2946300-2951605 GCF_000181295.1 Otolemur garnettii
AGACTCGCTTGAGCCCAGGAGTTGGAGGTTGCTGTGAGCTGTGATGCCATAGCACTCTACCCAGGGGGACAGCTTGAGGGTCTGTCTCAAAAGAAAAAAAAAAAGACCCTTTAGGTCTCTGCCTCCCTCCTGTCAGTATTGATTTGCACCTATTGCCGCTAATACACCTTGTTTTCTGCTGAATTGGTCAACCATCCAATAACATTGCAGGGAGAAATTAATTGAGAGCGAGCCCTGAGAGGGTAATGGTGGAGGAAAGATAGTTCTGGTTCTTTGCTTGTCCTTGTCCTCTTGGAAGATATTGGAGACCTCTGGTCAGAGGGGTGAGGCCAAAGAGAGAGTAATTGGCTTCATGAGATGTTTATGCATTCCCAGCAAGAGATGAGATTAAGCAACTGTAAAACTATTCACAAGAGACTCTGGGAATCCTTAGGTATAAGCAGAACTACTTGGGAGAAAAGCATAGCTCTGCATAGAATTCTTCTCAGCTGCAGTACCCAGTGGACCAGGGAGGCTAGGAGGATCAGCAATCTATGCACTTGGCACAGGCCTTGGCTTTCTCCCTGGGCACTGTCAGCAACAGCAAGGATAGGGCTCTCATCGTCCCTGAGAGAGCAGATGCTGCAGGGAGAGGGTGTTGGAGGAGATGGCAAGGCTGGGCACAGAAGTACATGAACATCAACACTTGCTCAAGAAAAACCCAGCCAGCCAACCTGAAAAATGAGAGTGGTATATTGCAGCTCCTTCAGTTTGGTGGAAATAACCTACATAAAGGTTGAGGGTTCATCTCATAAATTCAGAATTAGAATCTGGAGCCCTTGCTCCTCCATTGTTTGGATTATCTGTAGCAAGTGTGGTTATTTCTAAGAATAATTTTCCATAGATTAAAATACATAACACACAGATTGTGCTGGGAGTGAGTGTAGCCCTTGAGATGCTGCACAGGCTTCTGGAGTAGAGCAGAGAATGGGTACGAGTCGGAAGGCATGGGTTGTTGCTGCCGGCACAGCCTCAGTATCGTTTCCATGGGGCAGTGACGGCAGATGTGCTAACCCTCTATAGTCACAGGTGTCCCTCCCTGTCGCAGTCTGGGCTCTGGATTTGGGAAGCGACTATCCTGAATACATTGGAGCAGCAATCACCTTATCTACTGTTAATGTTACCTGGCCATGGTAGTGGCAACAAGCCTAGTGGAAACACTATAGGCTTTCGGTTGTGACCTTTGCCTCAACCGTGAAGAGAGGACAACCTTTCACCCTTGGATGTTTTGTTGATCCTGCAGGGAAGGGACTTGTGTTGGGGGAGAGTCAGGCCAACCCCAAAGAGCTATTGGTCTGATACATCTGGAGTTCTTCAAGGTGCTACGAGCAGTAGAATTTAGCAGCTCTGTGTGAACTCCAGAGTTCAATCTGTAGGGTCAAAGCCCAGCTCTGCTTTATTATAAACTGGGTTATCTTGGGCAAATTATTTAATTTCTCTTGGCTTCAGGCCACTCAGTGCAAAGCGTAAGATGTAGTAGTACCTCTGTTTTAGAGTTTGTGGGAAGATTACCTGGGAAAAAAAGGTAAAATACTATCATGGTAGTATGAATTCCCAGGCACATATAAG
This sequence comes from Otolemur garnettii, assembly GCF_000181295.1. NCBI lineage: Eukaryota > Metazoa > Chordata > Mammalia > Primates > Galagidae > Otolemur > Otolemur garnettii. The sequence continues at coordinate 2,947,909 of NW_003852490.1, forward strand.
TACCTGATGAATGTTAGATGTTATTATAAGTATTAGTAGAGGATTCATCTCAGGGAGCTTTCCCTGTGATTTGAGAACTTGACTGGTATTGTAGGCCCTGTTATTTGCTAAAGGACAGGGCTGCAGACAGAGTGGAGGGCTTCTGTGTGTGACCACCTGCCAAGGGGAGGAGGCCTGGGCTGTGTGTCTGGATCCCAGTGTTATGGTGTGGGACCTTGAGGGGGTCTCTGTTGCGAGCTGGCCTGGCTTACGTGCTCCCTGGGCACCTGCACTGATGCCTGGGGAGCAAGAGCTGACCTGCTTGTGCTTTTTCTTTGGCTTGCCCAGGACCTGGTTCTCCTTTTTGCTGATTCAGGTCCCCTTGCTGTGACATACCTGTCTGATTCTCACTTAAAACCAGCATCTGATTCCTGACTTACTGTGTGCCACCATAACCTCTGAGCTCAGCAACCTCTCCAGTCCTCTTCGGTGTGTGTGGGCCCCGCCGAGGGAAGCTCTGAAGGCATAACTGAGGCCCACGTCCACCCAACCTCCATGCAGCATCACGTTTAACCTGCTAAACCTTACTTAGTGCAGTATGGCACCCTGTGGAACAGTTTCTTCCATGAACTCCGTGGGGGAGAGGGGCACAGAACCCATCTTAACTTTTGGGATGCAAGCCCTAAATGAGCAAACCGGAAAATACATGTCCTTTGTCTCTCTATTTCTATGTTCTTGGACTCCAAGGTGATAGGAACATGTGCATGGCCAGAGGTGAGGAGTGTCCTACAGTGCCTGGCACTGGCAGTGTGTATGCAGGGCATGGAGGGAAAACTATTTGAAATGTATGGAGCCGAAAAGTAGGCTAAGAAAAATTCTTCTAATCACTAGATGGAAAAAATTGTGAAAAGAGGATTTTGTCCTAATCAATGATGATTAAAACTGGAATTTCCCTTTTATCAAGAATATACTGCAATATACACTCATGAACACCCTCTGCATTTTCAATCCAAAAGATATTTGAGATTGTCAGTGAAAAGAAAACCTAATATGACCTGAAATCTGGAGCTTCTGCATGAAAGAGACCTGACAGGTTTTCTCCACTTTGACAATAATTCTAAAAATTTTTATGGCATTAACAATAAAATGTTATGAGGCTTAACGAGCCTTTTCTGAGTGACTGACAAATGAAACCTTAGTGACTATGGTGCTATAGGAAAAACTAAATTGCTTTTCTGTTCTCTCTTCGGAAAATGATTTCTCCAAACAAATCGGCATAACATTAAGAACCAATCAAAGACTGGAATAGCCAAAAAGTCAGGGGGAAAAAAAAAACCCTTTAGGAAAGTATATCAGGAAGTTAATAAAAAGATTATTATTTTTCTGTATTTTTTGAAGTTTATGGCATGTGTTAGCTTTATAAAACTTGTGATTTCGAGGGGATTTCTCTTCTCACTCTAAATAAACATTTACTTTCATAATTTGTCTTGCTTCCTAATTTGTATTCTGAAAGAAATTTCCCAGACGTAGAGATGCTTTTGCCTCCCAAAATATTAAATCTGTCCCTGAGGGGAGGTACTTGGCCCACAGCTTTAATTACAATGTCCACTGATGGCTATTTGGGTGCTTCCTGTGGGAAGAGGTTCTATAGGTAAATGCCCTTTATCATCTGCATTGCTGCCAAACAAAACAAAACACAAAACTTAAGAACCACTGCTTTAGACGGCAGAAGAAAACAAGTAACTTTATCAAAGAGTGATTTTCACCATCCGAATTTATCTGTTTGTTAATGCTATGTGTATGTTTCCTACACATAGGTTTATATGTTGGCACATGTGTTCTGGTTATCTATTGCTGTGGAACAAATGATCTCAATAAGTAGTGTCTTAAAACAACAACCATTTCCTTATGTCTTACCATTAACCTCACCTTCTTGGAAGGGGATCACTATTAACTTGGAAGATAAATATTTGCCAGGCAGACTAAATGACAGTGTACTATTTCAGTTTGAGCCAAAAACTCCTGGGGAAATAGAAGGAAGAAACTCATGTTCTGAGCATTTATACTTAAAGACAGACACCAGAAGTATTGCAGGAGAGAAATGGCATGAGCTGGGGGTTAGTGTTTGAGGTGGGGTGCAGATTTCACCATCAAAGTATAATAATGAAACTCCATTGGTGGCAGTGAATTCAAGGCTTAAATCAGGTACAGCAAAAACAATGAATTCAGAGGACATTGTCAAGGTGGAGTGTTTGTGCTCCAGAAGCCAGCCAGATATTAGGAGTTTGGAATTAAGCTTGGGTATGAGATGAAGAGAAAGATTTGGCTGCTTTCCGGTTTCAAATAATGTATGTTGATTGTAGTAAGGCAGACGTAGATGTCATCTTGAACTTAAAAGAGACCAAGATATGCAGTTCCTTCTGTGAAGTTTGGATTTCCCACTGACTTCAAAGACATTCCTGAAGGTAGGCAAGTTACGGGAACACATCAGGCATTGTCCAGATAAGCTGTCTGGGGTGGGTACCATTCACTACTCTGTTCTCAGAGGAGACTAAAGACTAAAGCACGTGGCAGGAATTGCTTAAGGCAAAACGCACGGTTTCTGTACCACAGTGGTTACATTCACTCTCTCATTATTATTTTTGAAAAAAGTGCTATAGGATATCAAATAGTCCCGAGAGAGTTCCAGCCAGTGTTATTTCGGGTGATGATCCTCCTTTAGATAGATGTATCTATCTACTTTTCCCCAAATACTCAAGAAAGTCCAGTACTTGAGAGTGTTGGATTTTTCTCATTCCTACGACTAAGTCATTTTAGCAACTCTGTAGAAGTTAGTAGTTCAAGGAGATGCTCCCATAGCATCCAGGAGAGGCTCATCGTCGTTCTTACACATGATTTGTCCTGGACCTCGTCCACTCTGGGCACTCAAAAAGTCTCCTGCACACCCAGAAGCTATGTTTCTACTGCTCAGCGGTCTGTAGAGATGATTAGGGACTTTCAGTGCTTAGCACAAGGCCACTGTGTTATCTAAAGATACTTGGTTAAGAACATGGGCTCTCAAGGCAGACAACCAGTTTGAAATTTCAGCTCCGTAATTTACTAGTCATGTGACCGTGGACAAATTATATAACCTTTTAAGCTCCAGTTTCTTCATGTGTAGAAACAAGACTGGTGCCAGTAATCCCCACCTCACAAAAGTAAATTGTAGTTTAAATGAAATTATGAATAGGTGTTTTGGAGCAATAATCATGATGGCCATGTACCAGCCACTGGGCTAGATACTTTATACCGGGGGTCCTCAAACTACGGCTCATGGGCCACATGTAGCCCACCTAGGACATTTATCTGGCCCGCCGGGTGTTTTTGCCACTGCTGCCTGTCCTGCTTAGCAGCCGACTCGTCCCAGAGCCCGCAGTCCGGCCCTCCAATGGTCTGAGGGACAGTGAACTGGCCCCCTGTTTAAAAAGTTAGAGGACCCCTGCTTTAATATCATAATGTGAAACGCTAGGAAGAGACCTTTGCAAAAGAAGAAACTGAGGGTCAGAGGGACTAATGATCTTTCTCAGGGTCATAAAACCAAGTGTCAGCAGTGGGGTGTGAACATCAAAGCTGGTGTTCTTTTCCCTAAGCCATCCTGATGCTCACATATCCCAGTTTGAGTCACTGCCCCTGTGGATGAATATGACGGAAAAGGGTCATTATTTCCTTCTTTTTTTTT
>NW_003852490.1:2951956-2954748 GCF_000181295.1 Otolemur garnettii
CAACTGCCTTTCAACATGCCCACAGTTCTTAACATGAATGGTTGTGCCACAGAGGCATGCACCCATGTCCAGGCTCCTGTGACAAGTGTTAGCCCCAAGGAACCCTTGATGTTCTTGATTTGATCTCCTTTAGAGGGTAGAACCCAAAGACCCTGACTCACTAGCTTTGGATATAAATAAAATTTTCCTGCCAATCAAAACCCCCAAATTCCTATTCTTATCCACATCTACTCCAGCAGAAGTTCTGATTTCCCTGGGTCCCTGCAAAATATTTCCTCTCTGACCTTTTTCCCAAAAGGTTTAATCCCAAAGGAAGCCTCAGATGCAGCAAAATCACTTTACTAGCCATGGTCACAGTGCAATTTCTCGGATTAATCAACGACTACCTCTGAGATCAACAAAAGGAATGTGCAGAGTTGGTCAAGAGAAGGCCAGTGATCCATTGGGCCAAGCTCATTGGTTTTTAGTCCTTACAATGCTGCTGGTTCCCAAGCCCTGTTCTGCTTTTTGTATCCTGGGCCCTGAAGTAATTCTGCCTGTGTCCAGAACTCCACGTAAACTCAGGGAAGCAGCTCGTTCATCTGCTGTCAGCTATTCTTGCACAAGAAAGCACACATCTTCAGGAGCAACAATTTGCAAGCATAGTGTAGTTTAAACAGTACTTCCAGAAAACACGTCCCTGAAAAGATAAAGTCTACAAAGGGTGCAGTTTGTCCCCAACATAGACAGCCTTTTCATTCTCAGAGATAGCAATTTATCTCATTTCGGCCACAGTAAAATTCAATGCCTTTTCTATTGAGGTCACTGCTTTATATGTGGGTCATTACAAAAGTTTTGAGATACATGCAAAATCAAGAAATGTAAAGTCCACACAGGCAGAAAAAATGAAGCCCTCCCAACAGCAGTGATAAACTGAGCATGTTGAAACTTGCACAGGTGAATCAGAAAGGACATTATTGCCTGTGTTTCTTGGAAGTGGAATAATGGACTGTAATATACAAAACATTTGTCTGCTTGTCTCCCCCACTCTAACCCTGCCCTGTCATCCGAAATCCTCCAAATCAAGGGAATGGTTTTCACTAATAGACATACAGTCTCTACCTCTTATACCATCTCTATAAAGGTTAAAACATTTATAGGGTGAGTTCTACTCAGTTCTCATACTCTTAGTACCCAGCGGTTTTCTTCTCTCATAAAAGACTCTTAAGAAAGAATGTCTCCCTGAGTTGTGGAAGTGGAAGGCTTTCTTCAGGAATCACTGCCTTTTCCCTGGGAAGACAACATTTTCTTTTTGTTTAAAGGGTTTGGCTCATCTTGATCTAGGTACAATAACCATAGACAGGGAGGGAATGAGTTTGAGGGCTAAAATGGGCAGAATGCCAAAAAGAGAACTGCTTAGGGAAAGCAAAAAACAGAAAAGAAAAAAGAAAAACACAAAACCATATGGGGTGATAGACTAGATTAATAGTAGGATTGGATTCCATAAAATTGAAGGCACAGTGAGGGAGACCATAAGGTCTCTTATACATGCAAGATGTTCTGCGTCTTTCAAAGAATGCCTGCAATAAATAGCAGAGGCTGATTTGACCTAGGTGAATGCCACAGGTTGGTAAGGATTTAGGTAGCTTTTTCATTTGTTAATTATCTCAACTTTAATTTAGCACACAACCTATGCTATCCTGTTTATAAAAGGTTTCTTTCTTTCTTTCTTTTTTTTTTGTGAGTCTCAGGAAATATTTTTAGTGAGTAAATGACAGTGAATAAATATTTGTGGAATAACCCTTTTAAAGATTTTTTTTTCTTTTGTCTTCTTCTCTTCGCTTTTAAAAAAAATACTATGTTCTTTGGATCAACAATAAAACAGAAAATGTGCCGGCAGAGTGAGCGCACCAAATCGTATATCACAGACATAAGATAATTGTGGCCTTTAAAAAAAATGTTAAAAATGTATTTAAAAAATCTATCTTAAAATCTTGATAATTGTACATCAAGACAACTTGTTATCATTTAATAAGTTGATTAGAGCCTGCCATTGTTATGAAGGAAGGAGTAAGGGTAGTTATTTTTTGGAGTGTGGTGATGGTGGTTCAGGTTCCGGAACTAACCTTAGTCGACAAAGAATATTGTCAAGAACATGGGTATGGGAATTCTCTAAGATGTGACAAATGGAACAAACTCCCGATTCTGTTGAAATATATTTGGATACAGTCTGTCCCTTTGGCTCTTCTGTAAATCAGTTTAATTCTTCCTTTCCAACTTTGCTGGAAAATCAAGCAATTTCCAGAGCTCCTGGGAGGGGAAAAGAATACAAGGTGAATAATTATTAGGAAGAGTAAGGGAAATGGGGAGAAGAATTTTCCAATTCTCCCACGTTAGATAGACCTAAAGTGCACATTTTCACAGCTAAACATCTGAGGCAAGACGTAATATGCAATGGAAAAGATGTTGGAAATCAGAATCAGCTGGAAAATCAGGACTGTAGGGCTGGAGAATGTGTAGAGAGTTTTCCTTCTAGAGACATAGAATAGGCTGTGAAAGATACGCCACGATATTTTTAACCATATTTTATATAGAAGGAAAAAAACTATATATCAGAAATGGACTTTGAGAAACTCTGGATCATTAGTTATCCTGTTTAAAAATTTTCCGGGGGGGGGGGTATCCTAATCGGTATTGCTTACTTGTGCCAATGTTTTCTAAGATTTTTTCCTACACAAGAAGTCATTTCTAATGTCTAACTTAGATCCTTTCTCCTGAAATCTAGGCTTCTCTTACCACAAAAATTTGTCAAA
>NW_003852490.1:2954944-2955468 GCF_000181295.1 Otolemur garnettii
CTCCTGGGCTCAAGTGAGTCTCCTACCTCAGCCTCCCAAGTAGCTGGAACCACAGGCGCCCGCCACAACGCCCGGCTATTTTTTGGTTGCAGCCGTCTTTGTTGTTTGGCAGGCTGGGCTGGATTCGAACCCGCCACCTTAGGTGTATGTGGCTGGCGCCTTAACCACTTGAGCCACAGGCACCAAGCCTGTGCTTGATATTATAAAAACTTTCCTCTGTTGTTAAATTGTTAATGACAGTCATTTTTAATAATTGCGTAATAATACATGGAGTGTAGATTTTCAATGATCTTTGAACCAAAGAGATATATTTTGTCCTTTTAAAATGACAAAATTTTAAAAACACATTTTAAACATTTTTTAAAAAGAGTCCTCTTTTTTGAAAAAAGTTCAAACTCACAAAAAAGTTTCAAGAAGAAAACACAGAACACCTGTGTACTCTTGATCCAGATTCACGGATTGTTAACATTTTGCCCCATGTGCCTTATTAATTGCTTTCTCTCTCTCTCACCCTCTTTTTTTTT
>NW_003852490.1:2955627-2958380 GCF_000181295.1 Otolemur garnettii
AGTTGCCTCCATCATAATCCTTTATAACAGACTGTCCCAAATTTTGGCCAGTGGGAAACCCTTCAAGTTGACTTCTGTATCTTTGTGAGATGCCCCTTTAAATTCTGCAGCAGAAATGATGCATGGATGACCTTGGACTAACCCTGCCCCAATGCTGGAATCACCCATTTCTCCAAGGACTCCTCCTTCCTTTTAGTAGGGAATGGTTTTAGTGATCAAGACTGGGCCCCAAGTATGACCATTGTTACTTGGGTGTATTTGTTTATAAGCCCCATTTGTGAACGAGATTACTTGCCTGCATACTTTAGAAAATCTCAAGTCCCCACAGTACCTCCAATTTAATCTATTCCATAGGGTTCATCTTACCTTCTCTCTTTAATTAATGAATTAATGGTATGTTTTTTCTTCCACATTGAGAACTCTTGCTTTAACAATATTACATTCATTCACTTGCTCAATCTTTTAATACTGGGTGGCCATAAAGTTTGTGTGCAATTGAAATAGTTGTAACTATCATATACCTAAAATAAGTGCAGAATTGCTTTGCCCATACCTTTGAGAAAACAGGACTACTAAAGAGTTTGGGATTGGCTTGCTGTTCTTTCCCAAACCCAACCAAGACTGAGAAATACTTATGGTCCAATACTGTGTTTGTAAAGTACTTGGATTAGTTGGCTGTCCTTTTTTTCTTCTTCAGCAGGATTACGCCACTCATTTCAAATGCTGTTAAGATCATTTATTTAATTTGCTTCCAGTTTTTTCCCCTTCCCATTTTGGTTTATTTTATTTTCTCTGATCATGCAGAGCATGTTCCCAAAAGTCTACACTGTATAAAAAGGTACACTCAGAGAAGCGTTAACTCCATCCTGAATTTCCTCTGCCTCTAGAGGGAAATCACTTTATTGTTTTCTGTGTAGCCTTTCTGGATTTCTCTTTGGACAGATAAGTAGGTATATGTATGTTTTCTTATTTCCCCTTCTCACACACAAGGCAGCACACTAAATATACTCGTTTGCATTTTTTTCCCACTTGTTTCTTGGAAATGTATCACTTTGTAGTGATTTCTTCCTCTTTCTCCCTCTCTCTTTAATAGCTGCAAAGAGCTTTATCCTGAATATTTGTCATAGTTTAAGTAATCACCTGTCTGTGAACAGTTAGTTTTCAATATTTTGCAACTGTAAATACTGCTGCAGTGAATATCCTTGTGCAAATGTATTCTTTTATATGGTTTGAGATGTATCTTCAGAGCAAATCGCCACAGTGAGATTGGTAGGTCAAGGGTAAAAGCAAATGAGGTCTGTTGGATATTGCCGTATTCTTTTCCTCAGGGCCTATACCATTTTGCCTTCTCACCAACAATGTATGACATATATGTTTTCCTCACTGTCTTGCTGACGGAATGCAATCATAAACTTGAATTTTTGCCAACCTAATGGGAGAGAAATGGTGTCTCAGTGTGCTTTTAATCTGTAATTCTCTTATTATGAGTGAAACAGAACACATTTTTCATATGTTCAAGGTCCATTTTTAGACTTTTCTTTTTTGTAAATTAATTCTGGGTGTCTTTTATCCATTTTTTCCCCAAAAGGATTAACAAAATTTTAAGATATTTGGCAGAAGCAGCCTTTGATACAATTTCCATTATCGGAAGGCAGAACCCTAGAGTACCCGCTGTGGATAAGCTATAGATGCGACTCTCCAGAAACTCGCAGTTGATAAGCTGAGCACTATCACCGTGGGGATGAGCATAAACTCTGCCTCCAAAAGCCAATCCTACCGCTTAGGCAGCTTATTTCACCTGTCAGTGCTTCTGTTTCTCCATCTCTAAGATAGTAACAGAAATAGCACTTACCTCTTAGGACTATTGTAAGTATTAAATGACTTGGCATATGTATTAAATAATGTCCTTTGAACAGTGTCTGAAACAGTGAACAGTCCACAAATGGTACCTATTGACAGTCAAGAAAATGCTCTCAATACATTTGATTTGATCCCATAAGAATCGTGTTATATTGTTATAAAAAAAGGAGAAATTGGAGAGTTAGAAACATTAAGTGAAGCCATGGTAGAAGCACAATTACAAGTTATTCATTCATTCATTCACTCACTTGTTTATTCCACAGGTATTTATTGAAGTTTTGCTATGTATGTGCTATGTATGTGGTACTGGTCTAGGTGCTGGAGAAATACCCTAGGCAAGACAGATCTTTGAGCTTCTGGAGCTCAATTTTTTGTGGTAGAGAAGTCTGTGTAGGGCAGGGGTCCTCAAACGTTTTAAACAGGGGGCCAGTTCACTGTCCCTCAGACTGTTGGAGGGCCAGACTGCGGGCCCCGGGATGAGTCAGCTGCTAAGCAGGACAGGCAGCAGAGGCAAAAACACCCGGCCGGATAAATATCCTAGGCGGGCCACATGTGGTCCACCGGCCGTAGGTTGAGGACAGTTGGTGTAGAGTGTAGAAAGAGATAAAGAAACCAAGAAAACCCATTTTGTTTTGTTCATTATTTATCTATTCAAAAGTCACAACAGATGGGTGGTGCCTGTTAGCTCAAGTGACTAAGGCACCAGCCACATACACAGAGCTAGGGAGTTCGAATCCCACCCGGACCTGCCAAACAATGACAACTACAACCAAAAAATAGCCAGGCGTTGTGTCGGGTGCTTGTAGTTCTAGCTACTCAGGAGACTGAGGCAAGAGAATTGTTTAAGTCCAAGAGTTGGAGGTTGCTGTGATCTGTGACATCATGGCACTCTA
>NW_003852490.1:2958475-2981154 GCF_000181295.1 Otolemur garnettii
CTATAGTGAACAGCCTTGTGCAAATATATTCTTTTGTATTGTTGCAGTTGTGTCTTTAGTCAAGATTCAGTGTTAAATGAAATAATGAAGGAATGATTGAGTGGTGAAAAAAATGGCTTAATACCTAGGCAGAGCCTAAATTATAAAAGGCCTAGTCAAGTATTTGAAAGATTAGGATTCATCCTGGGCAGAAAAATCAACATGATCAGATCTGCATCTAAGAAAAGTCAAGCCGAAGTCTGTGAGGACTCACAGGAAGAAGGGCAGACAGTGGGGAGGCTGTTACAATGAGTCTAGTGGGAGATGCCTGAACGTAGGGAGAGGGCCTTAATCAAGGAGGTGGAGGGGATAGAGAGGAGGTGAGCTGCAAGAGATTTAGAAGTCAGAATTGACCTCAGAGATTTTCTGGGTATAGAAGGGGAAGAAGAGAAGTCTGGAGTAACACTGAGATTTCATTGTGATAAGAGATTGGAGAGGATTGCTAATTGGGGAAAATGAAGAAAGGCTTCTAACATAGGGATTTGAGGTGGCGGTAGGACCATTTCTACTGACTGGGATTGCATTTGGCTTTTCTACATTCCTGGAGTCAGGAGCTGTGTGTACCTGTTCAGGGCACTGAGTACCAGCACATGAGATAATCAACAGCTAACAGTAGAAAGGACACCAGTTAGGAGGCCAGTTGGACAGTGGTGCAACTATGGGAGTCACTTTAATTTTCTGGGGATCTATGGTGGGGAATGGTCAGTGCTTAGTTAACTGCTAATTCTAAGAGGAAGTTTATTTAGTCTTTGAAGGCAAAAATACTCACCTATGCATCCTCTCTCGTGCCCAAGATGATGATATCTTGCATAAAGCAGACTGTGGATAGTATGAAATAATTGTCACACAGGGAGGTTATGAAAGGATATCCATTATCAAGCATGTAGCTTGTTAGGCTGCCCCTGGGACATTGAACTAGGATGCCAGGAGTTAGAAAGTCCAGAAGGAGCCCTAAAGACAGAAAACGGGTGAGCAAATAAACGCCCGAACAGCCCAGCAAAACCCCCTCTAGAATGGTACTCTCCAAGCCTCAATGACCCCGGTATTTTTCTAGAGACTTATGCAGGAGGAAAGGCTATGAATTTTAGATTTGTAAGAAGACTTGGACAAAACATCCATTTAGACACCTGGACATCTGTCTTTACTGGAGAAAAGGAATTTCTAATGCATCAGATGATGTCATGAAAATCTAAAAGAACAGAAACCCTGTTTCACAAGACGCCTTTACAGTCTGACGTTTATTTAAAAAAGTGATCTGAACTTTCTACCAGGTGTCACTGGACACCCACAGGAAGGTCCATCACTGTTAGGGAAGGACCCATGTCATTTTCTGATTATCCTGCTTTCTGGTTTGTCCCTGCTAGGTGCTAGGAGCAGGACAAAGGCATGCACAATTAAGAACACAGGGCGAGGGTCTCGTAAGTAGGTGGGGAGCTGAGGCAAACACACCTTAAGAAGGTGGGGGGTATGCGGGGAGCAACAGTAGGGACTAGAGGGAGGAAAAAAAGATGAGAGGAAAAGCAGGGCACACGCAGCAGCCTAAGGGTGTTGGTAGGGAGAGGCGCGGGGAATATCAGTGGAGGAGGAGGGGGGGGTAAAGAGGGAGGGAGAGGGGTGCGAAAGCAACCTCACGTGCAAGGTGCACGAACCAACCATTAGAGGCGTAAAGAGAACTGGGTAGCCGAATTGGGAAGGAGGGACTTAGTCCTCTGGAGATCCCTCCTGCGTTTTCACAGTTCAGCCCAACGCTAAGGGGGTGTGGTACTCGGAGGGGAGGTGGGGTGTGAGACCCGGGAGGCGAGGGCGTCCCCCTCCCCCACGCAACTCCTCCCAGAAGCGCGGGGGCGGGAACCCCAAGCTCCCTCAGGCAGGGCAGAGGCGGGGCGAAGGAGCCGATGGGCGGGGCCGGGCACGGAGGCGCAGCCCGAGGGCGGCGCTAGGACCCGCCAGCCGCCCCGCCGGCTCCCGGGAGGTTGATAAAGCGGCGGCGGCGTTTGACGTCAGTGGGGAGTTAATTTTAAATCGGTACAAGATGGCGGAGGGGGACGAGGTAGCGCGAAGGCAGCAGCCGCACCAGGGGCTGCGGCGCCGGCGACGGACTAGCGACCCAAGCACCGAGGTTAACCACGTCTCGTCCACGACCTCCCTAGGTATGTGCCGGCGGGGCAGAGTCTGCAGGGCCCCGGTGGGGAGAGGGCGAGGGCTGCTTGGGCTCGCGGGCACCGGTCGCAGGCGCCAGGGTCGGAGTGTTCGGCTGGCTCGGGTCTCCTCCCGCCGCCGCGTCTGCCCGCCCGGCCTAGCCTCAGCCGCGCCCCGTGTATCCGCGGCGCGCTGCCTGAAAGCGCGGCCCGCGGGCCACAGCTGTTGGGCGAACGGGCGGCGCGCGCGTCTGCTCCCGGCCCGGCCCCCTGCCCGCTCGCCCGCCGCGTGGCTGTGGCGGTGTCCGCCCCGACCTGAGGGGGCGGCCTTGAGTCGGGGCCGCAGGCCTGGGGCGCGAGGAGGTCGGCGAAAGTGTGGCTGGGTCCCAGGGAGGTCCTGACGCGGCGAGACGGCCTGTCTGTCACCTGGCGTGCGCTCGCTGCCCCCTGTCCCTCGCGCGGGTAGGGAGGAAGGGACGGCCGGGGCGCGATGGGCCCAGCCACGGAGGAGGACGCAGAGCGAGCGGACACCTCGCTGCTAGGTCGGGAAGCGCTTTGGACATCCTTGCTGAGGGAACCGCAGTTGGCAGGCCGGCGCTGTGCCCCAGGGCTCGCCTTCCCGGGCTCGTCGGCCCCAGAACCCACTCGCGCGGGTTGCGCGTGGCTGAGGTTGCAAGCCTCCATATCTAGGTGTCAAACTGGGATGACGAGTCGCTACTAGTTATTCGGACGGCCAGGAAGGCCTGATCAGACTGCAAGTGTCTGTGGTGTGAAGTCACCTGACCCTTCGCTGCTCGGTTTTGCTGAATGTGAGCTCGTACTGTACGCGTACACGGAGCGCCCCTGCCCCCTGGAAGACACACTTGCGTCGGCAGCGCAGTGTTGTGTACCTCTCTCACTCATAACACCCCTATTTATAGGAGTTTAGCATTTGATCTTTCGCTCTGGTGCGAATTGAACACATGAAATCCTGATTGAGAATCTTGATGAAAATTTTGGATGAGGCAAAGTTTTTTTTTTTTTTTTTTCCCCCAAAGGCTTATAAATGGTAAAAGCCTAGGTTAGGTAAGTACGGCCAAGATAAGTGTATTAGATACACTAAATATGAGCTTGTGGTTTCAGATTACTTTTTTCACAATCTGATAAAGGTTTTCCTGGATGACATTTTCAACATTTTGGTAAACTATTAACCACAAGGACTCACTTTAACAGAAAGGTTTATTTGAAATATTCTTCATCAATCATGTCAGAGGTGATGACAAACTAGAGTTTTGCTAAGGGAGAAAGAAAAGGAAATAAGGCTTATTTTATTATTGCCTGCCATCCAAAGCAATTGACAGAATCGTTTATATTGGTAGCCCGCTGTAGAATGAAATAGTACCGGAAAAGAGGCCGGATTTCTCTGTAATTAGTTGCTTTGGAATGCAGATGGAATTTAGCTCTTTTGGACTCTAGGGTAGGTAGTGTGTGTGTGTGTGTGTGTGTGTTTAAGTTAAACGTTTAAGATATATTTTCAAAGTGTTTCATTTTCCTTGTCTTATTGGAAGCATAAATTTGTAAGTCGCTCATCCTTCTGAAGATAGTGTTTATGCTGTGGAACATCGTGTGAGAAGAGATGAGACTCTGGAGACTGTTGATAACTAGGGCCCACCAATTTTTTATTTAAATGCTACTCATAGGTTCTTGTCCTTTTTTTTTGGTGGGGGAGAGGAGATTTTCACTTGAAAGGCATTCCTAGCAAATGGCTGCTTGAAACAGCCCTGGTACTTGCTAATTTGCTCTGTGTCGTCCTTTAGTGTATTAAAACCCAGTAAACTTGGTAGGATTTGTTATTAAAGAATAACCTGGCTGTAAATGAATAGCTCATTTGTTTTTATGTAGAAACTCTTTGTCTCCCTCTGCTTTCTGGAGAAGTGAATTAGTAAAGCTAAGTCAGGTGTCACTCTAGTGGTTATAGCTTTAGGAAGATTCTTTTTGTTTCTCCTAAGAGAAATGCTCTTTTTAGGAAGGTAAGATCTTTGTGTAAAAACTAAGCGCTCATTTTATTGACTTTGTAGATTGATAGGATTTTGTAGATATGATAAAATTTATTTAGTAAAGTGTTTTGCAATTCTTTATTCAGGGAGGAGCTGCCTTACCATAAAGAAATATTTATCATAGGGAAAATAAACCATGAATGATAATTACATTTTGGCCTTAAGTCTCATGCACATGTGTGTACTTTGGGATTCTGTTTTTGTGACTGTATTGTAACTTTAGGATACTAAATTTTTGAATGTTCACAAGTATAAGTTAACTTTCTTGAAATTTGAGACCTTTTCCAAAATTGTGCTTTTCCTACAGTTGTTATTAGGCATCTGCTAAGAGTACCTGGAAGGCTGATTGTCCTGATTGTCCAGTGGTTTGATGTTGTTGGAGTTTAAGATACATTTTTAAAATTGTGGGACTTGTAGTGCAAGATGCATTTTAAAAAATGTTTATGCTCAGTTAGAAGACCTGTTTGACACACAAAATTGTAAGCAAAGCTGTTTGGCAGGGTCTTAGAGTTATGAGCCAGAAATGTGGCAAGGAGTAGAAGTAAGAAAATTTTTTGGAAATGGCGATTTATAGCTTTACGTAGCAAGGGTTTTCTCCAAGGTGGGGACAGGGAGAGAGCTTTCTTCTTCTTCTTTTTTTTTTTTTTTAAAGTGTTATGGCATTCTGATGTTGTCATCATTTTTCATTTTCAAAGTCCAGCCGTATTATTTACTTTGTAGATAATTTACCTTAAGGGTGATAGATGTGAACTTAGAATAACTGAACTAGATCCCACAATGAACTCATTTCTCAACGTTAATTTTATCCTTTACTTTTCTTCACCACCATGGTACAGAAGAACAATCAAAAGTTTTCTCTATAGCTTTAAAAACGGATAGCCAGAAGAAAACCCCAACCGGAAAATGTGATGGCAATGGGATAATATGTGGTACTTAATAAAGAACTTTAAACACCTTGTTTTGATTTTATTTCTTAAAATCTTACTGTGAGGGAATTAAGGTATTCCTTTTGGGAGGGAGGGAGTGTGTTCTGCCCATATCATAGAAACTTCTGAGGTATTTTTACTGTTCTTCACCAGATTTGGAGGAGAGTTGGGGCCCTTCATTGGATATAATCACATGTAACTAGAGATGACTGCCTGAAACTTTGCTGACTAAATGAAGTTTAACATCATGCTAAGGAGGGAAGGAGAAGATGGAGCAGCTGTAAAGATAAGACAAGTCACTAAGTGGAGTGGGAAATTTTAAAATAGGAAAGGAAAAGGTAACTATTATAAAAAAGGTAGAACAGTTAGTGAAGGAAGTAAGAATTCTTTTTGGAAGTGGGAAGCATGACGTGTTGAGAAGTGCAAAACAAAAATAACTTTTACAAATGATTTTTCGTATTTTTGGCGAATGTATCTCTGTGCTTACATGTCTATAAATATTGCTAAACTTGAATAATTTTATAAAAAGGTGTATATTTAAGTGGCCACCTTCTTTACCTAGTCTGGGACAAATGATTATACAGTATTAGTTTTATGGTTAGATGATAATTACTAGAAACAGCTTTTAAGGTCATGAAATACTAATTTAGCATCCTTTAATTTCCCAAGTAGATAATATGCTCTTTTGATTGATGTGGACTTGGTCTTCTGGCCAAGTACAAGTAGAATTTAGGAGATTTTCTTATTAACTTACCAGCTTAATAAATATTGTTAATACAATTTGTATTTTGTTACTGGTCCCAAAACAACCAGTTAGTGGCTAACTGGATATGGTGTTAGTCAGTAACTCTTTAATAACTTGTTGGACAGACATGTAACTGATGAAAGATGCTTATCTAATATCTTTAATACATTTCATCTTCTGTTGCAAAGTGCTCTGATTATGGTAGCAATATTTCTTGAATTAGAGAAGCAAAGCAGTGGGTGGGAAAAGGAGGAATCAAAAAGCTGAGTGACTTCTCTTAAGCTCTTTGATCCTTAAGCTCTCATATACAGTACTGATAATAATCCCAGAATAAGGGTGTTGTGGGACAATAAAGGGTACAAGTGTTATGTAACATTTTGGAGCCGTGTGTAAGACAGTAACAAATAGATAAGAATGTACCAGTTTGATTACTTGTACTGCTAGATACTTGCAACCAAAAGTTATTTTTTTCCCTTTACTTATGAACAGAGGTTTAGTTTGGGCAAGGATGGTGGGCAAGTTTTAAACTTACCTGTACAATGGTGATAGTATGTTCATGATAGGATTATTGTATTAAATGTGCTTAACTCGGTGTCAGGTGTTCTTTTGGAGGTAGTTACTACTACAAAGTCTGGTTATTTAAAGTCAGACTTTGAATTAACAATTTTTAAAGTAGCTGACTTGAAGGGCCTTCGTTCAGTTTTTAAAATAACATAAATATATTCTTAGCTTTATTTCATTAAATATACATTTTAGAGAATCAATCATGTGGTGAAGGAGTTTTCTCACATTGTTATTTCAATTATTGGATTCAGTATGAGTTAATTTCTTAGTTTAAGGTTACGGCAATTTCCAGGTATAGTTGGCTATCATGGAGATGGACATCATGGATCTCCGTGATGGAGATCTATTTTAGGATTTCCCAAGAATACCAAAATCTGAGTAAGTTAAGCCCCTTATATAAGATGGTGTAGTATTTGCATATGCACAACCCTTCCTATACTTTAAATCATCTGTGGATTACTTGTAATACCTAATATCATGAAATGCTGTGTAAATAATTGTTATACTGTATTGTTTAGGGAATAATGACAAGAAAAAGTTTAGTACAGATGCAGTTTTTTCCGATTATTTTCTGTCCTTGGTTGAATTCATCGATGCCAACCCATAGGTAGGAAGGGCTACTGCACTGGCTTTTGGAACAGAAAATCTGGAAAATTTAACTTGGATGTGTTGGGTATAGGAATGTCTAAAAAATGATTGACTTGAAACCACACTAATTGTGAATTCCATAAAAACTTTCCCCCCTTCATTTAACCCTTTATGATAGAGTCATGGATTGTGATTAGAACTATTTCATTAAAATTTTAACTTAAGATTTTTTTTTTTTTTTTGATAAAGGGTCGTCTCACTCCATTGCCTGGAATAGTTGACAGCATCATGATAGCTCACTGTATCCTTACTCTTCTGGGTTCAAGCAGTCCTCCTACCTCAGCCTCCTAAGAAACTAGTAGTATAGGACTGTGTCACACACCCCACTAATTACATTTTTTGTAGAGATAAGATCTTGTTCTTGTTCTGCTGAAACTAAAGATTTTTGAGTTCTGAAGGTTCCTTTGACCTTTGAAATAGATTCAAACGGAGACTTGGATTTTAATACATAGGTCTGCAATGTTTATCTGTAACATTTTGTTTTTACTGGTGGTTAATATCTACCATAGCAAACTTATACAGTGTTTAAAAAAATTATTAAAGAGATAATATATTAAAAGGTACCTTAGAAACTAGAGCAGTGGTTCTCAATCTGTGGGTCACAACCCACAGGAACTGTATTAAAGGGTTGCAGCATTAGGAAGGTTGAGAACCACTGCTCTAGAGTCCTCTATAAAGGAATGCCTTAGGGGGAGAAATAGGTACACTAAATGAGTTGCTCTTATTTGAATAAATGAATTTATGGGATATCAACAGTTGGAGTAAGTTCACTTTTATCAGAATGAGAGGGTTGATATTTGAATGACAAATTCAAGAAGGGTTTTCATAGGAAAATCACCCTTGTTCTTAGATATTTTTTGGAAGATAGTTATTACTCAGATCTTCAGATTTTGCTGTTTTCATCAGCAGTTTAGTTTTTAATAACTAAGACAGTGTGAACTGGCTATGTGGAGTTTTTGTTTAGAGTTGATAGACTTTTTGTTGTAAGAAAATGGCAGTGGACTTGGATGTTGTTTCTCAAAAAATAACAAGTTCTGAAGTAGGGTAGAAGTTCTTGGAAAGGTTGAGTGATGAAGCACATGCCAAATGTCTTGTTATAGCTAGATGTTAAGATTGAAATTTGTTGTCTTTAAGCTGTAGCTGAACTTGTTTGTTGAACAGGGCTTTTGATCACAGCTCTGAAGCTGGTATGTATAATATGATAGTCCTTGGTCTTAAAAGTTTTTGTTTTTAGTTCAAAAGCAATAAATCTTGGTAGATACTTTGGAAAATACAAATAAGAAAAATTATACCAACTCGTGGTAACCACTGCTAACATTTTAGTAACGTGTATCTTTTAGTGACATTCTTTTTTAAAAGTGTAATTTTTCCTAAATTGGGATCTTATAATTTTTATAATCTACATTTTCATTTCATATGTGATTAGTATCTACAATATGATTTTTTAAGTGGTGGTATAATACTTAACTAATCTTTCTTTTGGATATGGGGTTATTTCTGTAAATAATGTTGGCTAAACATTTTTGTTAGATAAATCTTGGTCTTTAGGATTAGCTCTGAAAAGTAGATGAATGGGTCAAATGGCATGTACATTTTCAGATGGAAGCCACACATGGTCAGATCCATTCACAAAGATCATACACATGTATTATCTCTCCGTTAGGGCTTAGGTTTGTGCTCATTTACAAATACCCTTGTCCACAGTGTGTATTCTTAATTAAAAACAAATGCCAGTGCATAAGTGAACACAGGCATCATGTGTTTAGTTTGCATTTCTTTGATTATAGTTGATGTGTAAAATATTTAACATAGTAATTAAAATGTGAACTTTTTTTCTTTTTGAGGAAGTCTCACACTTGTCCAGGCTAGAGTGCCATGGTGCCAGCCACAGCAACCTCAAACTTTTGGGTTCAAACGATCCTCCCGCCTCAGCCTCCCAAGTAACAGGGAGTACAGATACATGCCACAACATTGGCTAATTTTTCTATTTTTAGTAGAAACGGGATCTCACTCTTGCTCAGGATGGTCCAGAACTCCTGAGCTGAAAGCTCAAGCGATTTTCCTGCCTCGGCCTCCCAGAGTGCTAGTATTGTAAGCATGAGCCACTGGGCCTGGCTGAATTTTTTCATTTTGCATTTTTGCATTCTTTGACCATCCTCAATGTTTCTCTTACTGTATTGGAAAAGCCCTTAAAGCCCTTTTGTGTGCAAGAAATTGTTTCATATTTGCCTCATTATTTTTTGGGGGGTAAGAATTTTGCAGCTAAATATTCAAGAGTATTTTTTTAATATGAATATTTTTCTTAAATAAATTGGCAAGTTTTGAACTTAGTAACTTAGTGCCAGTCTCTTCTTGTCTCTAGGTATACCATTGAAGTACTTTTTTCTTTCTTTTCTAACTGCTTCACAGTGTATTGATTGTTAATTCCTGTCTCTTTTTATTGCCATTGTGTGGGCATCTGCTTCAGTGCCTGGTAGGGTGGTAGAAGAAAAGCAAGCTTAGGGGGCGGCGTCTGTGGCTCAAAGGAGTAGGGCGCCAACCCCATATGCCAGAGGTGGCCGGCTCAAACTCATCCCCGGCCAAAAACTGCAAAAAATAAATAAATAAAATAAAATAAAAAGGCTTTGTGTAAGGATGCACAGTAATGTTTAAAAAAAAAAAAGAAAGAAAAGCAAGCTTAGGAATTGAGTTCAGATCTCTGTAAACTACCAAGCTTCAGTTTTCCCAACTGAAAAAACCTACCTTAGAAGTTTGAGATTAGAAGATAATGTCTTTAAAGCATCTGGCACGTACTCAGTGTACAAAAACATTATCAGGGTGAGGAAGAACATGAAAGGACTAAGATTAATTTTGTTTTGGGAGTAAAGAGGGGGGAGTAGGGCAGGCAAATAGAGCATGATACTTAGACAAAGATGGACTTTCTTCCTTTGATATTATCAGTTGACATTATGTACCTAACTTACAAAAGGGCTTTTTAGTTGCTTTTAGTGAATACCTGTATAGAATAGGGTAGAGAGATCCCTGTTCTAAGATTTTACGCTTTCATGTAGATGGGAGAGAGGAGCAACCTTATGCATATTTGTGAGTTAAGTTTATCATTAAGCTTATTAAGTTCAGAAATAGGAATGACTATGTGCTAGCTTTTTTTTTTTTTTTGAGACAAAGTCTTACTTTGTCATCCTGGGTAGAGAGCCATGGTGTCACAGCTTACAGCAACCTCACTTTGAGCTCAAGCGATCCTCTTGCCTTAGCCTCCCAAGTAGCTGGGACTACAGGCAACTGCCAGGATGCCTGGCCATTTTTAGAGACAAGGTCTCACTCTGGCTCAGGCTGGTCTCAAACCTGTAAGCTCAGAGCTGAGGCAGTCCACTTACCTGAGTGTCCCAGAGTGCTGGGATTACAGGCGTGAGCCACCATGCCTGGCCTCTATGTTCTAGCATTGAAGAAAATTTCATCAAGGACAGTGAGCTTTGTCAGGCTTTGAAAAAGGGGTGGGTCTTAGCAAACTGTGGGATATACCTCTTTTTTGAGGATAAAAAGACAGTAATTTTGATAATGGTTTTACAAAATAAGCCCTTATCCCTGATTTCTAAGGAATTTTGATCTAAAAGAGGTACTTAAAAGGTATTTAAAAACTGTTAGTGGCAACTGAAAGATCAGTGGTTTAATTTTTTTAAAAAAGAATTAGGGCTGTTTTTCTGTGGACAAATGTAGCAAAGAATTGATTTAAATTACTAGATGATTGCTGTAAAAACTGATGGAGTAGCCCAAAATGCAACTTGGAAAACTGTGGAGATGTAATGTTCTTTTCCCTTGTGTTTGAGCATGTCTGTTTATTTACCACCTGGAATCCTGACCTGTACTTTAAAATTGCCAAACTAGAGTATAGTAGGAAGCTTGGACTTTCTTACCCTTTTGTTTTTTCCAAATTCGTCACTTTTTATCTAGTTGAAAGGATGTTTGACTGTGTTTGGCATCATTCCCCTTTCCCAGCTGCTCTTCACAGTAGGAATTTTGCCTCTATTGAGCCAAATCTGGAATTTGAGTGAATACTTTTCTTTTTTGTTTTAAACTCCTGCTATAACAGTTATCTAAGGTAGAGAGATATGTGGCAAGATGGAACCTACTGTTTAATTTCCAGAGTCTTGGCAAATACATTCTGAGATTTGTTTTGATAACCCTACTCTAAATTTTTAAGGTTGAGGGTGTGTGTATGTATGTGTTATCACCCTCTTGCTAACTGGTTGTCCTGAATTTCAAAGCTCTTTTATGTGTATTGGTTTGATATCTTAAAACTTGCACAGAGTTAATTTGGGGGCCAAAAAGAGAATGATTAAACTGTTTGCCTGAGTCAGGGAAATCTCTTCTGGTTTTGATGGATTCCTGATCCCTGTGTTACAAAACCTTGGTGTCGTTGTACCAAAAAAAATCTTTGGAAATAGGAATGTGTACAATTGTTGCTCTATAAAGGCTTTTAAGAAGAGAGTGTTTCTTATAAAAAATATGGAATAATTTACTGTTACTTATTGACTAGGCCAAAGGAAGATATTTAAGAAATAAGCTCTCACATGTACCTCTTTCCATTTTTACTGTCACCTTTTGACTTTGGGCTTCTCACTTAATATCCAGCTCTTGGATTTGCTTTATATCTGATTTCGCTGTGTTTGGGCTCCCATTATACTTCTTATGCACTTACCCTTTCATTTTATCTCTGCAACACAGCTTTGATCCTGTCACTTCTCCACTCCAAAGTTTTCAGTGGCTCTCCTCTGGGGTAATGCCCAGCATTCTCAGCCTCCATTTTTAAGGTTAGCCTTAATGTGACCTTTAGGGCCCTGACAGATGCAGCCATCTCCAGGATGTCTTTATTGGTAACCCTAATTTAAATAATGCAACATAGAACTTCTTTTATTTTATTAAAATAGCATTTCCTTTATGTTGTAGTATCTTTTTATACTTGCTTTGGTTAGATCCTTAAGAGTAAGGACTGTTAATTATCAACTTGTACATCTCTATCTAGCATAGTGCCTTGCTCTATAATCATTAGCTTGAAGTAGGTAGGGTAGCCTTTCTAAGTTACTTATGACACAATGGATAATTGGGCATTGCTGGAGTCATTGAGTATGAAACAGTGCATCACACATTTATTTACATGTAAATATATATGCATAGCTTACTGAAGATGGGCAAATATACTTTCATTGCATCTTATATTCTGATGATCTTCCAATTTAAAACTTGCCCTTTTAGAAAAAAGTTCTCCAAATGTTCAGGGACTGTGTAAATAAATTTTGAAAAGGAAATTTTTAGAAAAATAGCTGTATGCCAAGATTTGTTATTTATTATTTATAAACAAAAGAATTCAGAACTGAGTTTATTAAACAAGCATGCTTATTTGATAATAAAGATACTTTTTTTTTTTTTGGTGACAGAGTCTACTTTGTCCCCTTTGGTAGAGTGCCATGGCCTCATAGCTCACAGCAACCTCAAACTCTTGGGTTCACCACAACTACCACAATGCCTGGCTAATTTTTCTGTTTTTAGTAGAGATAGGATCTTCGCTGTTGCTCAAGTTGGTCTTGAACTCCTTGAGCTCCTCAAGCAATTCACTGGCCTTGCCCTCTCAGAGTGCTCGGATTATAGGTGTGAACTGATGTGCCCAGACAAAAGATGCTATTTGGTATGGTTGAAGATGATGGATCCTCTGCACAGCCCTCAGGATGGGCTGTGCATCCTGTCTTGATTGCTTACAGAACGTGTGTCCTTAATCTGTGTTCTCCTTTATAAAAACAAGGAAATTTGTAGCTACCCCAGGAAGTAATTTTGAGGCTTAAAGAGATAATATATATGTAATATATAGCATTAGTACATAGTAGGCACTCTAAATAAGTGTTTTTCCCTCTCTTGTAGTAAAAGCTACAACACCTAAAATTATTTCATACAGTAAATTATTTTCAGGGATGAGAAAGTTACTAATAATGTTTTCCCTACTTCTGCCACATATCCACTCTTTTCTCACGTCTCACATTTGAGTTTTTTGCTCAAATGCCTCCTTATTAGAAGACGCCATCCCTCACTATTCTTTTATAAGATGGCAACTCTGACTTCCATCTCCCTTAACTTGCTTAATTTTTCTCTGTGGTACTTACCACTAGCTGACATCAGATGCATGTTTGCTATATGTTCAGGGTGTAAGCTCTAAGGACAGGGTTTTGTTTTTGTTTTTTGGTTTATTTTGTTCACTACTAAATCTGCAGTTTGTAGGAGCTTGTTACAGGTGTTCTGTGACTATTTATCAAAGGAATAATGATTTATGCCCTTCTAATTCTAGTCCTTCCACCCTCCTGCATCAGAATTACTGCATCAGTTGTTAGTAGGGTGCTTGTTAAAAATGTAGATTTCTGGGCTCCATGCCTGATCCGCTGAAACTCTGAAGGAGGGGCCCAAGAATCTGTATTTTGAGCAAACCACCAAGATGGTTCTTAATCTTTAGTGTGCAGAGGACTAACTGATTTATATATAGTATGGCTGTGGCTGATTAAATATTGACAGTATAACTCAACTGTAGACACATTATAATTAAATTATAGATAGATTGACTGGTCTATAGCAAGCACTGTTTTTTTCTTGATAAGGGTTTATATATGTATCTGTAGTTATGATTATTTTGTTTACTCTTTGCCCCAAATCCAGCTTAATCTGGAACTTTAGGCATGTTGAAATCTCAGATACCAGGTGTTAGTCCACCTCTTCCAAATAAAAACAAATCCTTTAAATCCACGCATGTTCTCTACTTATCTTTTTTACTCATGGGAATAGATAAGCTAATATTAGGGATTTATTTTATAATAAATGGTAAGAATTATTAAAAAATGTATAATGATTGAGTCTCTTTACTTTCTATGGCTGTATCACTGGAGAACAATGATTGATGTCTTTTAAGAATTCTCCTATCCAGGCGGTCCCTGGGTTATGAATGAGATAGGTTCTAGGTTCTTAAGTTGAATTTGTATGTAAGTTGGAACAGGTACATTTGCCTGTTACCTGTAATAGCTCCCGTTTCTAAGTGTGAGTTGTATGTAATTAGTATAGTTGTGACTCAGGCACTGCCTGTGATGTTGAAAGGCCGTTTGATATAGTAGAAACAGTATGAGTTTAATATGAAGATAGAGATCTTCATGCAGGCACTACTTTTTTAGATGTAGAATCTGGAATTTTTAAAAAACTTATTTGAATGTCCACATTTCCTCTCTTTAAAATGGGGATAATAACTCAGTCACAGGAGATCACTTTATTGAGTCTTTAAATATAAATTCTCCTTGGAAGTAATTCTGAGGTAACTTAAAATGTTTCATTAAAAACAACTGGAATGTATTTCAAACTTGAAAAGTGACAAAGATATAATAGATTCCCACTGCATTGATTTTAACACATAATATTTGCCATATTGGTTTTGACTCCTTTTAAAAAGGGAAATATAATTTTACTATACAATTGAATAGTTCTCTCAATACCTTTTCCCCCTTTCTCCATAGATACATAGCTGTCCTAAAGGTGGTGTCTATGTTTTCTCCTTTTTTAATAGTTTTATAACAAGTATATTTCACAAATATAGCATCTTGCTATTTAAGTATTTTAGTAAGAGGCTCAAACTGTGTATTCTTTTGTGTCTTGGTTTAGTTTTTCATTCCACATTGGTTTTGAGGCTTATATCTGCGTGTAAATATTTAAATCTTATTCATTAATTGCATTTCTCTGACTTGTGTTATTTATCCATATGTTTTTAGGTTGTTCTAAAATTTATTTTTTTACAATTAAAAACAGTATTTCAGTGAACAAAGGACTATATATCTTCTTGTATAAATGTGCAGGAATTCCTCTAGGATATAAACAGCTTACCTAAAAATACTAAACTAAAAAAGTTTCTGTACTGTGTATTCTCATTCTTAAAAAACCTGGACCACAGAACAAAAGTATAGTATATTCCTGCCTCACCAACCCCAAAAACGTGATTAAGAGCAAATGCAAGACCCTTCTTATGTCTTGAGGTAAGATTTTTCTTTAAGACTTCCTTTAGGGCTCAGCGCCTGTGTCTCAAACGGCTAAGGCGCCAGCCACATACTCCTGAGCTGGTGGGTTCGAATCCAGCTGGGTCCACCAAACAATATTATGATGGCTGCAACCAAAAAATAGCTGAGCTTTGTAGCAGGCACCTGTAGTCCCAGCTACTTGGGAGGCAGAGACAGGAGAATCGCTTGAGCCCAGGAGTTGGAGGTTGATGTGAGCTGTGATGCCACTGCACTGTACCCAGGGCAACAGCTTGAGCACTGTCTCCAAAAAAAAAAAGAAGACTTCCTTTAGAAAAAAAATAGAGAAGAATCTTAGTGTGAGGACTCGCAGAACCTAAATAGAATGTATGAGTCTCTCTCTTGTTGCTTAGAGTCTCTTGAGCCATCATGTATTCTAGCATCTCTTAACTAGCTAACAAAGTTGACTTCATAAACTGCAACCTTATTTAAATTACCAAGTTTAAATTAACCTCAGTGTATGTGTGTGTGTGTGTTTTTTTCTTAAAGTATACTTATATTCAAGTGTATGCTTAAAGAACTGGTTAATATTGATGACCAACTTTGGAGAAAATACTTTGAGTTTATACATTTATAATTTACATTTGCTTCATTTATTTAAATGCACAAATTCTTATGCCTCTGTTCTGTAAGTGGGAACAGCAAAAATTCTGACATCGGTTCTAGTTACTATGGAAACAGGGTAGATTTCAAGTGGAAAATAATATGTGAATCTTATAGGAAAAACAACTCTTTGTCTCTTGCTTTGATAGTAGTGGAGGAAGGAGATGAGCTACATTATATACTCTTTAAGGCATTTTTACAGCGTAAATGTTCTTTAGTATGCTCTTCTGTTGGCCAAATGGATAGGGTAATAGGGGAAAGTATTAGATAACTGACATTGTTAATAGGGCCCTTTTTTGAGTCTTTGATGTTTTTATTTCTGCCATTTGCATTGTAGTTCCAATTTTGTATAAGAGAAATTTAACTTTATAAATTCTCTCTCTCTTTCTTTCTTTCCTTTCTTTTGACACAGGGTCTCACTCTGTTGTCCTGAGTAGAGTGCCGGGGCATCATAGCTCATAGCAACCTCAAACTGTTGGGCTCAAGTGATCCTTCTGCCTCAGCCTCCCAAGTAGCTGAAACTACAGGCACCCACCACAGTGCCTGCCACAAGGCCTGGCCAATTCTTCTATTTTTGGTAGAGAACAGAGTCTTGTTCTTGATCAGCTGGCCTTAAGGTCTTGAGCTCGAGCAGTCCTCCCACTTTGGTCTTGCAGAGTGCCAACGCAACTGACCTATAGATTTTTTTTTTTTTTTTTGAGACAGAAACTCACTATGTCATGGTAGAGTGCCATGCAGTCACAGCTCACAGTAACCTCCAACTCTTGGGCTTAAGTGATTCTCTTGCCTCAGACTCCCAAGTAGCTGGGATTACCAGCACCCTCCACAGCACCTGGCTATTTCTTTGTTGCAGTTGTCACTGTTATTTAGCAGGCCCAGGCCAGGTTTAAAACTGCCAGCCTCTGTGTATGTGGCTGGTGCCCTACCCACTGAGCTACTGGGGCCAAGCCTGACCTATAAATCCTTAATAACATTATTTTGTAGGAGCAAATTATAAGTTAAAATCTTGTCCTGCAGTATGTTTGTCTGATAACTGCTTCTTTCCTTCAGAATAGTTTCAAACTCTTGTTGTATATCCTGTTAACATCATAAACATTTTCTACATCTGTTTTTTATTTTTTTATTTTTTTTTAGAGATAGAGTCTTACTTTTGTCAGCTCCAGCCTCCAGCTCTTGGGCTCAGGCGATCCTCCTGCCTCAGCCTCCTGAGTACCTGGGACCATAGGCACGCCACAATGCCCCGCTATTTTTTGTTGCAGTTTGGCCAGGGCCAAGTTTGAACTAGCCACCCTCGGTATATGGGGCTGGTGCCCTACTCACTTAGCCACAGCCACCGCCCATACATGTGTTTTTTAAAGTAAAGATTGTT
This sequence comes from Otolemur garnettii, assembly GCF_000181295.1. Taxonomy (NCBI): domain Eukaryota; kingdom Metazoa; phylum Chordata; class Mammalia; order Primates; family Galagidae; genus Otolemur; species Otolemur garnettii. Next base: position 2,975,631 of record NW_003852490.1, read on the forward strand.
TTATGTACCTGTCTTTTTGACAAAGGTACATAAAAAAAGACCTTGTCAAAAAGACAAGGTACATAAAACAATCCTTTTACATATATATGTGTGTGTGTGTATATATATATGTGTATATATACATATATATATGTGTATATATACATATATGTATATATATGTGTGTATATGTGTGTGTGTGTATATATATATGTATATATATAAAGAGAGACTCCTCAGTAGCTAGGCTGGAAGTGGTTAGTTGTATCAGGGTTAGAATGGGCTTCTATAGTTTAGCTTGGAAACTTTTTTCTTTCCTTATAAACTTTGCTTTAATAAACATTGTTAGAAACTGTATGAAATAAAATTAAGTGAATATTTACATTCTAAACATCTGTGAAATATTAATGTCCTGAGTACCAGCAGTGTTGGTATCTTGGAGTTAGAAGTGCAGTTTTAAGCTCCACCCCCGATTTGCTGGATCAGAATATGCATTTTAACAGGACCCTCAGGTGATTTGTATTCATGTTAAGCCTGAGAAGCACTGGTGTAGAAGAAACAACACTAAACAAGATGACCTGGCTCTGTTTTTCCCACCAAACAGTAGTCTAATTATATTATCCTTTTCCTTAATAAGTGAATTGGGCTATATAATGTGTGAGTAGTATATCATTTAATTTTAAGTATTGAGGCAAATTTTTAAGCACATAGACTAGAACTTGAATGGCCTTATGTATTTGACATATGTATTCTAGGGAGTGTGTGCATATTCTCTTGATGCTTAAAACACTTGCAGGACTTAGAAAATGCCTTTCCTTTCCAATGTAAAAAATCATCTCTAGAGTTCTTTAAGAAAATAAGTATTAGTAACTTCATAATAATTGTTTATTAACCAAAATATCTTGGCATGATCAACAGTTATTGTATAGACCGGAAGTCACCCATTTGTCATCATTGGAGATACTCAAAATTATATTTAAAGTTGTATATGCAGGTTATGAGAAAATATTTTAAATTGAATTTGAACAATGTCAGAATTGGTGGGTAGCTCAGTTTTTCATCACATTGGTGTAATGTTCATGGGCCGTTATCCTTAGAGGGCAAATACTAAAGTATTTTTGTCCTAGAAGATGATTAATAGATTGGTTGCAATGCTTCATTCTCTTAATTGAGTAAAAGGGCTAAGGGGAATAGGCTGGATCTGATATTTGAAAATCTGTCATGTTGAGATACAATTTACATAAATTTGCTAATTTTAGAGTACAATTTAATGAGTTTTGACAAATGTATAGGTTCTGATAACCATTACTGCAATCATGATACGGGATATTTTTGTTACCTCAAAAAGTTCCCTTGGTAGTCAGCTCTTTCTTTCTCCTCAGTTCCTGACAACCAGGGATCTGCTTTCTGTCACCGTAGTTTTGCTTCCTGTAGAATTTCACATAACTGGAATCATACAGGACAATTTTGTGTGTGTGTTGCTTCTTTTACTCGGCATAGTAATTTTTAGATTTACCTGTGTTGTTATACATAATCAGGAATTCATTTCTTTTCATTGCTGCATAGTAGTCCATTGATGGATTTAAAGCAGTTTGTTCAGTTTTTAGTAAACAGACATTTGGTTTGGTTCCAGTTTTTTGGCTTTTGTGAATAAAACTTTTAAGAACATTTGTGGTCAAGTCTTTGTTATCAGATGTTCTGCTTTCTCTTTTAAGTACATAGGAGTGTGATTGCTGGTTGTAAGTGTGAGTTGGTAAGTGTATGTTTATTATTTGCAAAAAGTTTTTCTGAAGGGGCTGTGTAATGTTACTCCCCATCAGCTCTTTTGTTCTTGTAACTTTTAGTTATTCTGGAGTGTGATGGTGCCTCACTGTGGTTAATTTATATTTCCCTAACATCTAAAGGTGCTGAGAATCTTTTCATGTGCTTAGTTACCATTCGTATGTTTTCTTTGAACTGTCTGTTAAATCTCTTGCACACTTAAAAATGTAGAAGAAGGTCTTCATATTCTGAATACTGGATTAAGAATTTTGATGTCTGTTTATGAGGGGTATTGGTCTGTAGTTTTGTTTCCTTGGAATGTTGGTCTGGTAATGACACTGGCTTGACAAAATAGACTATTCCTTTCTCCTTTTTTCTCTGGAAGAGACTGTGTAGAATTGCTGTCATTTCTTCCTTAATGTTTGGTTGAATTCAGTGAAGCTATCTAGGCCTACAAGTTTGTTTTCTGTTTTTGTTGTTAGGGTGTTTAATGGATTTTATTTTAAGGTTGATTCTTTTTAGATTTCCCTACTAAAGAGTCAGGTATCTTTTAGTTAGCCAACTGATAATGACTAAGATAATCTTACTTCACAGTTTAGAAGGCAATGATTGGTGCATGTTTCAAACTGTATTTCTGGGAGTGGGTTAATGAGAGTTGTGGGTTAGACCCAGGATTTTAGAATCACTTGACCTTATCTTATATATTTTGAAAACATTTTGATTCTCTACAGCATCTTCTTTTTCTTCCTATTTGTTAAAATGTGTGAAAGTAGAAAAAAGGTTGAGAAGCAGAACTCTAGAATATTAGAGCTCCTCTTACTTCTGATAGCCCTAGCCTGTATCTTTCTTTTTTGTACTTAGATCTGCTTCATTTCCTAAAAACTCTTAATTTGCATGAACTACTTTTATTTATTTGTTTAATTTTTTAAGGAACAGGATCTCCTGTCAGCCAGGCTAGAGTGCAGTAGTGCAATTTTAGCTTACTGTAACCTCAAACTCCTGGGCCCAAGCCATCCATCCATCTTAGTTTCCTGAGTAGCTGGGACTACAGATGTATTCCACCACACTGGCTCATTTTTGAATTTTTTTTAGAGATAGGATCTTGCTGTGATGCCCAGGCTGGTTTTGATCACCTTCAAGTGATTCTCCCACTTCAGCCTCCTAAAAAAGTGCTGGGATTACTGGCCTGAGCCACCATGCCGGGCCTCATCTAGCACATTTAAAAAAATAATTACCAAGATCCCAGGTGTGGTGGCTCACACCTGTGATCTTAGGCTAAGGCTACAGCATAGTTTGAAGTCAGGAGTTTGAGACCAGCCTGAGCAAAAGTGAGATCCTCACTGTACTAAAAATAGAAATAGAAAAATTAGCTGGGTGTTATAGTGGGAATCTGAGGCAGGAGGATCATTTGAACCCAGGAGTTTGGGGTTACAGTAAGCTATGATGATGCCACTGAACTCTAGCCTAACAGACAGAGAGACTGTCTCAAAAACAAAGAAACAAGGTAATTTTGTCAGTGTAGATACAGATATATTCAGTTTGGAACAATTGTATATAATCATCTGCTTTTGCAGTTTTAAATTTTAAGAAATCTAAGAGATCATGCGTTTCTAATAAACATTTAGTGTCTCAGTTGAAATGTTCTGTAGCTATAAAATACCGAGCAGATTTCAAAGATAGTATTAAAAAAACTACCTTAATTTTAAAATATTAACTATGTTGAAATGACTATTTTAGATTTAGGTTAATAAATAGGACAGTTATTAAAATTATTTTTGTTTCTCTTTTTAATGTGACTCCTAGAAAGCTTAACATCCTACTTTGTGGTTCATTTTTCTTGTGGCTAGTACTGGTTATTCATTATTAGTGATTTTTTGTCGTCTTATGTTTGTTATTTAGAGTTGTTAAAATCTCCAACTGTGACTATGCATTTGTCTGCTTTTCTCCTTAGTTCTCTGAATTTTTGCTTTATGTATTTTTAATCTCTTTTATGTGGGGTTGTGTTTCTGATGACTACCCATTTTATATCTGCTAATACTTTTAATCCTGAGTGTGCTTTGATATTTATGTGACCAAATCAGCTTTCTTATAATTAATGTCTCCATGATACACCTTATCTCTACCTTTTGCTTTCAACCCATTTCTGTCTTTATCTTAAAGAGGCAGATGTGATATATGGTATATGTTTTTGCTTTTGTTATTTAGTCTGACAGTCTCTGCCTTTTCATTGACGTGTTCTAGTGTATTTATGTAATTATTGGTTTAACTGTATTTAACTTTGCCATCTTACTGTCTTCTATTTGCCCCTTTGGTCTTATTTTTTATTCTTGGGTTAACTGATTATTTTTTACATTCCATTTTGATTCCTTATTGGCTTTTTTAGCTATAACTTTTTTTTTGAAATTATTAAAAAAGCCACATTTAAAGTGTGATAAAAATAAAGGATTACGTCATTACTCTAGGGCTAACAATATGCATCCTTAATATATCAAAGTCTGTTTAGAATCAGTATTTTACCACTTTCTACTTAAACTCATAATAACAGTAGAATATCATTTTATTTACTGGTCCTCAGAATATTTGTCTTGATTTTTGAAAAATTTCTACTTCTACATGTGTTTTTTTTCCCCCCTTTTATTTATTTATTTTTTTTTGGAGACAGTCTCATATGTCACCCTTGGTAGAGTGTCGTGGCATCATAGCTCACAGAAACCTCAAACTCTTGGGCCTAAGCGATTCTCTTGCCTCAGTTTCCCAAGTAGCTGGGCTACAGGTGTCCGTCACAATGCCTGGCTATTTTTTGTTGCAGTTGTCATTGGTGTTTAGCTGGCCTGGGCTGGGTCTCAAACCTGTCAGCCTCAGTGTATGTGGCTGGCACTATAACCACTGCACTACAGGTGCCGAGCCTCCTTCACATCTATATGATGGAATAAAGACTGTCCATTTGCTGGTGTTTCATTTCAGCCTGAAGAACATCATTTAGAATTTCAGATAGTACATATCGGCTAGTAACAAGTACTTTTCACTTTAGCTTATTGTCTTTATTTACTTTCATTATTGAATGATAGTTTTACTGAATATAGAAGTCAGGGTTAATGCTTTTTTTTCTTTAAGCACTTTAATAATATCCCATTATCTTTTATTGAGGTAAAATATGCTATATAATTTACCATCTTTACTGTTTTTAAGTGTACAGTTCAGTTGCTTCTGTGATGAGAAGCTGTTGTTTGAATAGTTCCCATTTGTGTAATATGTATCCTCCCACACTCGCTCCTGGGCTTCTTTAAAGATTTTCCTGTTGTCTTTGTTTTTTAGCAGTTGACTGACATGCTTTATTTATTTATTTATTTGAGACAAGAGTCTCACTTTGTCACTCTTGGTAGAGGGCTGTGGTGTCATAGCTCACAGCAACCTCAAACTCTTGGACTCAAGCAATTTTCTTGTCTCAGCCTCCTGAGTTGCTGGAACTACAGGCACCTGCCATAAGACCCGCTTTTATTTTTTGAGACAGAGTCTTATTATGTCACCCTTGGTAGAGTGCTGTGGCGTCACAGCTCCCAGCAACCTCAAACTCTTGGGCTTAAGTGATTCTCATGCCTTAGCCTCCCAAGTAGATGGGACTACAAGTGTCTGCTACAGTGGCCAGCTATCTATTTTTTGTTGTAGTTGTCATTGTTGTTTGGAAGGTCTGGGCTGGGTTCGAACCCACCAACTCCGGTGTATGTGCCTGGCACCCTAGCCACTGAGCTACAGGTGCCGAGCTTCCTCCTCCTCCTTTTTCTTC
>NW_003852490.1:2981231-2985612 GCF_000181295.1 Otolemur garnettii
TGGTCTGGTACCTATGAGCTGAGGCAATCCACCTGCCTTGGCCTTCCAGAGTGCTTGATGTGCTTTTTTTTTTTTTTTATGCTTGTGTGTCTTTATATTGGAGGATTGCTGAGCTTGTTGGACCTATAAGTCATTGTCATCAAGTATGGTAACATTTTATTTTTTCTTTAAATATTTTTTCTGCTCCTTTCTCACTGTTCTTTTGAGATTCTGACTACATGTTGGACATTATTCCACAGGTCCCTGAGGCTCTCTTTTTTTCTTCATTCTTTTTATTCTCTATTCGTCAGATTTCTTTTGATTTGTTCTCAAGTTTATGGACCAGTCTGTCCATCCAGTGAATAATTTATTTTACTTATGTTATTTCTCAGTTCTACACTTTTCATTTGGGTTTTAGTAGTCTGCTTCTTGGCTTAGACTCTTCCTCTGTTTACTTAATAAGACCTATTTTTTCTGGCCGGGCATGGTGGCTTATGCCTAAAATCCCAGCACTCTGGGAGGCCAAGTTGGGTGGAATTGCCTGAGCTCAGGAGTTTGAGATGAGCCTGAGCAAGAGCAAGACCCTGTCTTTAAAAATAGCTGGGTGTTGTGGCGGGTACCTGTAGTTCCAGCAACTTGGGGGGCTGAGGCAAGAGAAGAGCTTGAGCCCAAGAGTTTGAGGTTGCTGTGAGCAGTGACACCATAGCTCTCTACTGGGGGTGACAAAATGAGACTGTGTCTCGAAAAAAAAAAAAAGACCTATTTTTTTCTGTAAGTCATTGAGCATATTTATATTAACTGCTTAAAAGCTTTTGTCTGCTAAATTTAGCATCAGGGTCATTGCAGGATTGGTTTTTATGAATTGCTTTTTTTCATTGTATGTCTAGTAATTTCTGCTTATATGCTGTATATTGTACTTTATGCATTGTAGAAATTCTGGATTCTATTACCTAGTTTGTGTTGCAACAAGGAGTTCAGTTATTAGTGAATGTTGACCTTGTGTAGGCTTTATTCTTTATTAGTGTGGATCTGTGGAAAGCTTAGAGGAAAACCCTTCTATCTTGAAGGGGCAAAATTTCAGAACTCTATCTTGCAGAACTTTACTGGTCTTGGTTTTAGGCTTTGTTTGAATGGATCTTTATTTTATGCTGATTTTAAAAAGTCTTAAATTTCTTAAGAGTATGTATGTGTTTTTAAGCTGCGTGATATGTCATGACATGGCTAAAGTAACTGTGGAGCCACTTTCCAGTTTTGAGATGCTCAACATTAATTTTCACCACTGGAAATGATACTGGTAAATTTGTTGTCTTATTAGCATCTTTATTTCCTTAATGTATTAGGTCATTAAATATGAAATGTCTGATTTCACATCAGAAGTGTAGTTTATTGTATCTCAGATAAGAAGCACTTCAATTAATCAAAGTATGCACCTAAACTGTCTACACTGTTTTGCCATCTTGATGGTAGCCTGAGTATGCCGGTAGCCAAGAAACATGGTGAGCAGGTGTTGATGAAATTGCAAGAGGAGTTTTCTATAGCTTGTTGAGAATTGAATATTTTTCCTTGCAATAAGTGGGCTAAAGCCTGGAAGAAGTAGTCAGTTGGTGTGAAGTTTGGTGAATAAGGTGGGATGACAGAGAATTTCCAGGTCCAGCTTCTGTTGTTTGTGTGACATCTGGCTGAGTGTTGTCTCGCAAGAAGATTGGCTGGTCTCTAGTGACCAGTCTTGCCCACTTAATTGCAAGCATCTTGTCATGTTGCTGGATCCGTCGCTGTAGAGATCTGTTATTGACCAGCTTTCATGAAGCTGTAGTGGATAATATCAGCACTGGACCACTAAATAGATGCTGTTAGCTTTTTTTGATAAATAACTTGGTTTTGGACTGTATTTTGGCACTTCACATTTATTCAGTCATTGTGCCAAATGCTTATGATCGTCAGAAAGACTCCATTTTTCATTACATGTAACAATACGGTATGGAAGCGGTTTGCCTTATGTTGTGACAGCAAAGAAAGGCAAGCTTTGGGGTGTTTTCTGACACTCTTTCATGCAGTATCCATTTATCTAGCTTTTTTACCTTGCTGATTTGTTTCAAGTGGTTCAGTATTATTAGAATAATATTGTCAAACTTCGCTGCTCATTCACATGTAGGTTGAGATGGACTTGCTTCCACTAGTACTTCTAGCTCATCATTATCCACCTTGGTCTCAGGGCACCCACATGGATCATTTTCAAGATTAAAATCACCAGAACAGAACTTCTCATCGATGAAGTAGCTAAAGAACATACATCGATGTACTGTGCATTCATTAGCCACAACTTTCCCAAATACTTTGTTGACATTTTGAGCTGTCTGCACTGCATTGGTTCCATGATGGAACTCATACTCGAAAATAACATGAATTTTTGATTTACCTTTGGTTTCACAGATACTGCTCTAAAAGCAAATTGAAAGATAATCCCACGTCAAAACATGCGTTTGAAAGAATGAGGATGTAACTTCACAATAAAAATAAAACAGGATGTGTCAAAAGTGAAATGTCACAGATCTCCCGTGTCAAACTTAGTACTTAAGGAAATCAGACGTTTTATACCGAATAACCTAATATATCCCTAGAAATGGATTTACCGTGATGTAATGTGCTGGAATAAACTTTTGAATACTGTTTTCATTTGGGCATAGAATATAAATATTGAGGTCCTAGTACCAAGCACTAAAGCATTGCTTTTGTCAGGTAACTAATTTTTTTTTTTTAATCAGTGAATTGAGTACACTGAATCTGTTTCAAGTTTTTATTTGTAATGTAAACAATAACAAAATATACTTCAGTTGCTTTTGAAAAGTGAACAATTCTCTTTCTGTAAGCTTAGTTTTGGGCAGATGTAATCTTCATGTTACTGCTAACATTTTGTTGTAATGCAGATGTGTAGTTTATTGTCTTCAGTTGTAGTTAAGTGTGAGGTTTGCTGATGGATTTAGGTCAGCCCTAAAGTATATTGCAATTAGGCAATTTTAGGCAATTAAGCCTAAATTTTGCAATTAGGATACATACTGAATGTATGAATCTGGAAAATTTAAAGTATGATTAAACAACAAGAGGTGTTTTTTTTTAATAGGCTTTATATTTTAGAGCAGTTTTAGATTTACAGCAACATTAAGGGAAAAGTGCAGTGCTCAGTGTAGTCTCTGCCCCCACACATTCACCCCTGCCCCACTGTCAACATCCTGCACTACAGCAGTTCATTAGTTAAAATCTGTGAACTTTCACTGATGTGTCATTATCACCCCCGAATCTATAGTTTACATTAGGGTTCACTCTTGGGGTTTTATATTCAGTGGGTTTTTGCCAAATTTATAATGACACATATCTACCATTATAATGTCATAGAGAACAGCTTCTTTTTATTTATTTACTTAAAAATATTAAGGGGATGAAATATTGTTGGTTACAAGAATCACTTTTGTAATGCTTGAGTTGTGGCTAAGAGGCTTTTCTTTCATCCAAGAGAATAGTTTAACTGCCCTAAATATTCTTTGTGCTCTGCCTGATCTTCCCCACCTACACCTCAACTTCTGGCAATCATGAGTCTTTTTACTAAGATGGGTGTATTTTTGCAGGCCTTGTTGCAAATAAATTATTAGGTATACTTAGTGTTAAGGTGTAGAGAGAGATTTGAGAAAAAGGTGATCATCTTTAGGTGTCTTTCAGCTTTGATCTTGAAAGACTCCTTTGGTGGATGGGTGAACTGACTTGGAACGGTAAATCACAGAAATCTATTAGAGACCTGAACTCTACATGTCCCAGTAATTTCTCTTTGACATTGAAGAAAGGAAATAAAATCATATACATAGGATTTAATTTTCATATAAAAATCCTAAGGTAAAGTTAAATTTGAAAAGATTTACAATTGTAGGCAGTCACCAAATGCTAATGCAATGTTTATAGGTTTTCTAGTGAAATTTACATACAATTCTTTCTTATTCAATTTTCTGTATCAATGTTGGGTGAAGTACTTCAGCAGTATTTAGTCCATATTTGGTAGAGTGATCAGCATGGGAAGTAAATGTAGGTGATTCATGTCATTGTTGTGCTCCATTATACCTTTGAAACACACTTGCCACCACCCTTCCCTTTAATGAAATTACGACAAATATTCTGATGTGCATATCTTTATCCATGCTAAGAAACCTGACCACATGATAACTATAGACACCTAATTAATCTAGATGAAATTTCAAGATAACAAAGGTTTCTTGCCCAGTGTTTTTTTTTTTTTTCCAACAAGCACAAAACTATTTGTTAATTTTAGCAAAATTACCAGTCTCTGCAGTTGGTCATTATAATGTGAAGAACTCAAAATTAGCACTTCTTAATTTTGAGGGGTTTTTTTTTTTTTTTT
>NW_003852490.1:2985761-2996307 GCF_000181295.1 Otolemur garnettii
TAGTTGTCATTGTTGTTTGGCAGGCCTGGGCTGGATTCAAACCGGCCAGCTCCGGTGTATGTGGCTGGCACCCTAGCTGCTGAGCCACAGGCTCCACGCCTTGAATTCTTTCTTATTTTTTATTATTTATTTATTTATTTTTGAGACAGAGCCTCAAGCTTTTACCTTTGGTAGAGTGCTATGGCATCACAGCTTACGGCAACCTCCAACTCCTGGGCTTATGCAATTTTCTTGTCTCAGCCTCCCAAGTAGCTAGGACTACAGGTGCCTGCCACACCAGGCTATTTTTTGGTTGTAGTTGTCATTGTTGTTTGGCAGGCCCAGGCTGGCTTCAAACCCACCAGCTCTGCTGTATGTGGCTGGCACCTTAGCTGTTTGAGCCACAGGTGCCAAGCCTTGAGTTCTTTTTTAATTAAAATGTTTCCTGCTTTGTAGAACTTCATAATTTTTATTGTAATTTTATGGTAAATATACTTACTACTTTGAGTTGCTAGAGGTATTTCCTCAAACTAATTATCAAATTTGCTTACAAAATAGATAAGGGCAGGTATAAGATTCTTGAGTAAAATGTTTATATTTCATTCTTTCAAGAAATATTTATTAAATTAAGAACTTGTTAGGCTAGGTGTCCAGCATTGTTCTAGGTGCTGGGAGATAGAATGACAAATAGGGTAGCTGGAATTGTAACTTAGTGGCACACTATGAAGGGAGCACACATAAACAGAAGATGCACACATAAACAGATGGAAAAAGATTTATATATTGGAAAGAACTGAAGAAACCTGCTTTATTAAAGTGGTAGTGGTCAGGAAAGGCTACACTGAGAAAATAACATTTGAGCTGAGACCTGAATGATGGAGATATAAACCAAGTGAATTTCTTGGGACAGAGCATTCTAACCAAAGCGACAACACGGGACAAAGATTCTAGGGTGGGAGAGAGGTTTTAGTCTATTCAGGGAACATCAGGAAGGCCATATGGCCCAGACTTAGAGCTTTGGGAATGTCTTGTAAGGTGACAGAAAAGGGAAGAGTGGGACAGATTACACAGGACTGTAATAATTTAAGAGTTTTTTTGATGGGAAGCTAATTGAGGGTTTTAAGCAGAGGATGGCCAGCCTAGGACAGGAGACATTTAATAAGTATGCATATAAGCATTCAAATGATAGATTAAAGTTAGGGGCATATAGGAGGACTTAACTAAACTATAGGCTCCAGATTCTTGTTCCTGGGAAATGGAACAAGTATGACTTTTTTGGGGGGGGGGGACAAGAGTCTCACTATGTTGCTCTGGGTAGAGTGCTGTGGCATCACAGCTCACAACAACCTCAAACTCTTGGGCTTAAGTGATTCTCTTGCCTCAGCCTCCCAGGTAGCTAGGAATACAGGCATCTGCCACAATGCCTGGCTTTTTTTTTTTTTTGGTATAGTTGTCATTTGGCAGGCCCAGCCTAGGTACGAACCTGCCAGCCCCCACGTATGTGGCCTGCGCGCCAAGCCACAAGTATGACTTGATGAAGGGAACAGCATGGGAAAGAATATACCAGGGAGAGGAATTTGGTTAAGTGAAGTTTGAGCCTGGAAAGGGCTGAATAAAGTAAGGATCTAAAGGAAGGTAGCTTAAGTATCTGTAGTTGAAGTCACATACCAATCGGGAGGCGGTTGTCTGGGACTTGGGAAAACAAACCTCCGCTTTCCTGGACCTGCCCCTCCTTCCCACCACTGGTATGCAGCTGTAAGAGGGGAGAATAGCACCAAACATGGCAAGAGAGATTGGCAGGGAGTACAGGACCGTATAAGGCATGTATAGGATTTTAGTCATTAGTCCTCCATAACAATGGGATTTTAGGGAGAGTAACTTGATTGAATTTACATCTAACTGTGTTTAGTTGCTATTCTGTGGAGATTGGATTGGATTGGAGGAGGGGGGTTGAGAGAATTGATGAAGGAAGACTAGTTAGGTACCACAGATACTTAAGATGGCAGTGATGAGTGTAGAGTGTTATTGATAGAGCTTCTGACATGAAGACAAATTTAAGAATGTGGTTATTGATTAGGTTTAGGGATACAGAAAAGGAGAAAGCCCACAGGTCTGTACCTGAGCAAATGAGTGAATGGTGAAATCAGTACACAGCTACACTGGTCAGTTGAAAATCACTGCAGTGTTTTGACATTTCAAGGTATAAAATATTGAATTATTTTAAAATTATTTAACTTGTACCACATGTGTCTTCAAATCCTGATGACAACCCTATGAGATAGGAACTGTTATTATACCTTTTTTGCAGAGGAGAAAACAGGCACAGAGAGATTAAGTGATATGCGTATAGGTAGGTTTACTCTGTAGCTCATGGTCTTAACCATTAATTAAGCTTGAAAGCTGTTAATCACACATTGTATACTGTTTCATCGTTTATTTGGACTTACCTAATGATGTTATTTTGGAAATTAACAGCGTTTTAACGTTTCCTGAGAAGTATACTTTTTGTGTGTTACAGCTGTATGCCGGTGAAGCAGGCAATGATTGCTTTCACTTCCAAAGATTCTCCTTTGAAGTTGCTTGCTCTTTATAATGTATCATCATTGTTTGCAGCACATTTTGAAATAATGTAGCTGACTTTGCTTTTTATAGTGAAGATGCCTTGTGATGTCTGGGTGAGGGCTCAAATAGTCTTTGTAAATCAGATAAGCCAGGTACTTCTTTCTGTTAAAAGATTAAACATCCACCAAGATGCTCACAAAAATCCACTAATGTAGGTATATAAACTTTGCGCTGTGAATAACGGTTATGTAGACAAGACATTGTACCGATGACTAATAATATACCACTTTTCAGTAGACTGGGCCTTTTTATGCCAGGAGGGCAGTAATTGCTTTGAACACAGTGGATACTGTATGTCTTCTTAGCTTGGAAACTGACAGGCTTAAGGGAAGGTCTCTTAGAAATTTTGATATGGGGGAGGATAAGGTTCCCAGGAATAACTTGTTGCTATAATGGATCATGCAGTTGATAAGGAAGGAAGCCAGGCAGGGAACGGGTCCTCAGAAGCTATTAGGTGATTTTTAACAAAGAACAGAAACCTAAACTTCAGAAAAACTGTTTACCTTTTCCTTAGTTATTTCTTCATCATTGTTCCATAAGATTCTTTCTGCAAAGGTTACCTGATTTTGGTGTGTTGTAGGGAGCAAAGAAAGGGTTTATGTGGTTGTTTAATTATAATATGATTTTAAAGTAGTGGCTGTGGTGTTTGGTGAGAAAGATCCCCAGTGGAAGATGAAACTAGGCTATAACTGCATCTCACTGACCAGTCTCTATTAAAACAATCCTCTGCCCTACTTTAATAAGGGAGTAGGTTGTTACTCTTATTAAATTAAAGACTCATTGTCATAAGCATCATTTTTGGAAACTTGTTAGGACCCTGACTCTGCTCATGACATTCTAGAATGAAAAATAACATGCACAATTCATACATATGGTTTAATCTTTGTCATGTGGAGTAATTTTCCAAGTGAATTCTGAACTAGCAGGTGAAATCGACTTTTCCCTTGTTTTTGTGCACACAGTAGCAAAAGTTGCTTATTGAGGAATGCAGCTGTCAAGAACAGCTGCTGCTCACAGTTGTTAAGACTTAAGATAGAGGCCATATTTACACTTAGTATTGTTGCTTCTCTGTATATCTAGTGGGAAATCTTACCGGTGTTCTTTGTCCTGTTACAGAAGGAGTGAGAAAACCAAAGGTACTTGAACATCATTTTTTGTTAACTATTCTCAAATGATGTGCAATGGTGGAGGGTACACTTGTTTATTTGAAATTTTGCTTTAGTTGTTATTCTTAAAGAAAGGTTTGGCTTGGCACCTGTGGCTCAAGTGGCTAAGGCGCCCGCCACATACACCTGAGGTGGCAGGTTCCAATCCAGCCTGGGCCTGCCAAACAATGACGGCTGTAACCAAAAAATAACCAGGCATTGTGGTGGGCACCTCTGGTCCCAGCTACTTGGGAGGTGGAGGCAGGAGACTTGCTTGAGCCCAGGAGTTGGAGGTTACTGTGAGCTATGATGCCACAGCACTCTACCCAGGGGGACAGCTTGAGGCTCTGTCTCAAAAAAAAGAAAGGTTTGTAATGCAGAGGTTAAGGTAACCTGTTTATTTCTTTTTTAAATTCTAGGTGAGAATTATGAAGATGATGACCTAGTAAACTCTGATGAGGTTATGAAGAAACCATGTCCAGTACAGATTGTTCTTGCTCATGAAGATGACCATAACTTTGAGCTTGATGAAGAAGCTTTGGAGCAGATATTGCTACAGGAGCACATTCGAGATCTTAACATAGTAGTGGTATCTGTGGCAGGAGCTTTTCGTAAAGGGAAATCATTTCTCCTGGACTTCATGCTTAGATACATGTATAACAAGGTGAATAGTGTCTTTTAAATTGAACCTAGTTAAAAAAACAAACTACCGACCAACCCTGTTTTTTTAAAAAATAGACAAAACCCAGTTAGAGCTGCTGTATGTTTTATTTTGTAGAAATATAGTTCTTTATAGGACTTCATGGTTAAGACAGTAAGGTAAGTTTGAGGTCTTGACTGTTCATAACTTCTTTTTGCATAAAATATACATTGATATAGATGATTGAGCATTTATGTTTCAGGCATTGTATACCTTGAGAGTCTCTGAAGTACTATTTATCTTCTCTCCTTTTTTGTTATTTCTTTACATTTTCCTCTTCTTGGCTACTTACAGTGAATGAAGTAGGTGAATAGAGAGTTTTAGAAAAGTACAGCTGTATTTCTCAAATAAGGCACTTAGAGTGACTTTTTTTTTTTTTTACCATGAAGTCCAGTTTCTTATAGTAGCTTCTGTGGGCATCCATGATCTCAGTGTCTTCTCTCGCCTCTGTGTATTAACTGTACAGTTGTGGCTATTCCTTGAGTGTGTTGCATTTTTTAAAATTTTGCTGTATTTTTGGCTAATATTATCATAGAAGTCTTTCTTGACTTCTGTTGTATATTTTATTGACATTATTTTAGTTGCTTATTTTTTATTCCTAGTCTATGCTCTTTCAAGGGGAGACCTGGTCTTGCTAATCATGTCTCTAGCGCCTAGCACACCTGGACCTTAGTAGACACTTTCTATTTTGATTGATGAATCTCCCTCCCAGTACACATTCTTACTTAGAAATTAAGATTGTTATTTTCCTTCCTCTTACTGACGATTGTTATTTTCCTTCCTCTTGCGGACTTTCTCTTCTGGGGAAAAAAAAAGAAGACCCACCCTCCAATTTTTTTTTTTCCACTTGAATCAGAATACGTTCCCATTACTTGAAATTTGGTTTGCAGGAATGGGAGTTTGATAGGATTCAAAAAAAAAGGAATTGGAAATATTGGAGTGGAAAACAGTTTTTGGGAGCAGCTATGCAGGAACTTTTGACATTCAGAAACCACATGAAGACATTAGAACTAGCATGTTGACAGAATTACATAATTGTCAGAACTCTTTATGAGTTTAAATCTGTAACTAGGTATCCATTTACCTTGAGATAAGAAATGAGGTAAACATTCCCTGTTGGTTTTCTAGAAAGCTTTTTCAGTAAATTTTTTTTTTTTTTTTGAGACAGAGCCTCAAGCTGTCCCCCTGGGTAGAGTGCCGTGGCATTACAGCTCACAGCAACCTCCAACTCCTGGGCTCAAGCGAGTCTCCTGCCTCCGCCTCCCAAGTAGCTGGGACCACAGGCGCCCACCACAACGCCCGGCTATTTTTTGGTTGCAGCCGTCATTGTTGTTTGGCAAGTCCAGGCTGGGGATTCGAACCCGCCACCTTAGGTGTACGTGGCTGGCGCCTTAGCCAGTTGAGCTATAGGCGCCGAGCCAGTAAATTTTTTTAATAAGGATTTTATCTTTTCAGGTATTCTCAAGTATGTTTGAGTATCAAGAATGTCGTTAACATTAAAAAATAATATTTTACATGTTTAAGAAATTGAGAAAGATACATTATGGTTTTTCCACTTAGAGTTGATTATTTCCTATAGTTTTGCATCTGAAATACAAAAATGTTGTGTATGGCTATATCACCTTGAATGTGACTGATCTTGTCTGGAATAGATAGATAGTGACACATTCTTTAAAAAAATTTTTTTGTACATTTAAAGATGATAAAGAGTTTCTGAATCTTAAGGCCTCTCACTCCTTAAGTCAGCTTGTATGTATTATATCTATGTGAATCTGAGCTGTTGCCGACAAATGTGTTTGATTCCAAGTAGGTCACAGGTAGTGGAGTGTTAGAAGGAGAAGCAGCTTAGATCACTTGTCCAGGAATGACAGATGAGTTTTGCCTCAGGTGTCATTTCTGATTCCATCTCTGGTCATTTAGTAGTGGGTGTTCACATGGGGAGTAGCAGCCTCCTATTTGTCATGTATGTGCAGTCTCTGAACTAATAGGACTTCCTCTTGTGCGGGAGGTATGGAACCTACAGAAAGGTTGTGATGGCCTGAGTGAGGTTACACGTCTAGTTAGTGACTTCTAAGTTGAAATTTCTTAATTAACTTTCATTTATAAGTTTTTCATTTAGAATTCTTGATCTAAATAAAGATCTCTGTTAATCAAGAGTTGCACTTAAGCAGTGTCTGATTTTTGAGATAACATGCCTCTACATAACACTGATTTAGTGGTGAGTTACGCTTTTTCTTTTGAGATGAAAGTAAAGAAGGAAAAATAATGTAATAGTTTTGGATTTATTTTATTGACCTCTATGCCTGTAAAGGTGGGATTCTAGCTGAAATAAGTAGAAGTGTTCTATGTTGACCTGAGTCTAATTTACAGAAGTATACAGTTTACTAAAGTAGTGAATTATATAAGAGGAAATTAAAATCTGTGATTAGAGACTGAACTAATTAGTAGTGGTAGTGTGAGGGAGATTAACTTTCCCCACCAAAATACTTGTGCATACTCTCAAGTATTCTATGCTTCCTCCTTTCTAATCTGATTTGGTTGTTGAGGTTATAGTTCAGATAAATGTATTGTGAAAGGTGCAGAAATCTTAGTGTATAGTTTGAAATTTTACATACATATATATCCATATTAATAGTACCCAGGTGAAGATAATAGAACACTCTCTTTTTGTGTTCCCTACAAGTTAATATATAGTCCCCTAAAGTAACTACTGTTCCGAACTTCTCACAGGCTCATTTTATCTATTTTGAACTTAATATGAATGAAATCATACCCTATGGATTCTGTGTTTAGCTTATTTCATTAACATCATAACTTTGAGATGTATCTATGTTTTTGCATTATTTTTATTGCCTTAATATTTCACTGTATGACTGTATCATATTTTATTTATTTACTTAACTGCTGATGATATTTGCTTTGATGTTACAATTTTTAGTCAGTTGACTTGTTAATTATACCCTTCCCAAGTGAAGTGGATTACTCCAGTGTTAGTTAGAATTGTAAGAAAATGCTGATCAAATTATTCTATCTGGCTATTGTAAAGGTAGTTTCAATTCCAGGAATCAACTTATGAAGGTTAAAACTTAATTTAGCAAAATTATATGATACATGTAAAACTAAACACAATGCTTGGGATATTAATACTGAGTAATAGTAAAGATTCCTAATTCAATAGAGTTATTTCTACTTTTATATTAGTCTCTTTTTAAATAAGCTTATTGTGAAGAATTTTAAACACATGAAAGTAGACAGTAGTATGACTGCCTGTGTACTTAACAATTTTTAGCAATTATCAAGTCCATTGATCTCATTTCATCTATATTCCAACTCACTTCACACCTTATGTGTTGTTTCAAGGTAAATTCTCAGAAATATCATTTTGTTTAAAATATTTTAGTGTGTATGTTTCTTGTTTCTCCAAATAAGGACTTGTTTCAACATGACAATAATATCATGGGTGAAAATCAGTTTAATATTGTGAAATGTCTGATAAGTGTTCAATTTTCCAGTTGCCTCAATATTTTATTACTTTTTAATAGTTTGAATCCAAACAGAAGAGGTCCACATTGTGATTATCTTTTTAGGTTTCCCTTCCTCTTTCTCTTTTTCTTGGGAATTTATTTGTTCAGGAGACTAATTCAGTGTTCTTTTAGAGCAGTGGGTCTCAACCTGTGGGTCGTGACCCACAGGAACAGTATTAAAGGGCCACGGCATTAGGAAGGTTGAGAACTGCTGCTTTAGAGTTTCCCACTCTGGACTTGCTGTAATACCTCACTGGTGTAGTTCCTGTGTCCTATGAATTTTCCGTAAATGTTAGTTGAATCTAAAGACCTGGTCAAAGTCAGGTTAGGCACTTTTTGGGCAAGAATACTGCATAGATGATGATGTATTCTTCCATCAGAAGGCACATGCTATGTTTTAATATAACAATTCTTGAATCTTTACTGAATTCTAGGTGTTTTGATTACTGAGTATTTAATAGACATTATCTTAATCCATATTCACCATAACCATGTAGTAATATTAGTATTTCAACTTAGTAGTTGAAGAAATAAGGGTCAAAGTTTGTAGCAAATTTGAGATTTCAGAGGTGATTTGATGCCAAAGACTTTCTAAAAACTATTGTGTAAAATTATCTTTGGTCATTTTCCCATATATCTCAAGTATGTAAAGCATAGTTACATTATAGGATATACTTATACTAAATTGTTCTTTTGTAATTGTTCACTTTTCATTGTTTACTTGAGTTAGACTGACAGGAGGATACCTGCAAGTATAAATGTGGTGACTTTTCTTGTTGCCCACTGGTATCTAAGCCTAATGAATAGAGATGGTCTTTTGCTGTGCTTGCTATACAGGAGTTTTGACTCCATCTACTATGTATAACATATTTGCTAGTGGCATTTGAAGAGAACTGTCTTTTATGTAGTTTTTCTTTACTATTTAATGAGCTGCTCCCAAAATTTACCAGAGATCAGGAGTAAAAAACTATCTTTAAGAATCATATGTGCTTCCAAAAGCAAAAATATCTCAGAAACAACCTTATGGGAAATTGAACTTGATTTCACCTTCCTCTTTAAGGCTAATAGTGTCTGAGGTGTAAGACTCCTGGGAAATGTGTGACTACATGAGGAGAAACATAATTTGTCTCCTTTTCTTTTCCAGGAAAGAAATATATTTGGAGGAAGAACGATATTTTAAAATGTATCTTCCTTAGGTTATTTTACTATTTATTTTTTATTGTGATATAACTTATGTAGGATAAAGTGTATAAACCTTAGAATAGCCATTAAGTTTTTATATATGTATACTTTTGTAATCATTACTTCTCAGATCAAGACAGAACATATCTTGCCCTCCAGAAGGCTTTTCTCATTCCCTCTCCCAGTTACTACTGTCTCTAGCTCTCAAGGACCACCAGTGTTAGGATTTGCTATCATTGTAGATTAGTTTTGCCTACTTTGGAATTTTATGTACGTGTAATCATAAAGCATGTAGTCGTGTGTCTAATTTCTTTCACTCAACCTGATACCCTAAGAAGTTTTTTATGTTGTTACATGTATCAAAAATTTGTTATTTTTTATCTTTGAGTGTTATTTCATTGGATGGGTATGTCACAATTTATTTACCCCTCTTCTAATTGATAACAATATGGATTGTTCCTAGTTTTTGTGTATTATGAATAAAATTGCTGTGAACATTCTTGTACAAGTCTTGTTGATGTTAAGTACTTAATTCTTTTGGGTTTATACCCAGGAGTAGAAACGCAGAGTTGTAGGGTAAAATACCTATTTAATTTCAGTAGAGACTGCCACAATTTTTTCCAAAGTGATTTCGCCAATTTGCACTTTGATCAGCATTGCAAAGAGACGTATATTGAGTTGCTGTATGTCTAGTAAAACAATGTTTCCAGTCTTCATAATTTTAGTCATTCTGATAGGGGTGCATTTTTAAATTTCAAATCATTGTACCTGATACAAGTTCACTTGCTCATAAAACTGTCACATTTAATGTAGAAATTTAGCTTAGTTGTTTAATTATTACTTTAACTGAATTTACCTCTGAATGTTTCCCTCATTGCAAGTGAAACATTGTATGTAACTCTTATGTAACAAACCATTGAAATTTTGAATGATTTTTGCCAATGTGAGAAGCAATTTGATCAGAATTTTAAGTTAATAAGGAAGTAAAATTTTGTTTTTTTTTCCCCCTCATGAATAATAGCTAAGGAGATTGGATATAAAGGTTGACGTGGACTGTGTATTACTGTCTTTCCATCAGCACATTGGGGTCCACCTTTGAGATTTTGATTTTGGAATTGAAACTAATTTTTATTCTTCCATATGCAGGTTATAAATCAGTGTGAATGGTTTCAGATTTCAATTAGAAAAACTTTACCAAGTGGTGCCCATAGCTCAGTGGATAGGACGCTGGCCACAGACACTGAGGCTGGTGAGTTTGAACCCAGCCCATGCCAGCTAAAACAATAGTAACAGCTGCAACAACAACAACAACAAAATAGCCGGGCATTGTTGTGGGCGCCTGTAGTCCCAGCTACTTGGGAGGCTGAGGCAAGAGAATCACTTCAGCCCAAGAG
>NW_003852490.1:2996417-2999628 GCF_000181295.1 Otolemur garnettii
AACAGCTTGAGACTTTGTCTCAAAAAAAAAAAAAAAAAAAAAAAACTTCACCAAATCATGATAAAAGCTAGGGGAATCAAAAATATATGACATTGAAGAGTCTGTGTCCTTGATTAGCTTCTCAACTTGGCTGTTATTGGCATATACAAAGGCTACTGATTTGTGGATATTGATTTTATATCCTGAGACATTACTGTATTTTTTGATCACTCCAGGAGTCTTGTGGTTGAGTCTTTGAGGTTCTCTGAGTATAAGATCATATCATTGGCAAAGAGTGAGAGTTTGACCTCCTCTGTCCTCATTTTGATGCCCTTTATTTCCTTCTCTTGCCTGGTTGTATTGGCTAGAACTTCCAGCACTGTGTTGAACAGTAGTGGCAATAGAGGACAACCTTATCTGGTTCCAGTTTTACTCAATTCAGTATAATATTAGCTGTGGGTTTGTCATAGATGGCTTAGATCAGATTCAGAAATGTACCACCTATGCCTACATTCTTAAGTATTCTACTTAGAAAAGGATGCTGAATTTTATTGAATGCTTTTTCTGCATCTGTTTAGAGGATCATGTGGTCTTTGTTTTTGCTTCTATGGTGAGTTACATTTGTGGAAAATGTATATGCATATATTAAACCAGCCTTGCATCTATGGGATGAAACTTACTTGATCCTTTGAAAAATTTTCTTCTTACACATTTCTTTAATAGGACACATTTTCTGTAGATACTTTAGAGAATGTACATCATAATTTTTTTTATCAAGAAGCAAGTTCAGGGCTGGGCATGGTGGCTCATGCCTGTAGTCCCAGCATTCTGGGAGGCTGAGGCGGGTGGATTACTTGAGCTCAGGAGTTGGAGACCAGCCTGAGCAAGAGCAAGACCTCATCTCTAAAGATAGCTATGGTTGTGGTGGGTGCCTATAATCCCAGCTCCTTGGGAGGCTGAGGCAGGAGAATTGCTTGAGCCCAAGAGTTTGAAGTTGCTGTGAGCTGTGACAGCATAGCACTCTCTACCCAGGGTGTCAAAAGGGAGACTGTCTCAAAAAAAACGTTCACCCATAAAATTTATGTCCTATGCACTAGTATATGGATATTTAACAGAAACTAGTGGACTACTCCCTCTAGATTCTTGTAGTGTTATAGAATGGAATTTGTATGACTTGGGAGTCTTTGTTAAACTTAAATACTAAAGGTATTTGATATTTTGTTTTTCCTTTAACAGCTTTATTAAGATGTAATTCACTTAACAGTACACAGTGCACTGGTTTTTTGTGTATTCACAAAGTTGTGCAGCTATCAACGTAATTACTTTTAAAGCATTTTCATCATCTCTAAATGAATCTCCTTTTCTCTTACCTGTCACTCTACACTTTCTCTCTTTTTAGTGGCCATAAGGAACCACTAATAGATTTTCTGTCTTTAGATTCATCTGTTCTATCATATAATAGTAGTCTTTTGTGATGGGCTGCACTGAGCATACTGTTTTCAGTTTTCATCCATATCATAGTGTGGATCAATACGTTCATTCTTTTTATGGGTGAAAATATGGCCATATCATATTTTATTTATCCGTTCATTAGTTAGTAAACATTTGGGCTTCCACCTTTATGACTATTTTGAATAATGCTATAATATTAATATACATCAGCATGTTATATAGTATATTGATATATGTATATATTACAGTAATGAATAATAATGGTATGAGGTAAGGGTGTAGCTTCATTTTTTTAAATTACATATTTATCCATTTATTCCAGCACTGTTGGATGGAAAGACTATTCTTTATCTATTGAATGCTCTTGGTACCTTGTTGAAAATCAGTTAATCATAGGCACAGATTTATTTCTGGACTCTCACTTCTATCCCATTGATCTATCTGTCTGTCCTTACAACAGTAGCTACACTGTTGTGATTACTGTAGCTCTGTAGTAAGCTTAGAAATTAGGATGTATGGGCAGTCCCTGGGTTATGAATGAGATAGGTTCTGTAAGTTTGTTTTTTAAGTTGAATTCAGATGTCAGTTGGAGCAGGTATATTTACCTATTACACGTAATAACCTCCATTGGTAAGTGCAAGTTGTATGACATTCAGATGTCTATGACTCAGGGACTGTCTTTATGAGTCCTTGTTCTTTTTCAAGATTGTTTGGCTATTTGAGGTCCCAAGGTGAATTTTGGACTTAGCATCTCAGTTTATACAAGAAGTTGGCTGGGATATTTTTGTAGTTTTGGAGTATAAATTTTATACTTTTTGTTAAATTTATTTTCTCATGTTTTTAGAAAAGAATTGGCTTTTATTTTTGGATTGCTCATTGCAAGTTCATGGAAATATAATTGTCTTTTATATATTGATTTATATCCTTTAGCCTTGCAGACTTATTCCAACAGTGTTTTTGGTGAGTTCTTTAAAGTATTCTGTATACAAGATCATGTCATCTGTAAATGGAGATAATCTTACTTCCTTTTGTCCAATCTGGGAACATTTTATTTTTCTTCCTTGGCTGATTGTCCTAGCTAGCACTTCCAGTAGAGTGTTGAGTACAAGGAATAAGAGTGCACATCTCTGTCAATTTTCTGATTTTTAGGAGAAAGCATCTAGTATCTCACTACTGTGTGAGCTGTAGTAGGATTTTTTGGTAGATATTTTAAAAATCAAATTGAGGAAGTTCCTTTATTCCTAGTGTATTGGGAGTGAGTGTTTTTTTTAAGTGATGAATGGATGTTGAATTTTGTCAAATGCTTTTTTGCATCTATTGGTATTATGTAACTTTTTTTGCTTTAAGCTGTTGGATCGAAGTGATGGATTACATTTATTGACTGTCAGTTGTTGAGCCAGTCTGGCAACCTGGAATAAATCCTACTTGATTGTGGTGTATAATTCTTTTTATATGTTGTTAGATTTGCTTTGCTAATATTTTATTGAGGAGTTTTGCATCTGTAGTTTTATTTACAGTATCTTTATCTGGTTTTGGTATTAGGATAATACATAGATTAGTTAATGGTTTCATACAAATGGGCCATTGGCTTCATCATTGTATATTTGTTTAGGCAGGGAATTATGGTTTCACCATTTAGGACTTTTGTTATTAGACCCTTACTAACCTTCTGTGACACTTTTGCCTATCAGCACTCTTAGATCAGCAGTTCTTTTTTTTTTTTTTTTTTTTTTTTTTAATTGCAGTCTGATTAAGATGATGTGTATACATTGAGTGACAC
>NW_003852490.1:2999819-3012497 GCF_000181295.1 Otolemur garnettii
GTTGAGCTATAGGCGCCGAGCCAGATCAGCAGTTCTTAACACTTTTCTTCTTCTTAGCCTCTTTTCCAGGAAAAGATGACATTCTGTTTTTTTAAAGTGTTTTTCATAGTGAAGTTAGTAAGCAGTGTATTTGCGTTTGGTGAAGATCGAGCATGTATGATTGAAAATGTAGACTATGTGATAATTCTGTAAATCTCTTTTATATCAAGCTATGACCTTTTTCTCATGATACAGAGACAAATATGGTATGAGGCCATATTTGTCAATAGCTGAGATAGAAGAACAACTGATAGAGTCAGATTTTGAAGGAAATACGGAGGACATTCTCCCTAGTTAGGTTGTTTCTTGCTCATTTGATTGAATTCTTCATAGAATCTGGTTATCAGACCTTTATAGATATGTGGCAGGCAAGTATTTTCTCCCTTTCTGTGAGTTGTCTATTTGCTCTTTTGATTGTGACCTTGGCTGTGCAGAAGCTTTTTAATTTGATCAGGTCTCATTTATTTTTGTTGTTGCTTTTGGGGTCTCCATGAATTCTTTGCGTCGGCCAAATTCTATAAGAGTTTTTCCAACATTTTCTTCTAGGTTTCTTACAGTTTCCTGCCTTGAGTTTAAGTCTTTTATCCATTGTGAATTAATTTTTGTGAGTGGTAAGAGGTGCTGTTTCAGTCTTTTACATGTGGCTATCCAGTTTTCCCAGCACTTATTTACTAAACAGGGATTCTTTCCCCTAGTCTATGTTTTTATCTGTTTTGTCAAAAATCAGATGATAATATGAGTATGATTTCATCTCTGTGTGTTCTCTGATCTGATCCATAGATCTACGTCTCTGTTTTTGTGCCACTATTATGCTGTTTTGCTTACTATAGCCTCATAGTATAGCTTGAAATCTGGTAAAGTGATGCCTTCTGCTTCGTTTTTATTATATAAGGTTGCCTTGGCTATTTGAACTCTGTGGTTCCATACAAAGCATGGAACTATTTTTTCTAGATTCTGCTGATTCATGGGCCTGGCATATTTTTCCAAATGTTTACATTCCATGCGATTTCTTTCCTCTTGTTCTTTGTTTCATAGTTCTTCCTATAGAGGTCTTTCACTTCCTTTGTTAAATATATTCTCAGGTATTTTCTTCCTTGCTACTGAGAAAGGTATTAATGTCTTTTATTGAGTCTCAGCTTGACTATTGCTGTCATATATGAAATCTACTGATTTATGTATATTTCTTTTGTAGCCTGCGACTTTATTAAATTTTTTTTTTTTTTGAGACGGAGGCCCACTTTGTCAACCTTGGTAGTGTGCTGTGGTGTCATAGCTCACAGCAACCTCAAACTCTTGGGCTCCAGTGATTCTCTTGGCTTAGCCTCCCAAGTAGCTGGGACTTTAGGCCCTTGACATAATGCCCAACTATTTTTAGAGATGAGGTCTCGCTCTGGCTCAGGCTGATCTGGAACTTGTAAGCTAAGGCAATCTACCTGCCTCAGCCTCCAGAGTGCTAGGATTATAGGTGTGAGCCACCGCACATGGCCTACTGAATTTATCAATTCCAGGAGTCTCTTGGTTGAATCTTTGGGGCTTTCTAGATCTAAGATTCTGTCATCCGCCAAGAATGTTAATTTGACCTCTTCTTTCCCATTTGGATACCCTTGATTTCCTTCTCTTGCTTGATTGCTTTGGCTAGGACTTCTAGCACTGTGTTGAACAGAAGTGGAGATAGTGAACAATCTTGTCTGGTTCCAGTTCTAAGTGGAAAAGCTTTCAATTTTACTCAATTCAGTATAACATGAGCTGTGAGTTTGTCATAGATGGCTTAGATCAGATTCAGAAATGTGCCACCTATGCCTATATTCCTAAGTGTTCTACTTAGAAAAGGATGCTGAATTTTATCGAATGCTTTTTCTGCATTTATTGAGAGGATCGTATAGTCCTTGTTTTTCCAACTATTTATGTGGTAGATTACACGTATAGATTTGAGTATGTTGAACCATCCTTGCGTCTCTGGAATGAAGCCCATTGGTTTTTGTTGTGTAGCTGGGTTCCGTTTACTAAGATTTTATTGAGAATTTTTGTTTCTATAGTCACATCGGATGTTGATCTGCAGTTTTCTTTTTTAGTTGTGTCCTTTCTGGCTTTGGTATCAAGGTGATATTGGTTTTGTAGAATGAATTAAGAAGTAGCCCTTCTTTTTCAATGTTAAAGAATAATTTCTGCAGTATGGGTACAAATTCTTTTTTGTAAGTTTGGTAAAATTTGTCTGTGAAACCATGTGTTATAGGAAATATTTTTGTTGGAAGCTTTTTTTGGTTGCTGCTTCAGTTTCATTGCTTGATATTGTCTGTTGGATGCTTTCCAACTATTTATTGATGATGAAATTGTGGATGTAATTATCAAGTTTTACAAACCAGAAACTACATCTGTTCAGAGTTATGTACAGTAGTACTCACCCAGAATTCTGGCACTTTATAAAAAGAAATTTTAGGACTAATTTATGTAATTGGAATTCTTCTAAATTGTGGTGTGTACCAGCAAAATAAGGACAATATTTCTGAGATCTTTTCAGTGAGGAGAATTTTCCAGTTTACCATGCTATGCTTTCAGAATACAGGCTGTGAGATTGTAAAAAGTAAAAAGATTGGTTCAGAAGTATCATTTGGATTAGTCTGGAAGATACATTACCAAGGACCAAAAACTAATCTTTGTTGCTCTGGCTTTCAACTTGCTTTAAAGGAATTAACTACATTTGGTACTGTTTACAGTGATAAAAAAGGTTTGCCTCTGGAACCCAGGCCACCATCCATAAAAACTATCTGGTAGAGTAATTTGTCTTCTCCCTTTGTGACATTAGTAGATGATGTTCCAAAGACAGGAAAGGTAGTCGCAGTACTCTCCACACAGCATGAAGATATGAAGGTGATGGATAAGAAGCCTGATGTAGTCCACTTTGTAATGCTACTAAAACAGGCGTTGATGCACTTGGTGAGTATGTGAGAACGTATTCCTGTGGCTGCGGAACTTGGAATTGGCCCCTGGCACTTTTCTTCGACGTCATAGACATTGCAGCATGTAACTTGTGTTAGATTTTTCAGGAAACAGCCACTGATTGCAACTTCATTTGAAGACACAGTTGGGAAGAAAACACTTTTTGAAAGATTTGGTGTGGTGCTCTGTGAAGAAAACATAAGATGTGCCCCAAATGTATAATGGCCATGAATCTTTGAGGACATGAGTGGAATCAAGGACAAGGCATGGTGAGAAGAGGAATGAATGGTTCATATCAAACCAAAAGGAAGAGTTACAGTCAGTTGGCGAAAAGCTCACCAAAAAAGGGTTGCTGCTACCTTTGCCCCTGTGGGCAAGACTGGATGTGTGTGAAGGCATGCAGTGAGTACAGCACATACATCTGTCCCAGCACACATCAACAGAAGAAAGTACAACAAAAAGAACATGCAGACATGTGATTAAAGTGTTGGCAGTTACTTGTACAACGATATGTAAAATACATAGTTTTTTCATGAAATTTGAGTACTTTTTATTCTGGAGTCAGTGGCTGACCACTCCGTTGGTGTTCATCAGGTACTAAATTGGCATTAGTATACAACTGCCAGGAAGTATTCCTTCTGCTTGTGTTTTCTGAAGAAATTGTAGAGAACTGGTGTCAAATGTTTGGTAGAATTTACTGCTGAAACCGTCTGGACTTAGTACATTCATCTTTTGAAGGTTGTTTATTGATTTTTTTAAAAGTAGATATAGTCAGATGATCTAGTTCTCCTTGTGTGAGTTCAGAACTTGTTTTCTTTCAAAGAATAGGTCCATTTCAACTGAGTTACTAAATTTGTGAGCATAAAGTTCTTAATATTTCTTCATTATCTTTTTAATGTCCATAGCATTAATAATGGTGCTTCCTCTTTGGTTTCTGATATTACTAACTTATCTTCTCCCCTCTCCTCTAGCAATTTTTTTTTTAATCTGTTCAGAGGACCAGCTTTTGGTTTCCTTGATTTTTGTTTTGCTTTGTTTCTGTTTTGATTATCTTTTTCTTGTTCAGTTTTATTGGTTTTTACTCTGATCTTATTTTTCTTGCTTTAAGTTAAGGTTGTTCTTTTTTTCCAGTTAGAAGCTTAAGTTTTAGATCTTCTTTCCCAGTATATACATGCAGTGCCATAAATTCTCCTCTAATCACAGCTTTCATTGTATTTTACAAATATTAGGAAGTTATATTTTTTGTTTTCATTTAGTTAAAAATATTTTAAAATTTCAGTTGATACTTCCCTGACTGTCATGTGTTATTTAGAAGTGTGTTGTTTTAAACTTCAACTGTTCTGGTGTTTTTTACAAGTGTTTAGTTAATTAATTCCATTGTGGCTTGAGGTCATACTTTGTATACTCTATTCCTTTAAATTTGTTAAGGTGTGTTTTAAGGTTTAGGATGTGGTCTGTCTTGGTGAGTATTCTGAGTTTGAGAAGAGCATGTATTCTGCTTTGTTGGATGAAGTATTCTGTAATGCCATTTAGATCGGTTGCTGCCACTGTTCAATTCAGCTATATTATTATTATTTTTCTGTCTGCTGGATCTGTCAGCTTCTGGTAGAGGGGTGTGATGTCTCCTCAGTATAGTAGTATATTTCGTCTTGCAGTTCAGTTTTCATATACTATTTTGATGTTTTTTTTTTATTGACCCCTTTGTTATTATGTAATGCCACTCTTAATCCTTGTTCTAAAGTCTTTTTTTCCCCCTTGTCCTAAGGTCTACTTTTTCTGAACTGAACATAGCTATTCTAGCTTTCTTTTGATTAGTGTTAGTGTGGTATATCTTTTTCCATTCCTCTATTTGTAACCTATCTGTGTCTTTATACATATTTACAGTGGATTTCTTGTAGATAGCATATATAAGAGAGTAGGCCCTTTTTTTAAGCCCTCTGTGACAGTTTCTGTTTTGTAATTAGACAATCACATCTAAAGTGATTATTGATAAAGTTGGATTAATAGCTGCCATGTTTTAATGTTTTCTTGATTTTGTACTTTTCTTATTTCTTTCCCCCCACCCCTTTTTGGCCTTCTTCAGTTTTAATTGAGCATTTTATATGATTACATTTTCTGTACTCTTACTATTTATCCATTATATTTCTTTAAAAATTTTTTTTGTAGTTGCCTGAAGTTTGTAGTATATATACATTTACATCTAATCTAAGTTCACGTTCAAATTGTATTATGCTGCTTCATTGGCTGTGTAGTTACCTTAAGTGTATTCCCAGTTCTTCTCCTGTTGTTAACATTGCTGTTATTAATTTCTCCTGTCTGTATATTATAACCACCTAAAAGAGTTTACTTTACCTTTTTGTCCTCTCTCTCTTTGTTTGTAGATTTGGGTTTCTGACCTGTATCATTTTTTTTTTTAATGATGAATGACTTCTTTTATTAATAACATTTTTTTGAATGTGGTTATATTGGTGACAACCTCCCTTAGTTTTGTCTAAGAAAGTCTTTATTTCTCCTTGACTTTTGTAGGATAACTTTACTAGATATATAATTTAGGTTGATGACTTTTAAAAAATTTTTAAAAATATTTCATCACACACTATTCTGGTTTGCATGGTTTTTGATGAACAGTCCAGCGTATTCTTATCCTTGTTCCTCGATGAGTAAAGTATTTTTTTGTCTCTGGCTTCTTTTAAGATTTTCTAGTCTGTTATTTTGCAACTGAACTGTTGTATATACACCTAGTGTAAATTTTTTGGTAAGTATCCTGGTTGGTGTTCTCTGACCTATCTGGATATATGTGTTTGGTGTCCATCTTTAATTTTGGAAAATCTCAGCCATTAACTTAAGATGTTTCGTCTGTTCATTTTTGTCTCCCTTCTAGTATTTCCATTTAAACATAGGTTATACCTTTTGTAATTGTCTCACAGTTCTGGAGTAGTCCATTATTCTTATACTTTTTTCTTAATGTATTTCAGTTCAGGAAGTTTCGATTGGAATATATTCAAGCTCACTAATTCTTTCCTTAATCTGTGGATAAGTATATCAGAGGCATTCTTTATTTCTAGTACAGTGTATTTAATTTCTAGCATTTTCTTTTGACTCTAAGAATTTCCATCTCTTTGCTTACATTATTCGTTTTTACATGTTGTCTACTTTTTCTGTTAGAGCCCTTAACATACTAATCAGTTATTTTAAGCTGCCTGTTACAAAGTTCCAAAATATATGTCACATATGAGTCTGGTTCTGTTGCTTGCCTTGTCCTTTTTGTTTTTTGGAATGGCTTGGAATTTTTTTCTTTCTTTTTGTGAAAGTCAGACAAGAAGTATCAGGTAATATCAGGAACTGAAGATTTAGGCTTTTAGTGTGAGGTTTTATGTTAATTTAGGAGATGGACTGTGCTTAATGTTTTGTGTAACTCAGGTCCTAGAGACTTTAGTTTCCTTCTCCTCTTCTCCCATTGACTTTGGGTTTTCCCAAGAACTCTGACTTAAGTATTGCAGCTTTGTCGGTTGTAATGTACTGTCATATTGAAGTCCTGGTGAAGTGTTGGTGATATGTAGGGGAGAGGAAGCACTATGTACCATCTTATAGTTAAATCTTAGTTTTTGAGTGTGCCCGAGCCCCTGGACTGTGACTTTTATTAAAAAGTAATTTAACTATACACTAGATAGGAAGGGTAGGGGTGGGTGGAGTTGGCTGATTGCTTCCCTCAGGGTCGTGTGACAAGGTCAGCTCTGGTAAGGTAATTTTCCAAGGAAGATATGGCGTTGCTATGGGGACTGCCCTGGGCGGATGTAATTCAGAATGATTGCTTTCCCCTGGGTCAGTTAAAAAATGGTTACTTTCCTCTCCCGCTGACACGTATGAGGGTACTTTCCCTCTGTTTTTATCTTGAGAACCTGTGGAGTTCCTTCAGGTTAAACTCAGAAAAGTGAGGGGTCTGCTAAGACTGAGCATGTAGGTGCTTTTAGTTCTTAAGCCAGTCTGGGCTCAGCTTCCACAGTTCATTCATGTTGTCTTCCTGTGCTGCAGCAGCTTCTGTAAGCGGGCCTCAGCTTGTTATTCTTTGTGTTCATTTGTCTGTTTAGATCAGTGGTTCTCAACCGGTGGGTCGGGGTCATGACCCACAGGAACTGTATTAAAGGGACGCGGCATTAGGAAGGTTCTAGATTGACATGTGACCAAACTGATCTATGAAAGGAAAGTCATTGAATTTCAGTTTATTAGGCTTTTTGTAAGGATGGGTATGATGACTTACAAGCTTTTTACATGTGAGAGCTTAAAGTGGTAGTAAAACTAGTAGTCCAGTGGAAGACGATAAAGTCAAATCTTCATTCAGACCTGAATTTAATTACTAGAGGTATCGCCCCCTTCTGTTCCAGTATCCTTCAAGTACACTTTTTTTTTAACATCATGAAATACACATAATATTTACAACTTTAACCGTTCTTTAGTGTGTGTGGCATTAATTGCATTCACATTTTTGTGCAATCATCATCACCATCCATCTGTGGAACTGGTTAATCTTCCCAAACTGAAGCGTTTTACCTATTAAATACTGCAGTAATTTTCCTTTCACCCCAGTCCCTGGTTACCATCATTCTACTTTCTGTCTCTGAGTTTGACTGAGCATCTCACATGAGTGAAATCATGTATTTGTTTTCTTGTGTTTGGTTTATTTCACTTAGCATAGTGTCTTCAAAGTCAGATATGTTTTTGAGCAGAGCCCTTTCTAAAAAAATAAATTCTTCTTCAGCATGTACCCAAGTTGTTAGAATTGGCCTTTTTCTGAGATGTCAGTGTTACTGATTTGTCTAGCATCAGAAGATAAAGAACTGGACATGGAGTAGGGTTGGGGTAGGTAAAATATCAGACAATTTTAAATTATTTTAGAGTTAAATGTTTCATAATTTGTTCCAGGACTTGAAGAGTGTTCTCACATATTCAAATAAAAATACTAATGTGTACTGCTTATTCTGTCCACCAGTTTGGGTGTTGATTATTCATGACTTGTCTCTGAAAAGGTACTGTTTTATACAGATGAAGATACTTATTTGTGGTGGTTTCTTTGGGGAACGCCTGGTACCTAGGGAGTTTCTCGCCTTGGATCTTAGTTTCATCCTTTGTCTCTTTATTGCTAGCTGTGATGAGTTATGGCTTCTGAATGGACCTTACTCTTCTAGCATAGTCATTGTTAAAGGAGTCAGCTTGCCTACACACAGGGAGCTAGTGTACTCTGATACATGTAGGCTTAGCTGGACCTCCAGCTTTTTATCTAAAATTTAATTAGCTGTTGTTCCACTTTGTTGTTTCCTTAGGTGAAACTTGAATTTGTTTTTTTTTCAAAGAGAAGATCTTTCTCTGTTGCTAAGGCTGTAGTACAGTGGTTCCCATCATAACTCACTATAATCCTGAACTCCTGGGCTCAAAGATCCTCCTGCCTCAGCCTACCAAGTCTCTGGGACTACAGGCATGCACCATCACTTTCAGTTAATTTAAAAAAAAATGTTTTTTTTTTGTTTTTTTTTAAAGAGATAGCATCTTGTTATGTTGCCCAGGCTGATCTCAAACTCCTGGCCTCAAGCAGTTCTTCCAACTCTGTCTCCCAGAGTGCTACGATTACACCCTTGAGCCACCATGCACAACCTTTGAAATAGGAATTAGTTTCTTACTATTTAGAATAGTAGGGTTTCTTTATTGCTAATAATTATATTACATAGGTCTGTATTTATTCTCTATTTGATTTCATTTAAAGTTCAGGTGATTTCAGAGTGCCTTTTGCAACAGATTTATGAGTTCTCTTTTCTATTTACTTTATCATCCTGGAGGAATAAGATTACTTTTGGATTTTTGAGGCTTGTTTCTTTAGTAATAAATGGTACCAGATTAGAGTTTTTGAATTCTTCAGTTTGCTTTTAGTAACTTATGACAGCAAATAGGGTCTGTTAACAGCTAGGCTGCCTCTGATACCTACTAGAATGCCCTTGGAGCAGAACTGTCTGTTGTTCATTGCTGTAAACCTGGAACAGTGGTTGGCACATGGTAGAATGTTAAGTAAATCTTTATCGAATGAACGAATACTTCATTTTATGAAGCTCTCAGTGTTCAGTTTGTATGTTAGAGAAGTTATAGACTTCAAGTTTTGAAAAATCTGATTAGCTATGTTCTCTAATTTACCTCTTCCTGCTCTTTTATTTACTAGTGAATTTAGTATTTCTTAACCATTTCCATTACAGGATGAACTAAGAAGAGATGATGCATAGTTAATAAGTCGATTTTTTTTAAGAAGCACCAATTCTTTATAAAGTGTCTTTTGAAGAGGGGGTTAGCAAACATGTTAGTTTATGATTTCTGTCATCTAGGCTTAAAAAAATGTATTTTTACTGTCTTCCTCATGTAATTATTGTTTCTAGGAAAAATAAAATAGATTGTATAAAATAGATTGTAGTTATTTATTTGTTACTCATGCTCAAAAGGGAGCACATTTAAAGCTTATAAATAATTTTTTTATTCATTTATTTAAAAAATACTTAGAGTGCCTACCACAAGTTGGTAGGGAATACTGTGTTTGGGAATACTTACGAGAATGAAACAAAACTGCTGCTTTTATGGAACTTGCATTCTTTTAGAGGAGATAGAGAAATAAGATAAGTAAAATGTATAATAGAAGAAGAATTCTCTAATAGAATAGATTCTCTTATTTGTGTAGGTTGGACCTTTAAAGAATAATCAATTCATTAAACACTAGATTTTTTAAAAACATTTTGAGGGAATGAGATGCTATGTATGAGAACCTATAACAGTGTGAGGTACTTTGATAGTAGCAGTTTGGTAAGCAAGGATGATTGAACTTACAGCCCTTGCTCTTAAGAGACTCACATAAGAACTGCAATGCAAACCATGTAAAGATAACCACATGCAGTATCAATAGTATGCTTTAAGACTTCAGAAAAGTTGATTTCTTTACTGCTGCCTGAGTCTGGACAGAGAACAGGTGGACCAAAGGCATAGATCAACTTAGCAACACATGTATTTGGGGAATGGTGACTTTTTTGCAGTAGTAGAAATAGGAAGATGTATGTTGGGATCTATGGGGAATATCAAGAACAGATACAGGAAAAGTAAATTAAAGATGGACGAATCTCTGGGTGGTTCTATAGTGGTGGGAGGATAGTGGCATGATTACATTTCTTGGGACTGTGGGAAGGGTGGGTTAAGGATAGAGCAAGGAGGTACAAGAAAATTGATTTGGAGAATCTAAAATGTAGTCCAGGGCAGGACTGCTAGACATTCTTATCTAAAAGATTATCATTAACCTTCTAATCCCTGGGAAGGGTGCTAACACAAGTCCTTTGTATATCCTGTGAACGGAGTTGTGTCAGGAGCAGCCTGTAGCCAGCAGAGAGAATTCCTTAATTTGAATGTACTAAAAATTGAAGAAAAAGTTTTGTAATTGATAGGATTAGCAGCCTACTGGGGATCGGTTTTATGGAATAAAGATAATTATAGGTGATTTGAAGTTTGGGGCTGTGTAAGGTCCTGGTCTGGACAACACGGTGCTTTCTTGCCACATCTGCTTTTCATAAACCACTTCCTTCAACTTTGATTCCTCTTTGAATATCTTTTGGACTAGATAGCCAAGCTAATTAGAAGTATTTCTGAAACCAAAGACTTCTTATATGGGGTACATTAAGTAAAGGATATGTGAGCTCTACATATGCTAAAGTATAGTGATCTTAACATCTAGTCAAAGGTACTCATTGGTTATGTCTCAGATTTAATGTTCTAATTTACCTAATAGAATATTTTAGCTTTTATTATTTCATAATATTTAGTTATGATTCAGTCCTGTATTTCTAGTTAAAACATGAGCAATTTAAACATAGCCTAAAATAAAGAGAATAATATAATGAACCCCAATGTACCTAAAAACATTTTCTGGTCTTGTTTTATCTGTTTTTCTCTCTCTCTTTATTTTTTACTAGAATTTTTTTTTTTTTTTTTTTTTTTTTTGAGACAGAGCCTCAAGCTGTCCCCCTGGGCAGAGTGCCGTGGCATTACAGCTCACAGCAACCTCCAACTCCTGGGCTCAAGCGAGTCTCCTGCCTCCGCCTCCCAAGTAGCTGGGACCACAGGCGCCCGCCACAACGCCCGGCTATTTTTTGGTTGCAGCCGTCATTGTTGTTTGGCGGGTCCGGGCTGGGGATTCGAACCCGCCACCTTAGGTGTACGTGGCTGGCGCCCTAGCCGGTTGAGCTAAAGGCGCCGAGCCTTTACTAGAATATTTTAAAGTAAATGCCAGGCATCTGCTCTCACCACAAATACTTTAGTACTTTAGTAATTTTTTGCTCAATACAACCACAATATTGTTACTACATCAAACATTCTTCTTTACCCCAGGTTAACACCATCTAATGAGATACCACACTAAGTTCAGATTTCCCTGTTGGCTTTAAAGAGGCTTTTAAAGAAATAATTGGGTTGTTTAAATTAGGTTATAAATAAATCTTGGAGTTATTTTTATTTTTTTCTTGAGACGGAGTCTCGCTTTGTTACGCTTAGTACAGTGCCGTGGCATCAGAGCTCGTAACAATGTAAAACT
This sequence comes from Otolemur garnettii, assembly GCF_000181295.1. Classification (NCBI taxonomy): domain Eukaryota; kingdom Metazoa; phylum Chordata; class Mammalia; order Primates; family Galagidae; genus Otolemur; species Otolemur garnettii. Next base: position 3,011,398 of record NW_003852490.1, read on the forward strand.
CTTGGGCTCAAGTGATCCTCTTGCCTCAGCCTCCCAAGTGGCTGGGACTATAGGCACCCACCACAATGCCTGACTATTTTTTTAGAGATGGGGTCTCGCTCTTAGGCTGGCCTCAAACTCATGAGCTCAAGTAGTCCGTACACCTTGGCCTTCCAGAGTTCTAGGATTACAGGTGTGAGCCACCGTGCCCTGCCTATATATATATATTTTGGAGACAGAGTCTCACTTTGTCACCTTTGGTAGAGTGTTGTGGCATCAGAGCTCATAGCAGCCTCAGACTCTTGGGCTTAAGTAATTCTCTTGCCTCAGCCTCCCAAGTCGCTGGGACTATAGGCACCCGCTACAATATCCAGCTACTTTTTTGTTGTAGTTGTCATTGTTGTTTAGCAGGTCTAGGCTGGGTTTGAACCCGCCAACCCCAGTGTATGTGGCCGGCGCCCTAACTACTAAGCTGTGGGTGAGCCGCCCTGCCTATTTTTAAAGTTGATTATTTTTTAAAGAAAATTAGGCATGTAAAAACATTTCAGTATAAGCTATTCCAAGAGAGTGTTGATGTTCTGACAGTCATTGTGTCTGGAACTTAGTTTTGCTTATCTGTATAAGAAGATGTTAAAATAGCTGGTACCTATTTTTTTATGATTTTTTTTTAACATTTTAGGAAATCTTGCTAAAGAGGGGATAAGTGAGTGTGACCTCACTTATCTAGAAACCTAAAGAGTAGAAGTGTGATTTGATTTGAGAATGCTTAGGTTCAGAGGAAACCACTTCTCTCTAAGATAAAGAATCCCCCCCCCAAAAAAACCCATATGGATTTGGGACAACTTTTGCATACAAGTGTATGTTATACTGTATATTTTATCTGTCTGGATTTAGGTTTCTCATATGGAAAATAAGAAATAGGTGATTTCTTAAGTTAGTTTAATTATTTGTGTTTAATTTTACACTTATCCTTGACTTTAACAGGATTCTCAAAGTTGGATTGGTGGAAACAATGAACCGTTGACTGGCTTTACCTGGCGAGGTGGTTGTGAAAGGGAAACAACAGGCATACAAGTTTGGAATGAAGTGTTTGTGATTGACAGACCAAATGGAACGAAAGT
>NW_003852490.1:3012682-3025008 GCF_000181295.1 Otolemur garnettii
GTTGCTGTGCTGCTTATGGATACCCAAGGTGCCTTTGATAGCCAGTCAACTATTAAAGACTGTGCAACGGTGTTTGCTTTGAGCACTATGACTAGCTCTGTCCAGGTGAGACGTGTGATTAAGTGGTATAATCAGTCTACATAATCCTTTGGGCCTTCCTCAAAATGGCTTTTTTTTTTTTTTTTGAAACAAAGTATTGCTTTGTTGCCCAGGTTGGAGTACAATGTCTGTGCGCTTGGTCTGATCATAGCACAATACAGCCTTGAACTTCTGGGCTCAGGAAATCCTCCTGTATCATTCTCCTGAATAGCTTGGACTTTAGGCATAGGCCACTGTGCCCTGACAAAAGGCCTTTTGATTGAAGAGGAAAAGGAATTAAAATTAAACAGAGTGTTTACATTTCTTATTGGTCATTTACATTTACATGTTTGGTGTGTCCTGGTTATAGGCGAAACGCCTATATGCCTCTGGCCAAGAGAGAGCAGTGAAAAGACTTTGTGCAGGCATACTTAAGAAACTGAGGCAGAATCCCATGTGGCCAGGTTAGTTGTGGGCCTAACATGACCTAGGCTTTGGCTGGAATAGCATTTCCAGACTGCGTTAAGGAATTGAGGTTGACTTTATAAGGCCTATGAAAAAGCCCTTTGGAACCTTTCTTGATCTGTGGTAAGTGACGAAGGTCGCTTACTGACAGGTCTGGGAATGGTTATGTCATACAGATATCTAATGGCACAGATAAAACCTGGGCTCATGAAAGGCTTTTGAGAAGTCCAGCCTGAGAATTCCTTGTAAAAGTCTTCAGCAAAAACCCTCCTGACTGCACACAAACTCCTGTACGCCCAAGAAGTTTCTCTATGCTTTGCTTGAAGATTTGAAGTAATGGTCCCCAAATGGCATGGTCAGTAATGCCAGTAAGAAAAAGAAGGGGGAAATATAGGTGAAACACTTAAATTGTCTCTCCCCCCCCCCCCCCCCGCAGCCTCAGGGGGAAATCAGATAAGATCAGATAAGATCAAAGAAAGTAATAACTGACAACTTGTTCTTCATTAAGTTATGTTAAACCGGGTTATATTGAAAGGATTATGCTTAAAGGTGTATATTGGGTAGATTATCAGATTACTAGGGAGGAGAAACTTACAAGGCAGGTGGTCATAAGCTGTTTAAATGGATCAATGAGGTCATTGCTGCATTGTGCTCATGTACAAAATTCCCTATATAAGCTAGCTGCAAATAAAGAAGCTCGCCATTTTGCCTGAGCGAGCAGATGGTCACCTTTATTTAAAACACAGTTTAGGTCACCTTTATTTAAAACACAATTTCAATAAGCGTGCTTATTCTTTGTGACATGGCTTTTGTGTGTGACCCTTACGGCAACACCTGGTTGTGGCTCACAATTTGAAATTTCATACTTTACAATCCTTTTTGTTTTTCATTGTAGGGTGTATGCTTTTAATTTATTTTTTATTTTGGGATAGAGTTTTGCTCTGTTAACTGGGCTAGAGTGCAGTGGTGTCTTCATAGCTCACTGCAACTTCAAATTTCTGGGCTCTAGCGATCCTCCTGCCTCAGCCTCCCAGGTAGCTGGAATTACAGGTGCCCACTATCACACCCAGCTAATTTTCATAATTTTTTATAGAGAAGGCTTCTCATTGTGTTGCTCAGGCTGGTCGTGAATTCCTGGCCTCAAGCAGTCTTTTCATGTTGGCCTCCCAAAGTGCTGGGATTATAGGTATGATCTACCACACCCAGCCTGTGCTTTTTTTCCCCCCCCAAAGGAAAAGCTACTGCATGTTATCTGTAGTTGGAATCAGGCAGATAGCAGCCAGACGCAGTAAGGTATAGATTATATTTTTGTTTTTCAGCTAAACCAAACAAACTGAAGAAATTAAATTCAGAAGTGTAATTTTCTATTCAATACCCATGGCAAATATCCAGTATTTGGTTATTTGAAAAAGGAGATAGAAGCATAAGAATTAATTGTTATTTTAGGAAACCTAAGTGATGCTTTTAGCACCTGCTTCATTTAGAAAGGAGTAAAATCCCTTCTATGTTTCATTTATACTATAATTGTGTTTGGTGTTCTATCAAGTTCTAGTTTCTTTAAGCTAGACCAAGTTTTTCTATATAATTTAGGTTGACTGAACTAAATTATACTATTATCATTTTGTATTCCTTTTTTTTTTTTTTGAGATCATTTGTGGTCGGTACATCTCTGTTTGAAAAATGAATTATTGAACTGTGGTGGTTAGCCCCAGCTCGTGATGGTGTACCAAGAAGTACGTTTGCGGCTGGCATTCTTCCTTTCTTTCTTTGAGATGCCACGTCATTCTCTCCCTCTTCCCCACTTACCCTTCCTTCATTCCCTGATGCCACGCCATTCTCTCCCTCTCCCCCATCTTCCCTTCTTTCATTCCCTGTTCTCTTCCCCCCACCTACTCTCTTCCCTTTCTGTAATATAAAATAAACTTACACTTTTATATTCTAAAAAACAGTGTATTTGCAAGTATTTTTAGAAAATGGAGGGGGTATGCATTCCTCCTAAGATAAGAAATTTTTCTTATTGGTGGTAAATTGTAGGTGATACTGTCATAGTGTGTTATTGTTATACTTCCCACTAATGTCTGGAACTTAAGACCAGTTTCTCTAAGCTCCATTTCCCTCTTTCCTCAATTTGAAGCACCTAGTTATGAGAGTAGAAAGGTTGGATATTAATGTGAGCTAAGAAACAGTTCTCAAAGCTTGACTTCTGTTTATTTTAGGGCTGGGGGTCTCTGATATTACTCACTAAGTGATGCTGTGAGGAACCCTGGAAGTCTTTTTTTAAAAATTTTGCTTTACCTCTTTCTGTCTTCCCTTATCAGATGGCACAATAGTGATTTCCTTGAGGCAAGCAGAAACCATCTCTTTTTGTTTATGTCTTATAGGCCCTCAGGTTAGCTGGCTCTAGGGTTTATCTTAAATTATAACAAGGGAATTCTGTGTTTTAGAACTTGTCCCTTGTGATCTTCTCTTATCATTTAGCTTTCTGATAGTAGTGGACCTGGTTTTGGACAATCACTGAAAGCTACACAGACACTTTCATTTTTGTGTCTGTAACAAAAAGGCATTTATTAAGCACATGTTTGGGCACCAGTCTTTAGACTTCAGGAGCAAGTAGAATATTTGCTCCTGCAGACCAGCAATAGGATAAGGCAGCAAAGGGAAGGAAGAAAATATTAGTTTCAAGGGGGGATGCTGTGACTTAGCCACTTTCTTATCTGTATCTCACACGTGGTAGCTGTGTGCAGTCAGTAATGAGATCCAAATAAGATCCAATCAGCAATGAGATCTAAATGAGATACAATGCATATATGTAAGTGCTTTGTAACCTATAAATAACCAAAAAGATTTAAGATATTTATTAATGCTTTCTTCCTGATCTTTGAGGGTAGTTTTCTTTCCTTATATAAGATATCCAGCTGATAAAGCAATGTCAAATTTATCCTCTTGTCATTTATTCTTTCAACAAATATGTATTAAGCACCTATAAGTACAAGGCAGTATGCCAAGGGCTAACGATCTAAGTTAAACAAGTCTCCTCTCTTAACTATTTGCAACCTGGCCTTGATGCTGAAAGGATCTGTAACTATTTTCCAAAAGCTAAGCCCTGCATGGATAAGAATAGGTTGGTCATGTTGGCAGATATTAAGTTTAAATCTAAAGTTTAATCACCTAGGTCATTGATTACCTTTTTACATGCCCTTTTTGGAATTATTCAGTAACTGAGAATATCATTTTAGGTTTGTTAGCCTATATTGACTATTTTTGTTCTTGACCTCCAAGTGGTTCAGTAAGATTATCACTTTTTTGCTGTTGGAACAAATTGTTCTATCTTTGGAATAACCCTGTTTGCTCGGATATAAATTATTTCTTAGCAGAGGTGATGTTTGTGGCTGGCCACTTTTCTCATTTGGCAGCCTAGATTACCTTCTAAAGACTTGTCTTGTAATTACTGAAAGAAAATCTCCCTTTTCTGAAGATATTTAGACCCTTTTCTATTAGCTCTGGACTGTAACTTGGAAACGTTCCTAAAAATTCTGGAAAGGGCAAGAGTGCCACCTACTGTTGTTTTATTAGCTTCCACAGACTGGTAAAATTTTAATGTTAAATTATTAAGACTGTGGGCTTGGTGCCTGTAGCTCAGCGGCTAGGGTACCAGACATACACACTGGAGCCGGCGGGTTTAAACCCAGCCTGGGCCTGCCAAACAGTAATGACAACTACAACCAAAAAATAGCTGGGTGGTATGGCAGGTGCCTGTAGTCCCAGCTACTTGGGAGGCTGAGGCAGAAGAATCACATAAGCCCGAGAGTTTGAGATTGTTGTAAGCTGTGATGCCATGACACTTTACCGAAGGTGACATAATGAGACTCTGTCTCAAAAAAATAAATTATTAAGACTGGTGAATATGAGGGAAAGGAGAAACCATATTAGAGTCAATGGTATATGAGGCATCCACTGAATAACCGCGTAGTCTGATTATATGCAGAGGAGGAATTTATCTTTGTAGAACTATTGCCCCTCACATTCACTGACTTGGAAAAATGATGTGGAAACAGCCTTCTCTTTTTTTTTTAAATGATCATAGCATTAAAAAAAAAACTTTTAAGGAGAAAAAGAAACTTAACTATGTAATACACTTTTTAAAAATGTCTACCACTTTAGACCATGACTATTCATGTGTTCATGATTTTTACATATTTTACCAGCACTGCTTCTTCCTTAATGTTTTATCTTGACCATTAGGAAAAAAGAGATAATCCTTTTTATGGGCCACTGGTTGAATAATGACTAAGTGGCTCATTTGTGCTGAGGTACTAGGTAACCTTTATTTCCACGTGTAAAGTTTACCTGTAAGCTGGGTATTCAAAATAAAACATTAATAAAAAACAAATTTTATTTTCAGGTATATAATCTGTCTCAGAATATTCAAGAAGATGATCTTCAACACTTGCAAGTATGTATGTCTCAAAGAAAATATGCCAAAGTATTGAATATTTAATTCTCACTTTATTGTGAATTCACACTTAGAAGCCTATAAAATTGTTAAAAAAGATTGAAAGTTATTTGGGTTAAAACTGATGTATGACTTTTTAGTTGTAAGAAGTTTCAGTATGTGCCCAGTGCATTAGAAAATAGAATGCTTGGCTTTCAAATGATTTTAAAGACTTTGACATCTGATGCTTTGGTATAGAACAGTTTTTAAAATATCTTCTTTCAATCTCATTGAGGACATTATTTTAAGTAACTTGATTTAACAGTTATTTACAGAATATGGAAGACTTGCAATGGAAGAAATCTACCAGAAACCTTTTCAGGTAAATAAGTATTTTAACTTACAATAAACAATAAGTTGTCTGTGAGAAGCTGTCAAGCTACCTCAGCTATCACTTTGGAGACAGGAGAAACTCGTTTTTACCAATAGATTCAGTAGGGTTGAAACTAACTTATGGTAACGTTATCACCAGCTTATTTATCGGTATAGGCTAACAGGATAGGAAACAGAACAAATCTACAGTAGATGGATTCTTAATGTTTTTACTTAGATTAAGGGGATAATGTTTCTCTTACATAGTATTTAAGTCTAAAACTTAAAGAATTTAATACAGTCATGTTGAATTATTTTTTAATACATGAAGAACAATTATAAAATGTTCCAGGTTTCTTTTTTGTGGTATATTACACTTTGAAATTAGTTTTGTTGTTAATTATATTGATTTCATATAAAAAAGATTCAGTCTGTTTTTCAAAGCAAGTGTGATTTATAAGTTGCCACTAATGCTACTTGGCAAGCTGTAGTTATGGTAGGGGGAATGACTCCACCATATTTGCTCATCAGTATGAGATCCTTCCTATATGACAGCGTTGCCACTGATTGTTAGTGTACTGGGTTTACATTGATTCTACCTCACCTTGTCTGGCTGAAGTGATTACTTTTATGAAATAGTTGGGCACATTATGGCTTCATTTTCATTTGTGTAAAATATGCTCTGTTTATCCTATATCAGCTTTTCTGAAGTAGGGTAATTTTGCCACCCAGGGACATTTGCCAATGCCTAGAGACATTTTTGATTGTCCCAGTTTTGTGAGGGAGGTTAGTGCTACTAGCATCTAGTGCAGTGAGGCCAGAAATGCTTTTTGACATCCTATAAGACACAGAACAACCACATGTGACTCAGAGTCACCTGGCCCCAAACGTCAGTATGCTGGAATTGTGAAACCTAATCCTTTATGAATAATGTGAAACTGCCAAGCGTGGTGGCTCACACCTGTAATCCCAGCACTCTAGGAAGCCAAGGCAAGTGGATTGCCCCAGCTCAGAAGTTGGAGACCAGCCTGAGTAAGAGTGAGACCCTGTCTCTAAAAATAGCCGGGTGCTGTGGCAGGTGCCTGTAGTCCCAGCTACTTGGGAGGCTGAGGAAAAGGATCACTTGAGACTAAGAGTTTGAGGTTGCTGTGAGCTATGATGCTATGGCACTCTACCAAGGGTGACAAAGTGAGACTCTGTCTCCCCCCCCCAAAAAAAGTGCAGTTGTCTTATTGACAATAAATTTATAATCAGTTTATAATTAGCCATCTGCAATTAGTTGGTCTTCTAGTTATGTAGTCTTCTTTTAAAATTATGATCTGTATGCCCTGCTACAGATGAGCCTTTCTTGTTCATTCTTCAAATCCTATATTATTGTTTGTGGTGACTTTGTTTTTATATGCAGTGATGTTCTCAAATGGTGGAAATTCCTAGGTGTTAGGGGCTGGGAATATTGCTGGTTTACTCTTGATGTAACCATCAGCAGTACCGGTCATTTGGATACTGTAACTCAAATTTTGATAAGGATTGTTTAGGACAGTAAGGAAAGCTTCAATTATTAAAGTTTCGATGTTTTTTAAAGAAATGACTTTTTTTGTGTGTATAGACGTTAATGTTTTTGATTCGAGATTGGAGTTATCCTTATGAACATTCATATGGTTTGGAAGGTGGAAAACAATTTCTTGAGAAGAGATTGCAGGTAAGCCCCCACTTCCTGGAAAAGAGAGCATAAACACCGTGCAGGATGGTCTGTCTAGACTCTTGCTCATACTACCAGTCTCTATGTGTCAGTGGAATGAGGTGTCCCAAGGTAGCTAGCCCAGGTGACTTTATACATAGAAGTGGTGAAAAATAAATTGGTTGTACTCCTGCCTGAGAAGACAATGTCCTGGAATCAAAATTACAGAACAAGTATGTCTCTCCAGAGCCACTTTCCCCTCTGTAAATAAATATTCAAAGGATAAGTTTTTAAAGGAGACTAACTGTTTGATTTACTTGGATTTCTTACATGTCTCTTTCTGGGCCAACTGAGCTTCTGAACATTTGGGACAGGTCTGTGCTTGCATGATGTGAGCCCTCCCTTCAGAGGAATGCTGTCTCTTAGGCTGACAGCATGTAGAGCTGGGAAAGGGGTGTTAAACATCATGTAGGTCAGCCTTGTTTTCTTTTAAATGCTCAATGAAACTGAGACACAGCAATATGACCTGTCCGTGGTTGTTTACCTAATTATTGATAACTGGGACTGGGACCCAAATGTCCTGACTCCTGTGCAGCATGCCACCCCTGTGCCGGCACTTCTGGGAAATAACCTCAGCAGCGTGGTCATGACCCGTTCTTCATGAAGGCACCGTGCAGTTCAGATACTTCCTCATAGATGCAAAAGATGCATAGAGATTCCTTTATTCATAAGTAGGTGGTGCTCTCTTTTGGTTAATAAGATCTGGTCTGTCTGTGGGATTATGCATTTGGTTTTTCAGTAACATTCACAAAATTGGAGTGACAGTATAATTATTTTTATTCCTAAAGTGAGATTACCAATTTCTCTTTCTTGGCTTATTTGCAAGGCATTTCCAGACCCTGCTGTCAGAAATCATTTGAATCATTAGCGTTTTCTCTGTTTCGTTCAGAAGAAATTAACACAAAGCACATGAGGCATGTAATCTAAACTCAGATTTATGTAGCTCAAAAACTATGTTTTTGAACTTCTTGTTGATATATAAAACATGTATTCAGAAAATTGTTCAGATCATGTATAGTTTGATGAATTTGTGCAAAATGACCATAGCCATGTAGCCAGCGCCTAGAAGCATCCATTCTCATACACTAATCCCTAAAACTTTATACCACTATCCTGACTTCTGATAGACTTTGTTTTTGTACTTTATGTGAGTGAAATCCTATACAGAATGTATTCTTTTGTGTCTAGCTTTTTGGCCTAATAGTGTTTCTGAGGTAAATCCATATTGTTGCATGTAGTTTAATCCATTTATTCTCATTGCTATACAACATTGCACTGACTGAATGGACAGCAGTCTTTTCATTCCTCTTTTGGTGGAGATTTAGGTAGTTTCCAGATTTTAGTGATGAATGGTGTGTGTTTTGTGAGAGTAGTTTTTGAGAAGAGTCTTTGGGAGACTCTGAGTTACATCGGGGTAAGCAAGTAATTATTCAGAATGTTTCTAGGTTTAAGCTTTCCTTCCTGAAAATATATAGCAATTTCTCTTCTGAAATTCTAATAACTAGCACAAAACGTAAGTAGAGAGAACCCTGAAATGCTAACAGATTTCTAAGGTTCTTTGGACTGCACTGGAACTTTCTGCCTTAGCTGTTTCTTTGCTCAGGGGCTAATCTTTTTATTTATAGGCAAATTAGTACTTTGCTATTTTGTCTTATTGGCAAAAGTACTTATAAGTACTTCAAAGGTAAATTATTATTTACTGATACATAAGTCACAGCCACAACTTGTTATTCAGATGTTAGATATTATGATTATTTATATATATATTTGCTACTCTAGGCAGTTTACTCAGGGAGAAAATATCTTTTCCTAAATTTAAGAAAGTTTAAGAAAAATGTGGCGTCTTAACAGAGTGGTTAGAATGGGCCCTTTATTGTCAAAAAAAACCACCCCTCTGGTTAAGTATCACATGAATCTGAGTATGTGTGTGTGTTTTCTTTTTTTAAAAAAACTTATTTTTTCTCCAGTGTACAACTTCACCCTGTTTCCTCTGCCCTCAGGTAAAGCAAAATCAACATGAAGAGTTACAGAATGTAAGGAAGCACATTCACAATTGTTTCTCAAATCTTGGTTGCTTCCTTTTGCCACACCCCGGTCTTAAAGTTGCAACTAATCCTAGTTTTGATGGGAGACTAAAAGGTGGGAATTCCCATTCTTGTTAAATTCAGAAGTTACTTTTTAGAGGCTGAAAGTTTTTCTTTAAATACATGACTCGTTATATTTCCTGTCTTATACTGGAGGCATCTGGTGCATTTTTAACATTGTGACTGCAGTGCTCTGTGCTGTCCCTCCAGCTTTACAATCTCGGGTATTGAATAATCTATTTTATAATGTGTTCTGTTGCTCAGTACTGATGTCTTGAAAATTCTGAAGACTGTGAGAACATTTCTTTACAATATTTCAGCTAATTGTAGTCTGCTGAAAGGCCTGCTGATAAAGCAGATTTAAGTCTCTGTTTTGGGGGTGGTGATATTTTTGTGTACATGCTTTGGGGTTATTTTGAGTGTGATGGCAAAAGGCTTGAGACTTGACAATTGTATGACTAGAAAAAACAATTTTAGTAGTAATGTTTAATACAATCTCATGAATTGTTTGCCTTTTTTGAAAAGGATATTTTACTTAATGTGGAATTTGTTTCAGTAGTCCATAAATTATTTTATTTATTATTTGAGCTAAAAGGATGTTTGAGGGTTGGGAGAAATGGGCTAGGATGGAGTATAATTATTTTCTTTGAGATATGGCATTTGGGGGGTTGGGGGAGAGAAAGTGTCCCACTCTGATGCCTAGACGAGAGTGCTGTGGTGTCAGCCTAGCTCACAGCAACCTCAAACTCCTACACTCAAGTGATCCTCCTCCCTCAGCCTCCTGAGTAGCTGGGGCTATAGGTGCCTACCACAATACCCACTAATTTTTCCATTTTCAGTAGAAATGGGGTCTTGCTCCTATTCAGGTGGTCCTGAACTCCTGACCTCAAATGATAGTCCCACCTCAGCCTTCCAAAGTGCTGGGATTACAGGTGTGAGCCACTGTTCCCAGCAAAATGTGGCATGTTTAGATGACTTTTTTTTTTTTAATGAATCCACTTAAGTTAATAGATACGTGTACTCTTATTTCATCAAATAGAATTTTATGAACTCATACCAGTGGAGACTTCCTTAATTTTTTCTTTTTAAGTAATAATTAATTTTGTGTCCACTAGATATTGATGATGACTTTAAACGAGAGCTTCGAAATCTGATTCCATTGCTGCTTGCCCCTGAAAATTTGGTAGAAAAAGAAATAAGTGGATCTAAAGTCACTTGTAGAGATCTTGTAGAATATTTTAAGGTAGGTGATCGCTTTAAAATTAAAAAGCTTTGTGTAAGATAGAAACATAGTTGACTTAAAACTCATCTGTATGTCTATTTTAAAGCAAAAATATATACAGTTTATTTTTCTGCCTTAAATGTGTCAATATTTAAGGATCTATAAAAGATTATAGTAGACTACTTGTGTTTTCTAGACAGTGATTTTATTAGTTTACAGAATTATCCTACTTTTTTTCCATCTCTGATATGGAGAGAAGAGCCATTCATTATATTGTAATGCCATTCTGTCGTTTGTGAATAGGAATTGGGAGCATAATTCGGCACCCTGAGTTCTCATAGAAGCATTCACTCAGACTTCTGAGGATTTGATAAAGCCAAAAGTCTCTAGGCCAGTTTCTGAGTTCAAGTTAATTATTCATAGTTTTTTTTCTCTACTTTTCTGTAGTCTTTATAGCTTGTCTGCCAGAACAAGACGATGGGAAAAGGTTGTATTATTCACAGTAGTTATAGACAGGTGGAAAGGAAAATGCCATTAACTAAGAGTATATTTTTACTTTTGGGGCACTTAAAAATCAGTCTCAGATTATCTTTGTTATGAATTAATTTTGAGTCAGTAGAAAGTTGAAAGACTCCTGTATCAACTTCTAAAAACTCCCATCCTTTTCTTCTTCTTCTTAAACTAAAAATTAGGTAATTTTTTTCCTTGAGCTGAAATATAATTTAAGCTAGTCAAAGCAAAATAATGGGTTAAAATGTTTTTTAACATGATCTATATTTGAAACATTGATGGAATGGGAGAGTTATGGATTTCTTTTCATAAAGTGGATGGCATTTTATACATAACTTTAAATATGAGATATAACTTGTTTGCAAGTCGGAATTATATTTAGAAAACACTTTTCTAGGGTATTACTTAGCAACATGTATTTAATAATATTGAGAATAGGTTAACTTTGTTGGAATCAGAGAGTATAATTTTTGAGCCTAGAAATTTCTTTTTTAATGGTGTGAATTATTTGTATATTTCATGATTTTTCTTTCTTGGGTAGGATAGAGTCAAATTATATAACCTACCAGTATAACGAATCTTTTCTCTTTTTAGGCTTACATTAAAATTTATCAAGGAGAGGAACTTCCACACCCAAAGTCCATGCTTCAGGTAGAGAGAGTATATGGTTTGTGTTGTACATGTACTTATGAGAGAGAATAAAAATCTTTGCTTTAGAGAGAAATGCTGGAAATGGGTATGTGTGTGCTTTTTTGCATGTAAATAAATTTTAACAGTAGAACCTCTATAGTTGACCACCTCCCTACATTGATCACCTCCTTAATTGAGCTAATTTTCATAGTTTGGACATGCACAAAATGTATATATCAGTACAGCAGGCCTAGTTCCCAAAACAGAATTAGGCAGGTAGTCCCTATGTTGACCACCTCCATATGATGACTAGTTTGTTACAATCCCTTGGGGGGTTAACTTAGAGGTTCTACTGGATGTCATAGGTCCTAAAGTTTTCTATGGTTTGTCTTTATAGCTGCAGATTGTAAGCTTTGCAAATGTATAGGCCGCCAGGAATAAGAGTCCTTAGTACGTTCTTTTTAGATGCTCAGCATGTAGGAAAATAGCCATTGGCAGAAGATGGCGTCATGTGGATTTCTCTCAACTAAACTGCTTCAATTCATTGAACCTTTTGACAGTGAATGTCATTTGAAATTGTCTTGGTTTTTCTTTCTTTCTCTCTCTCTCTCTCTTTTTTTTTTTTTTGTAGTAATGATTTAGAGCTGCTTCTAGTAAATATAGACTTTTTTCTTTTTTAAATGATGCTCTTTGGGACTGTGCTATTTTAACCTGTTCATATTTTTAAAAATTTACTTTGGGGGCGGCACCTGTGGCTCAAAGGAGTAGGGTGCTGGCCCCATATGCTTGAGATTG
>NW_003852490.1:3026433-3027139 GCF_000181295.1 Otolemur garnettii
GTGAAAAAAATGGGTGGAGATGAATTCTGCCGTCGTTATCAGGACCAGCTTGAAGCTGAAATCGAAGAAACCTATGCAAATTTTATAAAGCACAATGATGGCAAAAATATCTTCTATGCTGCTCGTACCCCTGCCACACTATTTGCAGTCATGTTTGCTATGTATATAATCTCAGGACTGACTGGCTTCATCGGCCTAAACTCTATAGCCGTCTTGTGTAACCTCATCATGGGGTTAGCACTGACATCTCTTTGTACTTGGGCATATGTTAAATACTCTGGGGAGTTCAGAGAAATTGGAACAATGATTGATCAGATTGCTGAAACACTATGGGAACAGGTATTGAAGCCCCTGGGTGATAATTTGATGGAGGAGAACATAAGGCAGTCTGTAACAAACTCTATCAAAGCAGGCCTCACTGACCAGGTGTCTCATCATGCCAGATTAAAGACAGACTGACACTTCATCTCCTCATGGACTCCACTCTCTTTTCTTTTTCATGCTTGCTGTACAATGAAAACTCAAAATAAACCAAAGTTTACAATCAACTGTAGAAGTAGTTTAGTATAACTGGCTTCACAGATGGCTGCCACAGAGTGTGAAAATTGTTTGTTGGTTTTAAGCATTCTTTTAATGGCTCCGAAGACATGCAGATTGGGTGAGGAGCATTACTTTATCATGCACATTTGTGCCATGTTTAATTCTT
>NW_003852490.1:3027164-3028808 GCF_000181295.1 Otolemur garnettii
TTCCTCTTGTACTACAAAGAGAAATTCTCTAGAGATTTCTTACCAAAGAAACTTTGACCCTCTATACTGTGGAAATACTAATGAACAGAGCATCATGAGCAGAGAAGCAACTTCCACCATGATCTTTGACCTCAAACCAGACTTGAAAGTGGAGTGGTGAACTCTTGCCCAGAAAGTATCCACTAAGGAAAGACATTTTATGTATCTGCCATCTGTGGAGAAGAAATACCTGTGTGTCCACTCAAGGATGTTATTAAAATGATTACTGTGAAATACTTGAACATCATGTCAAGGACCGGAATGAAACCTACAGTTATCACTGATGAATGATACCATGGGCATTTTTAGATGTCATTTCTGAAGTATTGAACTTAACTTGAAGATTTAGCACATGCAAAGTCCATGTTTATTTTGGCTTTAAATTCAAAGACTGAAGAAATAGACATTTTTTGAAGAAAGTTGATTGGATGTTGACTCTTCTTGTAATAATATCATTAATTTATAAAGTGACTCACTATATTTGGATTTTGTATTTGCTCTTTAGAGAAATGCTCTATTCACATCTGATTTGGAAGTTTGTGTTAGAATATTTGTGTTATTTTTATCTTTCAAAGAAAAACCCTCAACTACTTCATTTTCTTTGATATCTAATAGAAGATGGATTAGCCTCACTTTTAAAAAAAGGACTAAAACTTTGGACCATTATTTTCTGCAATTGATTATTTTCAATTAATTGTACAGTGTTTTCTTTTGAAAAATGTGTATCTCTGTACAGCATTGATTCTAGGATTTTAGAGGTGCCGTTATGACAAAACAGTTAAATATGGAAGAATCTCAAGTGTGTAAAATTGTTTTCAGTGTAGTAGAGGTAAGGTGATCACTAGTCAGAGAAGATCTGTGCTGTGTCAACCAACCTTGTCTAAATTTCTTTGCATTTCTCTTTTCTTTTGCTTCAGAGGAGTCCCAGGAAGGTGAGAAACCTACAAAGTCTCAAATTCTTGTAGTCTTAAACTCTTTAGCTTCAAGGCACTTTGAGTCATTCTCCTAACACATCACTCCATGTTTTAGGTGTTTTCCAAACTGTTTGAAGTTACTAGACGTCGAATGGTTCATCGTGCTCTTTCATCAGCACAGCGACAGAGACTGTCATCCAACAATAACAAGAAGAAAAATTAGACAGTATTTTTAACTTTTTTCTCTATCTGAAGTGTTCACACTTATACATGTAGGACAATAAGCAGGACCGTCTGGGCCGGTCTGCATAAATGCTGTATACATACCAGATTTGATGCTGCATATAGGGTATGGAATTGCACATCCATCTCATAGGAATTGTAAATGGTTTGAATAAGAGGAAAGTAATTTTTGTTGCATATAAAATGTCTAACTGCATTATTTGTAGCATCATAACTTTTTTGGGAGAAGCATCTTTTTATTTCCCACATTCCTGGTTATTTTCATCATTGCTTTGAATTGAATTTTTATATCTATTTTTATATGTAACTTTTTTTACCTCACGTTTTTGTTTATTTTGCACATTTCTCATACCACAGGTATTGAAGCCCCTGGGTGATAATTTGATGGAGGAGAACATAAGGCAGTCTGTAACAAACTCTATCAAAGCAGGCCTCACTGACCAGGTGT
>NW_003852490.1:3031266-3033615 GCF_000181295.1 Otolemur garnettii
TTTAGACCTTTAACTAGATAAAAAGTAGGCTTTTGAGTAGCTGTTTATCTGCTAGTGTGGGTTGTTGCACACACTTTTGGGGTTCACCTTAAAAATTCACGGCCTGAATTTTCACTCCCTGACTTGCCCAGAATTATTGTCCATTGTGTCATAATTGTAGGACGAGTAGTAAAACTCAGCTCAGGTTGCTGGTAGCTATCCTGGCAGCCATCTTCTCACTCGGCCAGAGTTTATCATCAAATGACCGTCTTACTTGGATGTGTCTGGAGCCTCTTCCATAGAGAGAACTTGGTTTTGAGGAATCCTCCAGTTGTTGGCTGCTAGTGAAACAAAGCTAAATTGGAGCCTTTCCAAGCATCTCAGGGAATTACTACCTTCTCTACTTAAATTTTATGTCCAGATGCTAGGAACTTCTCCCCTCCAGATTGCATTTTGCTAGAATTTAGGCTGAGGAATTGAGTTGCCCTTAACATACTTTAGTGAAATACAACTTTTATATCCTTGTAGGTTTATGACTTTTTAGGCTTTTCAGGGCCAAAGCTGTCAGCTGATCAGGTCAACAGTGCTTAAAGGCATGTATAAAAGGGCTTTGGGGAGAGGATGGCAGCCCCGGGATAGCTCAGCAAAACGCTTCATTGTGTATGTTAGTGCTTTTCCACGCTCATGACAGTCCTCTGAGATGACATCTCAGGCTTGCAAACCTAGGACTCCACTACACACTTCCCAAGGTATGAATCACTTTGAAGCTTCAGACACAGACGAATGATTCCGACTTGAGATGTTAGCTCTAGATTGACTGCATTCTGAAAAGCACTAGAAAGTGGAGGAGAAAAATTATTGCTAATATTAATACTTAAGGTGGAAATTAACCTTTGAAAATAAATCATCTGAAACCAGAAGTGAAATTTTCCCTGTTTTAGTGTACACCTGAGAAGCATTACTTTGGTGTGTATACTACTGAAATCTTGCCTGTGCTTATTCATGTATCTGTATATGCATAAAACATAAAACATACTTTTTTAAAAATACAAACATAGTTTTCCTGCACATGGTTTTTTTCATATAACATGGACTTTTTCCTAGGTGATTAATTCTTTAATGCTCACGTGGTTGCTTTGAGGAAAGAACACCAGACCTTCTGTCACCTTTTTTATGACAGTTTTCCTCCTACCACAGGATTGTTGAGAGACTCAAATCAAATTTGGAGGGTTCTTGGGAAGCAAGCGCAAGAATAGAAAGTTGTGCTTTCAAGTTTGCCTGTTTTAGGCCTCCATCTGCTGACTGTGTTCGGCCACCTGTACTTCTTGAAGTTTGTCCATAACTTACTTTTTCCCCACCTTGTTATTTGGCCTGTATTTAAGAATTTTGAAAAAACTTTCTGACAAGTTTATATGGTAATTAGTGAATAACATAGTTATTCTGGAGCTAAATGGGTCAGTAGCCACTGACAGTAAAAAAAGAGAGGTCATCCGAAGTGGCATCCTTCAGACGTCCCAAGTACAAAACATGAAAACTACCTAAAAACTCGTGTAACTCCAAACCGAAGAACTTAAATTGCATTCTAGGAAAAGGAAGGGACCTGAGAGTAAAAACTGAGCTTCGTTCCCAGCGCCACCACCCAAGTGTCGTGGAGTTGGACAAGGGCATGTGTTGTAGTTTAGCCTCGGCTTCTCCACCTATAAAATGAGGTTGCTATCCACCTATCAGAGATGTTAGAATGTGAGAAGAATGTATATAAAAATCCTGGTAGACTTTTTTTGAAATGGGGAAATGACACACAAATTATATCTATTTTAAACTCTTCTGTTTCCTGAAAAGAACAAACAAGATGGATTTTGGAGGGTGGCGGTCATTGCTCTTTTGTCTATGGAAGAAAGCGTTGATCAGTAAGTTCTCCCCAAGTGGATTGAGCTCCTTGGAAAGAAGAAACCATACTTTATCTATAGCTTAGGTTTTTACATTATCAAGGTTTTTGTGTGTCATAAATGCTCAGAATATTGTAACTGGGCTGGGTTTGTCAACTTCTCCCTCCACCTGCCTTCCATACTTTACACAGGCTCGTATTCCACCTATCTACGTGAGGTATGTGGATTTGGCAACTGTGGTCTCCTAAATATTGGCAGTAGCCTTTTCTCCCTTAGTGTCGAAATACCAAGGAACGTGATCATTAAAAAAAAAAAAAACATCCCTGGTAAAATAAGTTGGGAGGATGGCAAGGTTAGGCTACGCTGTGAGTTTGGATGATCTTTAGAACTTCAGGGTACTGAGTTGCTTTAATGCTGTTTCCTAAGTTTCTGCTCCTAAGTTCTCCTAGAGCTGGGTTTACAGGCATGTCCTGTGAGGCGACAG
>NW_003852490.1:3033843-3040994 GCF_000181295.1 Otolemur garnettii
GGGTCACCTCCAGTTACCAGAGGGAGTGTGCTTTGGGGTTGGAAGCCAAGTCTGCTGGCTTTAGAGTCCAGGCAGCTATGTGCTGCCTGCTCCTTTATGCTTCTGTGAAGAAGAAATAGTTTGGCACCTGCAGAGAAGAGGAAGGAGAGGGAAAGGTCAGCATCAAGGAGGAAGGCAGCAGTGGTCCCATGTGGCTCCCATATAGAGTTACAGAGATACAGGTAGCAGTGGAGGTGAAGTTGTAAGGACCTGGACCAGATTGCGAAGGGCCTTACAAACCACACAGAGGGACTTGACATTTAGATACCATGGATACACAGATGACTCTCAGAAAAATAAATGTTAAACAAATTCTAATGCGCTAGGATAGTTTCTCAAACTATGGATTTTTATTTAAAAAAAATGTTTTTTGAGATAATAGTCTCTGTCGCCCAGGTTAGAGTGTAGTGGCATCAGCCTACCTTGCAGCAACCTCAGACTCCTGGGCTCAAGTTGTCCTCCTGCCTCGGCCTCCTGAGCAGTGGGGACTGCAGGTGCGCAACACCACACTCAGCTAAGGTTTCTGTTTTGGGTAGAGACAGGGTCTTGCTGTGTTGCGTAGGCTGGGTTTTTATTTTTAATTAGAGTAACCTGGAGCTTGTTTTAAGTGCACAGTCTTGATCCCGCCCACATTGTATGATGAATTTAAGTCTGTGTTTCTGCAACCCCCCCCCCCTCAGTTCTGTTACTGAATGAAGCTGAAGATCCAGAATTACACATTTCCTAATAGGCAGGCGGATTATGGGTGACCCCTGCTGCTTTTGTGCTTTCCTGACCAGTGATGTTTTCTGTATTCACAGAGCTAAAATTACGTAGTATTCTTTCCCAGGGAGGGAAGTGGGGCCTAAGTTGGGAAGGATAGATGTTGACAATAGATTGAAAGTATGCTTCCATATTACAGTGAGTATTTTCTCCCAAATTACAGACTCATTCTTAAGCATATGTATGCTCTATGTGTTGGACACCTCTTTGTAAAATTTTGTAATGAATGTTGTGTAATTAAAGGTATATTTAGCTACAGTTTCCCGTTTCCCCTATGTATTGATGATCTTAGGGACAATTTTGGGGCACCCTGTATTTAAGAGTACAGCATGCTGTTTTGATATATGCATAGGGAAGTGATTACTGTAGTCAAGCAAATTAACATATTCATCATTTCACCTGGTTCCCCCCTCTTCTTTTTCTGTGGTAAGAGTAACTAAAATATCCTCTGTGCCTTAGCATGTTTCCAGTACACAGTATTGACTGTAGTCCTCATGCCGCACTTTAGATTGCTAGGCTTATTCATCCTACGTAACTGCCCCTTTCTGCACTTCTGCTCTGCAACCCTCACCTTCCCAGTTCCCCTTGTCCTTACTAACCTCCATTCTGCTCTCTGTTCCTATGTGTTCAACTCTTTGCCCCTTTTCTTTTCTCAAAGATTCCCATATCTCAGCGAGATCATGCAGTGTTTTGCTTTTTGTGCCTGGTTATTTTACTTAGCATAATGTTCTTGAGCTTCATCCTGTCACAAATGGCAGAATCTCCTTGGTAAAGACTGAGTAATGTTCCAGTGTGCGCGTGTGTGTGTGTGTGTGTGCGCTAGTTTCTTCATCCATCAGTAGGCACTTAGGTTCTTCTGTATCTTGGCTTTTGTGAAAAGTTCTGCAGTGGACACGGGAATGCAGTTATCTTTCTGAGGTAGTGACTTCTCTTGCTTTGGGTAACTACCCAGAAGAGGGATTGCTGGTAGTCCTATTTTTAATTTCTTTAGGAATCACCATACTGTTTTCCATGGTGATGGCACAAATGTACATTCCCACCAACAGTGTTTAAGAATTTTTTTCCCCTGCACCCTTGCCAACATTTGTTACATCTTCACAAAAGCCATCCTACTACCTGTGAGTCAGTAATCTCAGTGATTTTGATTTGCATTTCCCTGATGATCCCTTGGTGACAGGGAGCACCTTTTTATATAACTGTTGGCTATTTTGTGTTGTCTTTAGAGGTATGTCTATGCAGGTCCTTTGCCCATTTTAAAATGTGTTTTGTTACTCAGTTGTGTGAACTTAACATATTTGGGATATGGACCCTTTATCAGGTATATGGTTTGCAAGTATTTTCTCCCAATCTGTAGAAAGCCTTTTCATTACATGTTAACATTTTTTATGATAAGTAAGTTTAAAATATTTTGAGAAAAATGGTACTGTCTTACACTGTTTTGCAAATAGAGCATCAATAGGCTTGCTGGAAGTCAGCTTCTGCATTCCTATGTCGCAGTGTGCTTTGGCTGACAAACACGAGGAAAATCCAGCCTCCACAGATATGTAGTTGGAAGGGGAGAAACTTTCCCAAGTATTTTGGGAAGTCCCAATGGTCCTTGGACTACACTTTGAGAACTCTTGCCCTGGATTAAGAAATATCCTTGGCAGTGTGACTTTGAAAGGACACGCTGTACTGTCTTTTGCTTTATTTCCAAGTTTTGGATAATTTTTCTTGAAACCTCAGAGCCCATGTCATGCTTCCTGCTCTAGAAATGATTGGGTCAGACTAAACTTCACTTGGAAATTGAAAATTGGGCCTATGCTATAAACCCCTTTTCCTTAAAACAAACAATCCCTCCAAACAAAACTTTTTTCTCAACATAAAATGTATGTAAGAAATTTTAGAAGTACAAAAACATTCACCCTTAATACTTTGAACTCATCAGAGATAAACACTGATACTATTTTCCCTCTTCTAGTCTGTTATCTGTCTCAGGGTGCGAACGTAAGTATAGGCTGGGCCCAGTGGCTCACGCCTCTAATCCCAGTACTCTGGGAGGCCGATGTGGGTGGATCACCTGAGCTCAAGAATTTGAGAACCAACCTGACCCAAGAGAGACCCCCATCTCTACTAAAACTAGAAAACTAGCCGGATATTGTGGTGGGTGCCAGTAGTCCCAGGTACTCAGGAAGCTGAGGCAGGAGGATTGCTTGAATCCAGGAGCTATGAGCTAGGCTGACACCATGGCACTCTAGCCTGGGCAGTAGAGTGAGACTGTGTCTCAAAAAATAAGGTAGACACCTGTCCTTCTATATTTGTGAGTTCTGCATCTGCATATTCAACCAACTACAGATCGAAAATATTCAAAAAAAATGAATGGATGGTTGTATTTGACTAAACAAAATCTTTTCCCATTTTCACTCCCTAGACAATATAGTATGACAACTCTTTACATAGGATTTACATTGTAGCAGGACATAAATAATCAGAGATGATTTAAAGTATATGGGAAGATGTGAATATGCAAATTCCATGGCACGTTCTGTAAGAGACTTTTGAGAATTGTGGGTTTTGGTGTCTGTGGGGCTCCTAGAACCCAGTCACCCACAGACTCTAAAGGACGACTCTGTTTGAAAGTTTGGTCACTGTCACATGTACCCTAGCTCTACTCCTGGAGATTCTGATTCAGTTGACCTGGGCCCAGACATCAATATTTCTAAAAGTTTCCCAAGTGCTTTTGTGGCTAGGACTAAGGACCTTTACTTAATTAGCCCTATGTTCAATCCTCCCTGCCTCTGTTTTCTATAACTCAGTCTGTTGTTTTTAGCAGTTTTCCTAAGCACTCTCTCTCCCTGTTTTCTCTCTTTCTTGCGGAAACCTGGTCCTCTTCTGCTCCCCCAGTAGGATGTCTGCGCTGCAGCCCTCTCGAGGCTGGCCTTTGCTCCGCCCTGGCCATTGCAGCTCCTAGGCAAGGGGCAGATGTGCCTGTGCGCTCGTGGTCCTTTTCAGGTCTTTTTTTTAATAAAAAAAAAAAAAAAAAAAATCCTTGAAAGCCGCAAAAGTTTCCAACCAAAACCGTACCCAACCCCCTAACAATCCCCAACCCCTCAATGAAAAATCCAACAACCGGCCTCCAACCCTTTTCCAAGTCCCCCCGGGCCCAATCCTGGAAAACTCAAAAAAAAGAATCAACCCAAAACGGGAAGTTTTTTCAACCCCAAGGAAGGCCTCCTCCCCCCCCTTTCCACCTATGCTTAGTCATCCCCTCCTATGTGGCCGTGCTGCCTCCCAAACCGAGATGCCTAGCCATCGCTTCCTATCATTCCAGCCCAGTGGCCCCAGCATCCTCTTTGAAGCAATTCTCTTTCACCTGCTACTTTTTCATGCATCTCACCCTTATGTCACTTGCCTTCTTACTCAGATGGGATGGCCCAGCTACAGCCATTCCTCTGTAAGTACCCATAGCTACTCTGGGTACCCACCTGACAACACTTCAACTTTGTTTATAAGCCCGAGCCTCTGATCACAGGGACCCACACCCTAGCAGCTGAATACTGTTTGAGAAAAACCATGGAGTTCTGCTGATGTGAGTGTCTTTTGCATTACCACAAGTCTGGAATGCTTCTCTGGCAAATTGAGGTGCTATTTTACACCCTGCACATCGGATTAGTAAAGTCCTTTCCCTACTCTTGATTCTTCCCTGGTGACTTCACCTCAGTCTCACAGAGAACATGCAGGCAGTAAGATGATTATAAAGCTGCCATTGATCTGGGTGTGCAGCTCCCGATGTGCCCCAGGCAGCTGCAGTAGACAGCATCCCTGTTCATGTTTAAGGCCAGCTCTCAGTGTGTGCTCTGAAATGCATCTTGAGGATTTTGATGCTGCAAATATCCTTTTTTTCCTCCTGCATCAAATTCTCTTCTACTGAATCATTTCTTTTGGTGTACAAATATTTATTATCACCTAACTTAAAACTAAAAACCTTCCCTTGACCTGTCCATTCTCTTTCAGCTTCACTCCTGTGTGTTTCTTGTCATAGCAGAATTTACTGGGAGTTTTATATCCACACTGCCTTTTTATCACTGGACTCTAGTCTGGCATGTTCGCACCACTTTATGGAAACAGTTCCTGCGAGGGCTACAGGACAGCCGCCTGTTCAAGGCTGAAGGCGGGTCTGGTGCCTCCCTCTGTCCCACAGCAGCATTCAGCATAGTTGTACATGCCCTCATTGAAACGTTTTTATTAATTTTTCTTTTTATCTCACCAGTCTCTCCTGCTCTGTGTCATTTGTTGGGTGATCCCATAAACTGTCTTTAACTGATGGCTATTTAATATGCATTTCCCACCCAGACTCCTGACTACTCAGTATTTCACACTTGTGCTGGCATTGAATGACTTTCACCCAACCCCAACTCACCACACTCACAACCTTTCTCCATCTCAGTGAAAAATCTAGATGTTTTGTTATCTCCTACTCCACATTCAAGCGATCACTAAGCCCGCTGGTTCTATTCAGAGCACGTCTGGGACCTGCCGCCTCACTGGTTTCACGCTCCAGCTCTGGCCATCTCTCATCTCTCAT
Source organism: Otolemur garnettii (assembly GCF_000181295.1). Classification (NCBI taxonomy): domain Eukaryota; kingdom Metazoa; phylum Chordata; class Mammalia; order Primates; family Galagidae; genus Otolemur; species Otolemur garnettii. Next base: position 3,039,209 of record NW_003852490.1, read on the forward strand.
CAGGCCTGGCCTTCCTGCAGTCTGTCCTCCCCAACGTGGCTGGAACGCAGTTAACCCAGAGAGATTATCAAATCAGATGCCCTTGCTGCTTCAAATTCCCCAGTGAGTTTCCCTCAAGGCCAGAGTAGAACTCAGCCCCTCGCCACAGCCACTAAGCTGGCTCTTGCGTATTTTTTGCGTGTCTTTGTCCTTTTCTCTCAGTCAACTGTGCTCCATCCAGTCACACTGACCCATCTCTTCAACACACCAAGTCATTCTCAGCCGCCTCTGCTCACTGTGAATTCATAGGAACAGCCTTCACCAGATTTCCTTCTCTCATTCAGATCTCACCTCACTTGTTGCCTCCTCAGAGACCCCTAATGACCTCCCACCCTCATTAAAATGTCTGTGCCCTTTCGCCAGTGTCACTATTGGATCAACCTATCTCATCAGAACCTGCCTCGTCTCGTCAGAACTTCATTTGTAAGCTTACACATTCGGTGTGTATGTATTTCTGTATTAGTATGTTAGCTTTCAAAAGATGGGAGGAATTCCCTTTGTTCACAGTCAGATTTCTAGCTCTTAGATCCCGGCCCGGCCAGAACACAATGAGTATGATAAACTACCTGAACTGTCAGAGCTACGATGTCAGAGTAACGATGTTTTAAACACAGATTTAGGCCAGTTGGATGAAATAAAACTGCATCTGTCTCTGCCATCACAGTCACATAAACATCCTCATGCCACCAACCTGGAGGGGGTCTGGAGAAGTAAATGAATACATTTAATTAGTACTAAAAGAACAGTCTTACATCAGCTAAACTAAAAATATTTGGCAGATACCTCCAGTACTTAAAAAGATACTATCCATACATGAAGTGAACTGCTCCCCAGTCCTTCAAGGACGATATAGGTAGAGGCTGCAGAAGAGTAGGTGGAGTAGAGGCTTCGGGAGGAGAAAAACCAACCTACTCTGGGAAGCTGCACGTCATTTTGCTTCTGGCGGATTCTCCCAAGGAAGTTGACCCCCCAGGTGTCTGCAAACAGCAGTGTGTTGGGTAAATGTCAGGATGCCGTGTCTGGTGGGTCATGCTGCGGTGTGTGTGAACCTCCAGACTCTTTCTCCTAACCGAGGATATGTGGGACCAGGTGTAGGAGATCAAATGAGGACTTAATGAAAAATTCCATGAAAGGATATTTAAACATGTGAATGTGGAGGTTTTCAAACATGAAAGCAGAGAGAATAATGTGGTGAACTCCCATGTACTTATCACCTAGCTGAAATGATTATAAGCGCTCATCCAATCTGGCTTTAGCTGTACACGCCCATGCCCCACCTCAGACTTCACTATTTTGAAGGAAGTCTCAAATACTATATCATTTCTATCATAAATACTTGAGTATGTATCGCTAAAATGACCTCATTTTTAGTGACCGTAATACCTGTCTCAGCCCTAGAGGAATAAAACATTACTTAATGTTAACTGTCCAGTCAGCATTCAAATTTCCTTGGTTGTCTCATAAATATCTTGCGTAGCCAAAGCCCCTGACTGTCCACTGCCAGAGGCAGAACTTAACATTTATGAGCATTGGACTGTTTTGTGGCACAAGCTTTGTGTATCACTCATTTCCTCAAAATTGAAGGGGGAGGCTTGGCTCCTGTGGCTCAAGTGGCTAAGGCGCCAGCCACATGCACCTAAGGTGGCGGGTTCGAATCCAGCCCGGGCCTGCCGAACAACAATGATGGCTGCAGCCAAAAAATAGCCAGGCGTTGTGGTGGGCGCCTGTGGTCCCAGCTACTTGAGGG
>NW_003852490.1:3041223-3060606 GCF_000181295.1 Otolemur garnettii
CCCCACTTTTTCTTAGACCATTCCTTCCCCTCACACCAAAACCAAAATTACATTTCAGAATTAAAAGCTTTCTATTGAGATGGTTGTAATTACAGTTGTAGGAGCCTCTGGAAAGATCATGCTATTGGCTCAGTAATTTCTGGCTCTGAATCCCATGTCCTGCCATGGCAGTTTTCAGGGTAAATTTAGGGACTGACCGTGGTAGAGCCAAGGAAAAGAGCTGCTGTAAGTGGCACTAGTAATAAAGCAGCTGTAGGAGCAATATTCATTCATTTGTTCATTGAATTTATTTCACATTTGTCTGGTACTGTATGTCGTATATAAATACCAAATCCCAATTTACTGCAGGATCTCTAAATTCAGGATTTTTGTTTGATGTTCCTTCTAATTTAAATACCATCTCATCTTTATATCCTATTAACTATGGATAAATTATAAAATTAGTCACCAGAGACTAGAATAGTTGGGGATGAAAAAAGGGGAATAAAAATAATTAGCATATATACTTATATACATAACTCTTCAAGGAAGGAGAAAAATAAGGCCATAGTTTATCTTACTCATTTCAGAGGCCCTCAGCTGCAACTTTGTTTTTTTTTTGTTTTTTTTTTTGTGGAGTGGCCCAAACCTTTATTCCTGAGGGACTAGAGAGCCTTTGGGTTCCTTCCAGTCCTCTGTTAACCTTACCATTGAACACAGCCAGATGAGGAGGGGCCCTCAGGGATCCGCTACTTTCCGAATGTTCCTTCTGGCCTGTCTTATGTGGCACCGGTCCTGTTTTCTCTTGATACCCAGGACCAATGACCTCAGCTAACGTGGTAACTCCCTTCTCTTATATGGTGCTTATGTAGTGGTGTGATACCAGGAAACTGCAATGGCAAGTACCAGTCTCAATTGGTAGAAACACTCCTCAGGTGGAAACATTTCTCTCTTGGATATTAATATTTCTAAACCAACAGAGTCTAAAATCATAGGAAAGGCAGGCAAACATTTTGCAAGTGGATCAAAGGCTTACAGGAGAAGTTGCCACACCCACTTTTATCTTTTGAGTCCCAGACATACATTCTGGCTATTGGGCGAAATAACATCATATCCCTTTTAAGAGCTTATCTTGCATCTGGCTAGGGCAGGGCCCAGTCCCACCAAGTGTTGACTTTTGGCTGGTACTGGGGATTTTGGGAGCTCTTTCTGCCATTCTCTAAGGCTACCTGCTTCACAGGCAAAGCATTCACGAGTCTTACCATATATCCCTGTGAGCACTGGCTTATTGCAATATTCTGTTATGTGAATTCCTTCATAAACACGCCTTTGGGTGGAATACTGTGATCATGATTAAAGTATTTAGTTTGTCCACAAAAGACAGCATGCTGGGAAGACAAAGCCGTAGCCAGAATATGTGTGCAGCCTAGTGAGAACAAATTGTCTTTCTGGGGTGAAAGTGCTCCTGTGTACTTACATCCAGAGTGTAACCCGTCTCCCCGAGTTCCAGCACTGTATTAGAGGCTCAGCATTGGCTGCTACCATTGATGGATTGGGCTCCTGGCCATGGTGGGGGCAGATCAGCCTTGACAGACGTCTGTGTGCTGAGCCCTGTGTAACTTCCACTCCAGAAGTTACTAAGTAAGCTCTGGCATGACAGGAAAACAGCCTCTCATTATACTCAGGATTTTCTGACATTTCAGCTTTATTTAGTTTAAACCACTATTGAGTCCAGATTTCAGGACACGAATGAGCAAACGACTGAATCTTTTCCCATTCTGCTTGATCATTTTAATTTACAATCTCTGCTAAGTGCATTCTTGTCACAGTTTAACCCGATCTTGCATGATCTGGCATCCTCAGGATCCATTCTGATCAACTTGGCTCAGGTTTTCTGCATAAATAAGCAGAAAAGCTACTACATTTGAAAAGCTACTTTTTTTCTTTTAATCTAAGTACTATATTTTCTCCAGGGTTTGACTTTGTAATTGGCCTCATGGAGTAAGTGGATACAACTGTAGTTTCAGGTCTAGCAGAAATGACAAGAGGAAAATCGGTGTCTCAGAGAGTTGACTGTCACAGAGTCTTTAAGCGAGGTGGGAGCAACTTCATCAGAGAAGAAAGACCTGCTTCTGCCTGGAGTAGCCCAGGCCACTGTCCTCTGCCGAATCTTCACTCGTTCACTCCCCTCCTCTGAAATGTTCTCTCCTTTCCTTTTGCTTGTTTGATTCGTGTCACGGCGTATTCGTGTCACGGCGTGTTCGTGTCGTAGAGGTTGGGCTCATTTTGCTATTTCCCTTGCGTGGGGTCCTGTGCTGTGTTCCTTCCCTTTTCAATTGCTCAGCACATGAGTATTGTATCTTGTCAGTGAAGCTGAAGCTGCTTCAGGGTCTGTACATCCAGGCAGTCCCAGAATTACAGACATCCAACTGACAAACAGAGGCTATTACAGGTAATAGGTAAATAAACCTGTTCCAACTTACATGCAAATTCAAGTTAAGAGCAAACCCACGGAGCCTGTCTGGTTCATGGGAATGGCTATACGTAGATGCAGACCTACCTCATTTTATCATGTACCACTTTATTACGATTTGCAGATACTGCACTTTTTACAAATTGAAGGTTTGTGGTGACTTTGCCAGGACTAGGTCAGTGGGCAGCATTTTTTCAACAGCATGCACTCGCTTCATATCTCTGTCACATTTTGGTAATTTCCACTGTATTTCAAACTTTTCCACTATTATATCTGTTAGAGTGATCTGTGATTAGTGATCTTTGATGTGACTATTGTAATTGTTTTGGTGTACAATGAATCATACCCATAGAAGGTGGTGAACTTAATTGACAAATGTGTGTGTTCTGACTGCTTCACTGACCAGCCAGTCCCCTGTCTCTCCCCCTCTCCTCCAGCCACCCCAATCCCTATGCCACCCTGAGACACAACAATATTGAAATTAGGCCACTTAATAACTATATAATGGCCTCTGAGCATTCAAGTGTAAGGAAGAGTCACACATGTCTCACTTTGTATCAAAAGCTAGAAATAATTACGCACAGTGAGGAAGGTATGTCAAAATCTAAGACACCAAAGCCAGGACTCTTAGTTAGCCAAGTTGTGAATGTAAAGGAAAATTTTTGAAGGAAATTAAAAGTCCACAATAGTGAACACACAAATAGTAAGAAAGTGACGTAGCTTTATTGTTGACACAGAGAAAGTTTCTGTGGTCTGGATGGAAGATCCGCCCAACCACAACATTCCCTTAAGCCAAAGCCTAATCCAGAGCCGGGTTCACTTTCTTTAATTTTATGAAGGCCAACAGAGGTGAAGAAGCTGTAGAAGAAAAGCTTGAAGCTAGCAGAGGTTGGTTGATTAGGCTTAAAGAAAGGACATGAAAGTTCAAGTTGAAGCAGCAGCTGCTAATGGAGAGGATGCAACAGATTATCATAGATGAAGGTTGTACAGTCAACAGCAGATTTTCCATGTGGACAAAACTTCCTTCTACTGGAGGAAAATGCCGTCTAAGACTTTCATAGCTAGAGAGGAGAAGTCAACGCCTGGCTTCAAAGCTTCAAAATACAGGCCGACTGTCTTGTTAAGCCAGGGGCGGGGAACCTGTGGCCTTCTAGGTCCTTAAGTGCAGGATTTTGACTGAATCCAAATTTTACAGAACAAACCCTTTGATTTTTATTACTAATGCTTTTGTTCATCTTTTATATTTTTATTTTTTTTTAAAGGACCATAGTTAAAACATCAAAGAATAAAATAAATTTCAATGAAATAATCCTCCCAGACTGATGGGCACAATTAGAACATTAGGGCAAAACTGATAGCTGCTATTCTCGTGATTTAGTTCTTCCAGCTTCCTCCACCTGACTGGCACTACTACCACGTGAGGCTGTTTGGAGACTGTCTATGGGGGTTGAGTACGCCAGTCTTGTTATCAGCTTTTGACAGTGGTGCACTGTGTTTCTGTTTGATGTGGAATTTGTGAATAGTTGCACAGCTCAACAGTACATTTTAATTCTGTCTGCTTAACAGCCCATCATAGGAGACCAAGAAAATGCGGAAGGAAGAAAAGAGACTTTTTAATGAAGGTTGGGAATTGCAATATTATCTTGTTTTTGTTGTTCATTTAATGCATTTAGAGACTAATGCATCTGGTGACTTTTACAGCATATATGTTCACGGCATAGTTTACTAAATATTTTAAGCCCACTGTTGAGACCTACTTCTTAGATGAAAAGATTCCTTTCAAAATATTACTGCTCATTAACAATGCACCTAGCCACCCAAAAGCTCTGATGGGAATGTACAAGGAGATTAGTATTGTTTCCATTCATGCGAATACTGACATCTATTCTGCAGTCCACAGATCAAGCAGTAATTTAGATTTTCAAGTCTTTTTTTTTTTTGGCTGGGGCTGGGTTTGAACCCGCTATCTCCAGCAAATGGGGCCGGCGCCCTACTCCTTTGAGCCACAGGCACCGCCCTCAAGTCTTATTTTTTTTAAAAATAAATTTGTCACTGCCATAGATAGTGATTCCTCTGATGGATGTGGGCAAAGCCATTGATAACAGTCTGGAAAGGATTCATCATTCTAGATGCCATTAAGAACATTCATGATTCATGGGAGGAGATCAAAATGTCAACATGAACAGGAGTTGTGAAGAACTTGGTTCCAACTCATATGGATGACTTTGAGGGTGCAAGACTTCAGTGAAGGAAGTAACTGCAGATGTGGGGAAAACAGCAAGCATAAGAATTAGAGGTGGAATCTGAAGATGTAGCTGAATTGCTGCAGTCTCGTGATAAAACTTGAACAGATGACAGTTGTTTCTTATGGATGAACAGAAAAAGTGGTCTCTTGAGGGGGAATCTATTCCTGGTGAAGATGCTATGGACTTGCTGAAATAACAAGGAAGGATTTAGAATATTGCATAAATCTAGTTGTTAAAGGAGTGGCAGAGTTTGAGAGGATTGTCTCCAACTTTGGAGCATTTTGGAGTAAAATGCTACTAGATAGCATCACATGCTATAGAGAAATCTTTTGTTAAAGAAAGGAAGAGTGCATTGATGCAGCAAACTTCATTGTTGTCTTATTTTAAGAAATTGCCATGGTCACCTAAACCTTCAATAACCACTACCCTGATCAGTCAGTCAGCCATCAACAAGATGGCAAGACCCTCTACCAGCAAAAAGATTGAAGGCTCAGATGATCATTAGCAGTTTTCAGTAATAATTTTTTTTTTTTCCCCTGAGGGTCTCACTCTGTCACCCAGGGTAGAGTGCTGTGGTGTCATCACAGCATCATAGCTCACTGCAACCTCAAACTTCTTGGTTCAAGAGAGCCTCTGTCCTCAGCCTCCCATGTAGCTAGGACTATAAGCATATACCACCAACCCAGCTAATTTTTGTGTTTTTTGTAGAGATGGAGTTTCGCTCTTGCTCAGACTAGTCTCAAACTCCTCCTCCTCTCAACAATCCTCCTCCCTCAACCTCACAAAGTACTAGGATTACAGTTGTGGCCACTGAGCTTGACCAAATAAAGTATTTTTCATTTAAGATATGTACATAGTTTTTAAGATACAATGCTACTATACACTTAGTAGACTACATAGTAGTGTAAACATAACCTTTCTATGCTTTGGAAAATCAAAAAATTCTTGTGACTTGCTTTACTGCAATATTCACTTACATGACAGTGATCTGGACCTGAATCTGTAACATCAGTGAGGTATGCCTGTGTATGTTGAAATCTTAGCCCTCCCATGACTTCAACAAATGTACCCCAATTAAAGATGATGCCTATCTTCCCATCTTTGCCCTCACTAATCCTTGAGAGACATGGATAATCACTGCAGGGCTGGCAGCTGCAGGGGGTCTCGTGGGGCAGGGGTTGGCAGGTGACAGAAAACTTTGTGCGATCTCTTAAGTTCTACCACCTTGTGGGCAGTTCTATGGTTTTCTACCTCATGGCTTTTAGATCCTAAGCTCTCTTGGCAGTCACATTTAGAAAATCATCCTTAAGCCTGGATATCCCAATTTAATTAGTTTGTTTAGCCTAGTGGAATTATTAGAGAATACTAAGTTTGGATTGCTGACAATCCATGTCCAATTAGCACCAAGTTATTTTCAGACTCTTATGGACAGAGTATTGCAAAACATTTTCATTTTTTTTCTTGGGCTTATGAGTCTTGGTATTATATAGTCTACCTACTTAGAGCCTGTAGGCACACCTTTCTCAGCTGTATGTTCATTCACCGCATTTATTGAGTATCTACTATATTCCTGGTACTGTGCTACAAGCGGGGGACACAGTAGGGAGCCACGTGCCCAGTCTCTTTTGCCATAGCTTCTATATTCTAGCTAAGGATGCCAAATAATCTACTTCCTGATGCTAAATTCAGAAGTCCTGTTATTCACCAAGAGTACAGCAGGGGGCAGACGCAGTCCATCTTTTTTCAAAGTTGTTTGCGTTGGCCTAGCCTTTCCAGAGTAGAGGATTTCAATTGTTACTAGGTTCAACTTTCAAAGAAAACTAAAATCTGATTTGGCGTTTATGCTCATTGCTTATCTTGTTTTTTGTATTCCTAAGATTACATTGAGGGGAAAAAACAAACTGCAGTTACCCTTCATCTTTCAGATAGAATATTTTTTCTGGAATAGTTAATAGGGGAGCTTGCTAAATAATTCTACTCAGATTCTTTTCAAAAATAAGGACTGTTAAATAGATTTAATATTAATGTAGTATTTTCAGATTAGGTGGATTTTCATGGATTTTTATTTAGGTGTTTGCCTTAATTGGACTGCAGCCACATCTGTACTGTTTCTGGAAAAGTGGGTAAAGAAACCATCACTCCCGTTAGCTAATTTTGTCTCTATTTCAGCCATAGCACCCCCCACCCCGCTCATATTCTCAGCCTTTGAAAGTGAGTAAGAGGAAATTCACAGCAACCTAGAGAGGGCGAATACACTGGTGCACGCATGCTTTCGACATATTGTCATGGCCGCAAGAATGTTGTCAGTGTGATGTTTGAAGTGGCAAGGGAGAGGGAAGTCCTGGGCGTGGGGGTCTTGTGCTTTGCGTAGAGACCTCAAGAGAATATTCTAATTTTGGACTTTTAAATGCTATGTTAGATTTGCCAGGTCCTTTAAAGTTGTCAGCATGCCTTTGAGGTATGAAGCTAGATATTTGAATTCTTTAGAAAAGGAAAATCTGAGCTAGAGTGAGAACTCACCTGAGCAGACACGTTCTGTCAACCTGCGTCTTGTTGGACCTCTGGTTAATGTAAAGAGTCCCTGGCCCTGGTGCTCTGTTACCTTCTTAGGACAGTCATAAGAGAGTTAACACCAGTTCTCTCTGCCTGTGGGATCCCTGGAGAGCTGGTGGGTGAGAAGATGAGGAACAGGAGGGGCTCACTCAATATCTAGTGAATCTGAAACCAGTCTCTTTGTCTTATTAGGCTGTCAAATGATTTGCCTTCCCCACTCGATTGGAAGTTCTGTGGGCAGGGGTGCGTTTGTCTTACCCACACTTGGCTTTCCTTTGTCTGCTATGGTTTTCAAATGCCAATGCTTTAGGGGCACCAATAACAGTCCTCCCCGACCTCATTAAAAAGTCTAAATAGATTAAGAAATGTAGATAATCCCAGGCATGATTTATTTGGTAATTGCGTTTGTATAGTGTGTGTGTGTGTGTGTGTGTGTGTGTATGTGTGTGTGAGAGAGAGATTTCTAACTATTTGTTCCTGGTTCACCTGTGAATATGATGCAATTAGGAGACAATACGTAGGAATAGGTAAAGAATTCCTTGTAATGCCTTTAATCTTGGCCATTTAACATTGTAGATTCTTTGAGTCAGAAAGGCCCTACCCATCAAATTCAGAAATTCTACAATATTCCTAAAAAGAAGTCACTCATATTTTATTGGAACACTCACTAAATCTTGAGGCAACCATTCTTTTTGGAGGCAGAGTCTCACTTTGTCACCCTGGGTAGAGTGCTGTGGTGTCATAGCTCACAGCAACCTCAAATTCTTGGGCTCAAGCGATCCTCTTGCCTCAGCCTCTGGAGTAGCTGGGATTATAGGCACCTGCCACAAGGCCTGGCTATTTTTAGAGATGGGGTCTCACTCTTGCTCGGGCTGGTCTTGAACTCCTTAGCTCAGGCAATCCACTGGCCTTGGCCTCCCAAGAGTGATGGGATTATAGGCATGAGCCCCTGAGCTGGGCTGAGGAAACCATTCTGTTACTAGGCAGGACTTTTTTCTTTTTCTTTTTGGGGAACACAGGGAGAGATATTTTGAAAATATACAAATAGAAAATAATGTAGTGATATTTGTATGCCTAAGAATTAACAAATAGTCATGTTTTGTCCTTTTTGCCTCGGTTATTCTACATACATTGTTGGGAAATAATTCTCCATGGGCCTATCACCTTTTTGTGCATCTGCGCACTGCTCTGGTTCTGGGCTTTCTTTTCAAGGATGTTTGTGTAGTAAATAACTTTGGAAAGAGAGATAGTATTTCCCTTCAGAGTAGAGGGCAAATTTGTTTATAACCTGGAAAGATACAGTGTCTAGCCCTGGAGCCAAAAGCAAGTATGCTTAATGCCAATTATAAAACAATCAGATCCCTAAACTCAGAGTTCCTGTCCTACAGTCTAACATACTGCATGTCAGGTGGCCCTCTTCAAGTTGCCCCATGGGAGGGGGGGTTAGGAAGTTGGTGCCAAAATGCTGATGTCTAACTCCTCCTATTGCTATGAGTGATAAACCGTCTTTTGTCTCTGACCTAGAAGGTTTGTACCACCATCCATTAAACTGTAGGAGGTTATTATTTAGACTATTGTAGGTCATAGAGAAAGGTAGAAATAGCTCCCAATTCATTTTATGAAGTTAGCATAATACTATGAACACTAAAACATGATACAGGATAAAAAGAAAACGAAATAATTTCATTTATAAATTTGGAAGCCAAATGCTAAGCAAAAGATTAGTAATGTCCAGTAGAAAATCATAAAAGGAATGCATAGAAATCAAATCGATTTTAGGTGTGTAAAGATAGTTTAAAATTGGGATATGTATCAACAAAATTTACCATATTAATAGATTTAAAAGGAAAAAACTATATTATTATAGTAGATGATAAAAGGCATTTCATAAAATTTAGCAACAATTACTAATGAAACTTCATGTAAAATCCTGGTAGAATAAAAGTTTTTGACATAATAATGACTATAGCAAATTATGAAATATTGAAGCCATTTTAAGATCAGGAACAAGACAAGATTACCTGCTATTACCATTTTATATATATATATATAGAGAGAGAGACAGAGTCTCACTGTGTTGCCCCAGGCTAGAGTGGGGCGTTAGCCTAGCTCACAGCAACCTCAAACTCCTGGGCTCAAGTGATAGATCCTCCTGCCTCAGCATCCTGAGTAGCTGGGACTACAGGCACCCGCCACATGCCTGGCTAATTTTTTTTTCCTATTTTTGGTAGAAACAGGGACTTACTCTTGCTCAGGCTGGTCTCAAACTCCTGAGCTCAAGCAGTCCTTCTCTCTTGGCCTCCCAGAATGCTGGGATTCTAGGTGAGAGCTATTGTGCTTGATCCTATTTTGGAAACTTTAAGTAATGCAAGAGTATGATGCACAGAATGTTGGGAGAAAAACAAACATGTTATCTCCTTTTTTGCAGAAAATAGAAACTTTTTTAGGTGTTAATTCGTTAGAAATTAACGACTTAAATAACTTTCTAGAATGAAGAGGAGATGCTGGTAAGGTAAAGATGAGAATCATAAAAATCAGCCACTTTTATCTAAATGAGCATACCCAATTAGAAATGAAAATAAATTCCATTCTTGATAGAAACAGAAACAAAGCTGGACGCGGTGGCTCACACCTGTAACCCCAGCACTCTGGCAGGCCGAGGCAGGTGGATTGCCCGAGCTCACAGGTTTGAGACCAGCCTGAGCCAGAGCGAGACCCCGTCTCTAAACACAGCCCGGTGATGTGGCCGGCGCCTGTAGTCCCAGCTACTCAGGAGGCCGAGGCATGAGAATTGCTTGAGCCCAAGAGTTTGAGGTTGCTGTAAGCTGTGATGCCACTGACCAAGGGCAACAAAATGAGACTCTATCCCCTAACCCCCCCCCCCAAAAAGCAAAAACTGAAAAATACTAATGATTTAGTGAGATGGACAAAAGATACATAAAAAAATACACATAAAAGACACATTTAAAAATTGTTTTAATGAATATGAGACAAAATTTACTCAGTGAAGATACACACCATGATTCTTATATACAGTCATTATAAATGAAGATTATAAATTAATATTTAATTTATGATGTCAATTCTTATTAATAATCCATATAATATACAAATGCAATTGAAATCAAAATGATTAATTTGGGTGGGTGGAGGAGAATAGACGAAAATGATGTGGAAGAATTAATGTCTGAGAAGAGTTCCGAGCGGTGACTGGCTTCACCAGGGAGTAAAATGTAAAACAAAACCACAGGATTCAGACAGTAGGAGATTGGTGCTGGAATAGATCGGTGGAAAGAAGGGAGTCTAGGCTCGGCACCTGTGGCTCAAGTGGTTAAGGTGCCAGCCATGTACACCTAAGGTGGCAGGTTCGAATCCAGCCTGGGCCCGCCAAAACAACAATGACGGCTGCAACCAAAAAATAGCCAGGTGTTGTGGCAGGTGCCTGTGGTCCCAGCTACTTGGGAGGCTGAGGCAGGAGACTTGCTTGAGCCCAGGAGTTGGAGGTTGCTGTGAGCTGTGATGCCACAGCACTCTACCCAGGGGGACAGCTTGAGGCTTGGTCTCAAAAAAAAAAAAGAAGGGAGTCTAGGAGTAGAGCAAGTGAATGTGCAAACATAATGAATGGAAACAATGACACTTTCTGTTCAATGGGATGCTTTAAAAAATAAATTGTACTAGTATACATGGATATTCATGCATAGAATTTTATTCATGAAAATAAAATTAGATTGTTCATTTACATCTCACTGAAAAAGAAAAATTTCAGGTTGGCAAAAAATAGGAATCTAAAAATAAAATATTAGAACAAATGATAATTAATTTAAAAAAGGAGTCTCTAAGTTTCCCCTAATTCCTGCCCCAAGGCTGTCAATAAAGCTGTAAGATCAGGAGTAGACACTCACAACCAGCTAAAGTGTTTTTCTTCATGGACTTTAGATTCCCAAGGCCTTGGGGAAGCCAGTCAGAGAGATAGAATGATGGTACGGAAAAGTCAGGAGCTTGAGATAAACTGATGTGGATCAGAATCTCAGTTTGGCTCCATACTAGCTATGGGACTCTGGGAAAGCTATTAGTTCGTTGTTTTGGAGACAGAGTCTCACTTGGTCACCCTTGGTAGAGTGCCATGGTGTCTTAGCTCACAGTGACCTCAAACTGATGGTTAAGTGGTCCTCTTGCCTCAGCCTCCCCAGCAGCTGGGACTACAGGCACCTGCCATAGTGCCTTTTTTAGAGATGGGGTCTCGCTTTGGCTCAGGCTGGTCTTGAGCCTGTGAACTCAGGCAATAGACCTGCCTTGGCTTCCCAAGTCTGAAGCTATTAGTTCTTTAAACTTCAGTTTTCTCTTCAATGAAATGGATATAATAATAACTTTTGGAGGTCTTGCAAGGAATAAATTCATTCCTGTTTTATAAAAGAGCCTAGCTCACTGTCTGACGCATGTCAGGTATTCAATAAATGCTTATTTTCTTCCATAATTTTCAAATCCTGAGGGTTTGCAAAAGAATTAAATGTTGAACGTCTGTGAAAGCCATCATTGTAGCAATATCCACTGCTTGTGATTGGAAAGAAAACCAATATAGAGATGCCCATTTCAATTCTCTTGGTTCAAGTTTCTTCCAGAAACGTGAGAACTTTCAACACTGGCAGACCAAATTGATGGCTCTGCCTCTTATAGAGGAAAATCAATAAACATTAACTCCTGTGAGGCAAACAAATTACAGGAACCACAAGTTTCCCAGTGTTTCATAATCTCATGACAAACACCATGTGACAAAGTTACAGCTCTTGGATAAGGAATCTTTCTTACCAGGATCCCGTTGACTGTGCCCAAAGTTGACCATATCTCTCCATTCCAATCACTCTGCACATAGAACTTGTTTGTATTTTGGCCTACTGTGAGTGTGGCCATCTGGTAGATTTCCCAGCCTGCCAGAGTCAGCTTATCTTCCCAGAGGGTCTGAGGAGGCCTGTGGCTGGCCCTCAGCTCCAGCAATAACATGCCAGGCTGAAGCTTTATTTTGGGGGAACCTTTTTCTGGTTGCTGGCTCAACTTCCTGGGCTTGCCCAAGACAAGTATCTTTGAATGTCCTCAGAGTGACAATTCCGGTCATCAGCTGTGGGATCAGGGTTTGCCCTGGGTTAGAGGGGGTACCAATGCCTCAACCCTTATGGGTGTCTTTTCCTTCTCCCTGTAGGTAAGTTTCTACCTCTTGATAAGAGACTCAATCTAGTTTTCCCAGTGTCTTAAACAAAGATTATGTTGGTATAGGGAACCAATATAGCTTTCTATAGGAAAGATTATGTTGGTATGTTGGGATATTCTAACCCCTACCCCTCTTCCGGCTTAAGCAAAGAAGGATTTCTTAGACAATATCAGGGAAAATCTTTCAGATACCTAAGGACAACACACTATGTATGGCCAGACTGGAGATGTCACTGGGATGCTGAGGACAGAGACTGCCCACTCCAGTTCTGAGGCCTAGAAGATCCCCCTCATCTCTGTCTCACTGTCTCCTCTCTCTGGTGGCTTCTGGTGCTTATAATGGACTGATATGGCATGTCCCAATATGCTGTGACTCTACAGAATGCTTCAGTTCAATCCCCCACTGTCATCTCATAATTTATTGTCCCTGTGACAGATAGTTCAAAGACTGGAAGGGTCTGATTGGTGGCTTAGCCAATAGATTAAGGGATTTGAGTCAGGTCCAATCAGCTTTGGGCAGAAGGCAGGATGGGGTAATAGGCATTGGCTGTGGGCCAGAGCAGGTGCTCTGAGAAGGAGGCTGGTTGGGTCAGGTCAGACACCCAGCCTGTCCCCAGCCCTTTGCATTTACATAAAGCCTGATAGTTTACAAAGCACTTTGCATACACTTTGGGTATAGGGAACAGATATTCTAACCCCTACCCCTCTCACAGCTTAAGCAAAGAAGGATTTCTTATACTGGACTCATTTGCTCATTCAGTACTTTTTGGCCATGCTCTTACAGCAAACACTGGAACAGGTGTCAGGGTTTAAATATGCTTATGCCTTTCTCAAGGCAATTCCATGAAGAGTGGGCGTGCAGGTGTAACAAATACACAGGGAACGGGAGGTAAGCGCAGGCATAGAAAATCTTGAGCTGCTACAGACAAACAGACAAGGATGCAGCTCTGGCTTGGGAATGAAGGGAACAAGTCAGGAAGCTTATTCCGCAGCTGGCTTGATCATCTGTACATGTCATGGAAATCAAGAGGTTGGCAAAGCAGTTAAAATTGTCCTTATATTTGATAGCTGAGATAACTCAGCCTCAGCAGGGTTGGGTGATTTTGGTGGCACCACACAGCACTGGAATCAGGACTGGAGTCCATATCCCCTGCCTCCCAGTCCAGTGCTCACTCATTTCATCTGGGATAAACCCTTTTCCTCATCCTCCCTCCCCCCATCTGCTCTTGTGATGTACGGGGCAGGACTCATCACATGTGTGGAGTGCTGGGAGACTTTGCTTGGTCACTGCCTTAACACCAGCTGTGGCCACATTCTGGGCAGATCCTGAAGCTTTCAAACCTAGGGTGTTGGGGCAGGATGGGAAAGGGGAGGAGGGTGAGGAGAGAAGGTGAGGGATCTGTCAGCACTTAGGATTCTAGCTCATGTAACAAGGGACGTCTAATTCACAGAGGAGAGGGGTGCGGGACAGAAGGAAGATCAGATGATCCTGAGGGTGCCTCTAACAGTATCTGAAGTGGGGCAGCAGCACTGACAATCCCCATTGGAGGCCTCTATCCTGGTAGGTGACAGGGCTGTGCCTGGGTAGTGACATGAAGGCAAAGGTCTAGGCAGTGACATGAAGGGAGAAGGTCAGGAGACGTGGGGGTTTCGCCACCCTTTCCCTTCATCCGTCTTCCCTCCTAATTGGCTTCCCTCCTTCGTGTTGCCAAATGAGAGTTGAGACACGTCACGTGGCCGGCAGTCACCGATCACGTGCAGCTTTACCGAGTGTACTCACACCATTGCCCACTTTCAGGAAAACGCAGTCTCCTTAGACTCGCCACATTTCTAGCTCTTGCCTTATTTCCCTTGAAGCGTGGGACCATCTGGGTTGGTTTTTGTTCTGCTGGAAACACTATGGAAATGTACAGAAAATACCTCTTCACTATAAGAAAACTGACACCATAGACTTGATCAATGGCAGCTGATGCTGAGCCTCCATGCTGGGGAGGCCACAGGACTGGTGGGACCTGGAAAGGACACTGTCTTGGAGGGGTCGATTACTTCTGGAGAGGCACCTGCCTCTGACTGTCTCAGAGGCTCAGAGTCACTAGCTCATTCTATTTTTTTAAGAGAAGCAGGAGATCTGAATTGGAAAAATTAAGCACAAAAATGGCACACACTTTCTTTAAAACACAGGATGGAACACGGTAAACAGGATTTGTCGTGAAAGCACGTCAGTTTGTAACTTCTAAGCTGCCTGTTCTTTAAAAACATCCTTCCCAGACACTTCCCTTCTGGATTTTTTTTTTTTTTTTTTTTTTGCAGTTTTTGGTTGGGGCTGGGTTTGAACCTGCCACCTCCAGCATATGGGGCTGGTGCCCTACTCCTCTGAGTCACAGACACCGTCCTCCCTTCTGGATTTTCCTTCTCAAAACTCATAACCCTGGTCTAACCAGGAGACAGGATCAGACAAACCCAGACTTAGGACACCGTACAGACTGTCTGACTAGCAGCCTTCAAAACTGTGAAGGCCCCTGATAAATGAGGAGAGGCTGAGACACGGCCACAGAGCAGATGAGACGAAAGAGACGTGATGACTAAACGCAATGTGGGACCCTGGCTGGGATCCTGGAACATTAGCGAGAAAACTGGTGAAATCTGAATGGTCTGCAGTTCAGCTGATGTTCTGAAAAACGCAGCTTGCTAATGAAAGGCTGAAATGTTGGTGGCAACCGGGTGAAGGGTACACGGGAGCTCTCTGTGCTAGATGTGCAGCTTTTCTAGACATTTCACATTATTCTCAGACAAAAAAGTTTATTAAGAAGAAAACATCCATCCTGAGACAACCTTTGGTTGCTTCGGTTCTGAAGAGGAAGCCGGCTTCCAGTGTCAAGGCACGTGCTGCCTCGCTGGTGTCTTTCTTCCAACCTGTGAAGCATCCGTTGCAGTGCCGGGCTCCCTTGCCATTTTCTTTGGATTAGGCCGTACCAAAGACTCTCCACATGGGCCTGTGGCTAGCCCAGAAGCTTGCAGGTAGCCATGCAACTTTAGTATAGACGCTGGCGTTTCCTTTCCTACTGGTAAAGATGGTCCATTTCTTGGCCTCCCTCCCACTCTGGCTCCCCTCCAGTGGCTGCAGTGAGTTTGAAATTCACAGGCAGACTTTTGGTGCAGTCTGAGGATTGACATTTTGCCTAACAGACGAGTGGTTTGACTTGCTGGGCTGTGAGGCTGGAGCATTTGCTCAGCCGCTCCAGGAATCTGTGTGGCAGGATCCAAGAAGACCTCCTCCTCCCTTCTAGGAAAACATTCCCAGTGTCTGGAAAAACTGGTGAGGCAGAAAGGACCAGAGTGAGCTGTCAGAGGAAGGGAAGGGGCCAGCCTGGGAGTGAGAAATCCGTGTACATATATTGTCGTCTCCCCAGGGGAGTAAAGTTTCACCATATTTGTGGTTCCTCCAATTCCACAGGAATTATGTTACTCTGCAGGGTTCCCAGGCAATTATGCCTCCTTGGCAAGTGGAGCCTCTCCTTGCAAAACCCAATCAAGCGACCACAAATCAAAGATAGACTCGTTCCACTGACAGCACGGAAAGCCATTAGCTGACGTCGTTTGAGAAGGGAAGTGGCTCAGATATCTCTGGTCTCACAAGAAAAGCTTCTGTAACATCAGGTTATGGTTACCAGATGGCTCAGGGCAGGGAGGAGGCATCACATTTCTCCTGACGAGAGGTTATTTATTGCATGGTGGAACCAAGGCACTCTCCCTTGCTCACTTGCATGAGATAAGACAAAGGGGCCTTTCAAGTTGAATCACGTCTACAAACGAAAACAACAGATGCGTTCCCAGTGAGCGCTTGGGTTTTAAGTCTAGTAGTGCAGGGAAGGAGGGCAGGGAGCGCCCTCTCAGGGGCTCTGCAAGGTTGCCCTTGCCACAGTCGCTAATGCTGGAAGTTGAGCTCACATTTTTTGACCATGCTCTTACATCGAATGCTGGAACATTTGGGGGTGATTTCTTTTGGTTAAGGGACTGTTTCCAGGACAGTCTCTGTCAAATGTTAGGAACTCATGCCTTTTCCCATCAGCCCCTCTTTGGGAGCTACTGCTCCCCAGGCCCCTGCCTGGTGGTCCTAAGGGGACTGCCAGTCCCAGAACTCTGCACTCTTGGCCACAGTATGAGCCGGTGTCTGTCCCTCTGGCCACAGTGGTTGGGTCAGGGATGGGCAAGTGTTGGAGTCTGGGCCAGTCAGAGGCCTTTTTCTAGGATTGTGCCATGAGGAGCTGGTGGTGAAAGCATCTTGACCCAGGGAGGTTGGAAGGATGGGAATCTCGGGCTGACGGGCTATTTTCCACCACATAGAGAATGAGAGAGGGGAGACAGAGAAGTGGGGTCCTTGTGGCACAGGGGCCCAATGCTAGGTACCGAGATCCCACATGTGTGTGTGGATGCTCCAGAATCCTTCCAATAGAGCCCCGTTTTAATGAAGCTAACTTGTACTGAGCTGCTGTAGCTCTCAAGAGGGAATATTCTGACGGCTGCCCTCACCCGTGTGCCTGTCTTCTGCAGCTGCCCATGGGCAGCAGGAGCCCTGCCTGTGGGCCTGGCTTTGCCGGGCTCTGGGCCCCACAGCATCATTTTGGGTTCAGCGATGTTGGAGGCCTCTGCTTGCCAGGGGTGGAAGGGAGCTAAGGAAGGAGAGTAGAAAGGAAACGTCTTGCCCAGATAAAAGCAACACCAGAGGGAAATGTGGACCCTCTGCCTGGGTTTTTGTGGGTTTTGCCTGTTTGCCTTTCCAATAAAGTTCTTTTGAAGAAAGGGCTGTGCGGCTAGGGGAGCCCTACTCGCCTCTCGGGTCTAGGTCACCACGCCTTCGCTGCATTCACGGGAGAGACTGGCTCAGGCCAAGAATGCAGAGGGGGACGGGGGCGGTCATGTGGGTTGAAAGTGGGACTAAGCTCACACTAAAGACGCACAGTGGCCTCCAGTCCTCATCCCCCACTTTTGCAGGCCCCTGCTGAGATAAGCTGCGAATAAGTCAGCCCAGTCAGTGTTCTGCCTCAGCTGGCCACCTGGCTCTCCCTGCCATTCTTTGATGCTCCCTAGAAGTCAGAAGCCATATGTGGGCGTGCAGGTGGTCGCACCTCTCAGTGCGCCAGGAAGGTGGCCGTCTGCCAGGTGCGGGTGATCTGAGGCCCGTGGGAGCTGGAGAGCCCACTGTGAGCAGAGGAGAAGCATGCGGGGATGGAGCATAATAAACCCCTTCATAGCTCAAAGGCTCTTGGAGGCTGATTTTCAGTGATAAATAATCCCAGGATTTGCTCCAAGATCAGTAGCATCCCTGTGCCCTACTGCTGGGCGCAGCAGGCAGAGCAGCCGCTGAGACCTTTTAGATCTCACGTGTGTGACAACCTCCTGATCCATAGCCTTTTGCTGTGACAGAGGATGGCTCCAGGGACACAGCTGAAAGACACGTATTACAATGAAACCAGAGTCACCACCACACTTGTTCACCACAATTTTGCGCAGGTATGTCAATGAGGGGAGCTGAGCTGGCTGTGGGATCTTCTTGTCTCTCTAGCACTTGGTCATCGAGCACCAAATGTGTGCCTCGGTACCAGTCCTGTACCAGGCGCTTGGAGGGGGAGGCCTGGCTAATTCCACCATTGTTCCTGGGTGACAGCTTTGCGGGGAGGCACAGGTGAGTGCCAGGCCCTATGCTGGAACAGGGGTACTGCTCCACTGTGGGGGGACAGGCCTTAGGGTGATGGGGAGGACCTCCAGGGGTTGCTTTGGACCTAGTTCCTTTGGGAGCAGCTGGAGGACTGCACAGGATGACTGAATTCCAAGTCCTGGTGAGAAAGTTCAGGGAGCAAATGAGAACCCAGAAGTCCAGCATGTGGGAGCTGGTGGGAAGGAAGGGTCCAGCCCCAGGGGAGGTCTGTTGGGAGGGCTGTGTGTGAGGGGTAAGGGCCTGCAGGTCAAGGGGTAGCACCTAAAACTGCCACACTGCAAGGAAGCCGGAAAGAGGATCTTTTGCTGCAAAATCTGCTGCTAGTGATGGCCGGGAGAGATGTTTCTCCCCAAACTTGGGCAGCCTAAAAGCCGGGAGAGGGCGCGCTGGTGTCCAGGGCGGGAAGTCCTTCTTTTCTACTTTTTGACCATAACTCCAATCAGCTTCACCACTCCACAAGTAGTCATGTCTGTCCCCAAAACTCTGTGATTGGAAAGGAGTACTTTTTAGGCAACATGACAGAGTGCCAGAAAATATATCATTTGAAGAAGATGTGTAAGGATTTTAATGTAGGTGGAGGGCAGGCAGGGCGGGGTTCAAAGTCATGTCTCAGTACATGGTGTCCTTTCAAAGCTGCACATATTGCTTTGCTGTGCTTCGGGAATGTCTTGGCCTGTAGGAGAAGAGAAGTGAAAACGAACACAGTGCTTGTGTTTATGCACATGAGTGTGTGAGTGTGGGGCTCGCTTGGTTCTCAGGGGACAGGATGTGTGACAAAAGACTCTTGTTTATGTGTTTCATTGCTTTGGAAAGAAATTCTTAAAAATCTTTCAAATTCAACACTTCCCAGTCTGCTGGCAAGGATTGTACCAGAAAAGACACTACATCTTTCCCAATTCAGTGGCAGCACTCTCTCTCCACCCAGATTGTCTTCATAGGAAGCAAAGAGTTGTCTAATGGAAGAAGAGCCAGAACATTTCACCAGGACTTTCTGTTCCCCCCCAAATCCCATCTCTAACAATTCCTTTTCCATAATTATTATTATTTTTGAGATTGAATCTTTTTTTTTATTAAATGATAGCTGTATACATTAATGCAAACATGGGGTACAGTGTAGAGTTTTCATATACATTTTGAAATACTTTCATCAAGATGGTTCACATAAATTTCATGTCATTTGCATAGTCATTGTGTCAAAACATTTACATTCTAGT
>NW_003852490.1:3063301-3083760 GCF_000181295.1 Otolemur garnettii
TATTTTATTAACCTTTTCAAAAAACCAACTTTTTGATTTATTGATCTGTTCTATAATCCTTTTGTTTTCTATTTCATTTAATTCTGCTCTAATTTTGGTTATTTCTTTTCTTCTGCTGGGTTGAGATTGAATCTTACTTTGCTTCCCTTGATAGTGCCATCACGTCACAGTGCATAGCACCCTCAAATTCTTTGGTTCAAACACTTCTCTTGCCTCAGCCTCCTGAGTAGCTGGGACTACAGACTCTGGCCACAATGCCCGGCTATTTTTAGAGATGGGGTCTCGCTCTTGTGCAGGCTGGTCTCCGACTCCTGAGTTGAGGCAGTTCACCCACCTCAGCCTCCCACAGTGCTAGGATTACAGGTGTGAGCCACTGCACCCAGCCTTCCTTTTCTACACTATTAAAGACTTTATGGCCTTCTTAGAAAGCAAATGTTCCCAAGAACAGAATATATATCCATTGAATGTCCTCATAGGCACCCCAGGCTGGCAGGACACAGTCGGTGGAATAGGCTCTTGTTTGGCCTTGAATGTGGGATGCCCACTGGGGGGGACACAGGGTGATGGGCACAGGGTAGGAATAGGCAGCAGTTGCAGAGAAGGCTACGCACTTGGCTCCACAGCCGTCCAGCACTGGAGACTAGGCCGCCTCAGGGAACTCCAGGTCATCGTAGAATGGATGGGTGTTCAACAACCTGGCAGGCATAGATCTGAGTGGTGCGGCTCCTGTGGGCTTAGTGTCTGTCAATGAAACCCCAGTTCACTCCTCAAGGTCTGAAGATGGAGGACATTCTCCCCAACCCATCTTTCCCCTTTTAATTTCCTAAGCAAGATGTTACTTCATCTCTCTCAGCCCATCTTCCTTGTCTGACGAAGGGACTGAGCAAGATGATCTCTGAAGTCTTTCAGTGCTAACCTTCTCTGCAAGGGTGGCTACATAATTTGTGCAGTCCAAAGCAAAGGGAAAACACAGGGCTCTTGTTCGAAACTCAGGGGAAAAATACAACGAAAGTTACCAAAATACAAGGCTCTTTCTTTTCTTCTGCGCTTTCTTTTTCTCTTGAACTGTCATGATGTTTTATATTTATTATTTAATCTTGTTCTAAGTAAAGAAAAATTAAAATAATACTATTCACATGAATTTTGCCATTTATTCGTATATTAGACAATACCACTTTTATATGTACATACAGAAACACATAAGTTAGAAGCAGAATTGCTAAATTTCTATGATTCCTATTTCCTAGCTTGTACATTTACATGTATTTTGCTTTTATCAGAAAAATGGAAACACTACCCCAAACTAACTGACTGTTTTCCTTTCACTTCTAGATATAGGCACATTCTACCAACTCAGCATAAAGGAGTGAAGGACGGGGAAAAGAAAAATGGAAGGGGAAAGGAACTGTAAGTTGCCCCGTTTTCCCTTTCCTTCTGTGTCACCATTTTCAGTGTAATTGCTTGTCTGGTACAGGGAAGTTACATGAATAAGAAAGCAACAAGCCTACAGAAAAAAAGTCACCTGTTTCCATAAAAAAGTAATGAAAGAGGAACCGGCAGAGCATATTGTAACATACAAAGATGTTACCAGAGGAAAAGGGCAGGAAAAACGAATATCAAGTGAGCTGCCAGCTCTAGGAAAATGTTACAGTCCAGCTGCTAAAAACAACAACGAGGCCCCACTACGCACCTGTTACAATGGCCAAAATCCAAACACCAACAACAGCAGATGCCGACAAGGATGTGGGGCCAACGGGGCCCCCATTCATTCCCGCTGGTGGGATTGGGAAACGGTACAGTGTAGCTCAGACAGCCACTCAGGAAGATGGCGTGGTAGTTTCTTACAAAACTAAGCATACTCCTACCCTGTGATTCAGCAGTTAGCACCTTGATATTTACCCAGTGAATCGAAAAATATGCCAAACAAAACCCTGCATGCAGATGTTTACCGCAGCTTTACTCATAATTGCCAGCACTTGGAAGCAATTCCAGATGTTTTCAGGAGCTGAATGGATGAACCGTGGTACAACCAGATGAGGGACTATTACTGAACGCTGGAAAGAAATGCACTATCAGGTCGTGAAAAGACTTGGAGGAGCCTTAAGTACAAATTACTAAGTGAAAGAAGCCAATCTGAAAAGTCTGTCTACAGCTTGATGCCAACTGTCTGACATTCTGGAAAAGACAAAACTATGAAGCTCAGTGACTGTCAGGGGATGAATGGTGGAGCACGGGATGTTTAAGGCAGTGAAAATACCCTGGATGAGACGATAATGGTGGGCGCCTGTCATTATGTGACTGTATCTTACAGCCTATGGAATGTATAACACCAGAAGTGAAACCTCATGTGACCTGAGGACGTTGAGTGCTGACGTGTTAATTTCGGTTCATCAGCTGCAGCAAATGTACCACTCAGAGAGGGGAGGTGATAGTGTGTTCTGGGGTGTGTCTATTTGTGGGAGCAGGGAGCACATGGGGAGTCTGTACATTCTGCTCAATTTTGTTGTGGACCTAAAGTTGCTCTAAAAAATAAGGTCTATTTAAAAAAATTCTGACATACCATTTTAGAATTAATCAAAAACTGTTTAATCAAGGCCCCAAAGCAGAGACACAAAAGATCAAGGGAGATATGCTGAAATAACAAAAGTTACTGCTGTAGAAATAGGGTTAATATAAACCTACTAAATAAATTTCAAAGGATGATAGAATGTCTTTTTTTTTTTTTTTTGAGACAGAGTCTCACTATATTGCCCTCAGTAGAGTGCTGTGGCATCACAGCTCACAACAACCTCAAACTCTTGGGCTTAAGCGATTCTCTTGCCTCAGCCTCCCAAGAGGCTGGGACTATAGGTACCTGCCACAATGCTTGGCTATTTTTTTTATTTTTTTTGGTTGTTGTAGTAGTTGTCATTGTTGTTTGACAGGCTCTAGGCCGGGTTCGAACCCACCAGTCCTAGTGTATATAGCTGGTGCCCGATCTGCTGAATTACAGGCACAGAGTCGATAGAATATCTTTATAGAACAATTATATTAGAAGAAGCAAGAGCTGTCAGCCATCTATCATTCCCAGCAAGCACAGAGCTCAAACTTAAAGCAAACACAAAGACCCAAACCAAACCTCATCACTGGGCAGGGCACTCTGACAGTTGGGTGACTGGGAGTGCCCAGGGACAGCATTTCCTTCAGAGCTGTTTTTTTCTTCACAGAGATGGCAGGTGCTGCTGGCCATGACCAGGTGGGGTCCCGGAGTCAGGGCGCCGTCCTTCACCTCCAAGTGCTGTTCCCATCCCACGTGATTTTCTAATGCCCCACCACAGCTTCACGTGGGTAAAAAAACCTTTGAACCTGGATATGAACTCCATTTTACATATAAACGCAAATAATTCACATAGGGGGAACATGCACTAAGTTTTCCAAGAATGTGAGGACCTTGTAAATCAGGGGGCTGTTTTATCTTCAAGTGAAAGCACCCTGACTCTTTGCTTATTTGATTTATGTGCTATGTGAGAACTACACATTTTTTGCTTTTCATGTAAATTTTTCCTCCTTCAGAACAGACCCATGAGGAATAAGTCTGTGTAGAAGAAATACTTAATATATAACACATGTTGAATAATATCTTGAGTATATGTTTATAAGGCAATATTTATGAAAGACCCACGACTGGTTAATAGACCATCTGCCTCAGA
The DNA here is from genome assembly GCF_000181295.1 of Otolemur garnettii. NCBI lineage: Eukaryota > Metazoa > Chordata > Mammalia > Primates > Galagidae > Otolemur > Otolemur garnettii. The sequence continues at coordinate 3,066,991 of NW_003852490.1, forward strand.
AGGCTGTTTGCTCATGGCTGGATTTTACAAACAGAAAAGCTACAGATTGATACCAGATTCTCTAGAAAATGTTTAAATTTTGTGTTTCTCTTATGATGGCAATCTAAAAGAAATTAAACAAGCTGGTTCTAATTACCTAGATGACCATCTTCTTAAGATTCCTGGCTCACAATTTAATGCCTGTGTTTGCAGGTTTGTTTATGATCTTCTTGGGAACAGTAGCAGTGATTTAATTGTTGTTGGCCAATGATAAAATAACAGAGGGGGATTTAACCTTCAGGTATCCAGAAATCCCAGTTCTTTAAAAAACACATAGATGAGATAGGCCTTACTCCAGTTCTCAGTATAATTGCTTCTTGTGTTCTGACATGGAAATGGTGGCTGTTACGTGGGTGCCACTGGTTTAAACATTACCCACTTTAGAATGACTCTATCCCAGAGTGACTGGGAACAACCCGTGATTGAAGCCCAAGGGCAAAGGATGAAGGTGGAACATCAGAGTGAGCAACGCGAAAAACCAGGCCCAGAAGTTACAGCCCAGGTCTTCTGGGAATCAAAAACTCAATTTAACAAACAACACAAACATATACCAAGCCTATAAATTGGGCCTTACACCCCCACAAGTGAAACTGGCTTCAAAGGCAGGGAGCTCCTGCCTCCTGAAGCAGAGGGGTGTGATTAGAAGGGTGGGCTTGTCTGCAGAGGGGAGGGGACAGTACTGCCACTGATGTGCCCCAGACCAGCACCTGTGAGCCTCAGCTGAGGAAGTGAGGCATTTCCTCTCATCTGCCTGCCAAGTCACGGTGACCAGTGGCAGTGACCACCCTGCTCTTGGCAGTACTGTCGTGGGGGGAACTGTGCCAAGGATCCCACTGCAGTGGGCAGTGGCCTCTCTACAGACCCCTGGGGAGGACCAGCACAAACCAGAAATTACAAACACACATCTTAGCATCACCTGCAGGAAGGTAGCGCCTCTCTGCCGGACAGAAGTGGTCTGTTTTGAGTAGACAAATGGCGTGTGTTGGCAAATGTCGTCCTCAGCTCCCAACTAGCAGGCATCTCATGCAGGAGCAAAGTGGCCCCTCGTCTCGCCTGGTTGCACTGCTGGCTCCAGTCACTCAGCATGGAACACACCTGCAAAGCGGTGACTGAGAAATGTGCAGGAGTCAACGGAGAGAGCAGAGAGTGGGGGACACAAAGGAGGGGTTGAGTGAAGGGAGGGAGATAGGGAGATGTTAACGTCATGTTCTGTGATCGGAAGACTTGAAATTCTTGTCAGCTCAATGCACTAAGAAAAAAACAGGGAGGTGAAATCAGAGGGAGCTCTTGGCTACTGTTAACCACAGGCAGGAAAATCAAGACACCTGAGACCTCAGCCCAGCACCAGGCAGGGGAGGTCAGTTTCCCAGCTCTGCTGCTCGGCCCCCTGGTGATAGGGAAGGCAGGAAGAATAATGACATCCGAGGGCACCTTAACCCCTAAAATTAGGGGGTGGGGGGAACCTGAAGTTCAGGGAAGCCGTTGATGAAGTGAGATTGAGCCACAGGCCTTGCCAGGAACTTATTAGTGTAAAGTGGGACCTGCCAGCCTGCTATTTCCATATCACGAAAGAGAAAGTGCTTCCACTCTTCATTCCACAGCCAACCCGCAGACCCTGGCCACTCCTCTCTCTCTGGAGGATGCAAAGACATTCAGAGGAATTCCCCTGAATTCTGTACCTTAAGCTAATGAAGTCAGTCACTCAGTCACATGAGTCCTGCTTGCTGGGACCGGCTGCCACATGGACCTCCATCCTCTCCTCCCACAGTCTCTCTGCCCCTGTGCCCACGTGTGTGAGCTCTGCAGGGCCCGTCAATGGCACAGCTCACAGTTTCAGCTCTTCTAGGAACCTTTTCCTGGCTTGAAGCAACAGAACCAGGAGAGAGAAATAGTTTTTACTTTGTTAGAGACATCTCGTGACAAACCCAATAAGAATTCCATAATATTCAGCAAACAAACATTTTGAGGGCTGACAAATCGTTAGGCCCTGTACCAACCAGGTCTTAGAGATACAAACTAAAGAAGAACTGGAGCTTTCTCCCCTCCCTCCCTTCCTCTCTTGCTTTCTCTGTCTTTTTTCCTTCCTATCCACTACTAAACATTGGAAGAGTAAGAATGGTCTTGGGCCACACATTAAAGACCCAAACACAAAGGGAAGCTGACTAACAAAAAATCAAAATAAAAAGATCCGTGCATACTTTTCATGATATCTGACACCACAGATAAACAAAAGAAAATCCTCATAAAATCAGCATGAGGCCCCTGGGACTGTAGGTTGGACACCCCTACAGATGTGGTTCAAGGGAAGAAGCATCAGAAGACCTGGGTTTGGTTCCTGGCTCTGCCAAGTGTCACCTATTATCTCAGAGCCTCGTTTTCCTCTCCTACTTCATTAGAGATGGGCCTACGGGACCTCACTGGTCTGTCTGTGGCAGGAAAACAAGGAATTAAAACAGACACTTACACCAACAACATAGAGGAAGGAACCTTTGCCAGCAAGAACTCAGGTGCCTCAGGGCGTGAAATGCTGAGTTCTGGGGAATGGTTTTTTCCTTTTTCCAAACTCTTTTATACCTTTTTTCTCTTCGGTTCAATATCAGTGACATAGTTATGGCTACAGATGTTAGAAACCAGACTATTGTTATTAGTTACAGTCTTTTTTTCTTTTGCTTTTCAAGGTTATTTCAGCTCAGCGTGAAGTTTGCTCTTATCTTTGGAGGAGGAGTTCCTCTGTGGCTGCCTGCTGCTTTCTCGGGATCACTAGGGTATGAGATTTATTTCTCCTTCCTTATGTCCACCCCTAACATTCTATGTTGGGGAGTCTGTGGAGATAGGCAGAATCATGAGTAACCATAAGAATTTTGTTTCTTAGTTCTCAGAAGAGCCCGGGTACTTGTTTGTTTTTTCATTTTTAATTCTTATATATGCGAACGACTATAAGACTGTATCCTACAGTTAAGTGGAGGCATAGCAACAGTAGGAGCGCCTACCTGCCAGTCCTCCTTGAAAGACAACAGCATCAGTACCATCACTCTAGCTGGTGGGCTCCTTCCCTTCACCAGCCCCTGCAGACATCTGGGCGGAACCAGCATTCTGAATTTGATTTCTATAAACCCCTGGTTTTAAAAAATAACATAGCAGATAGGTATACAACATCAAGAAATACATTGTTTAATTTCACTAACTTTATCAAAATGGTATTTTACTTTGTGCAATCTTCACTTGGTTTGTTTTATGCAATATTTTGTTTCTAAGAATCACTCATGTTGTACCTAGTTCATTAATTTTCCATATCATCTATAGCATTTTATTGTGTGAGCAGGTGTAAACGTTTATCCTTCTCCTGAACACTCTGGGTGCTAGGGTTATTGCTGGTTGTTATTACAATGTTGCTATGAACATTCCTCTACATAAATCCTGTGCAAGAGTTTCTCCAGGTTTATACTTAGAAATAGAATCACATAAATCTTGTAAGCATGTGCAGGAGTTTCTTGAGGGCAAATTGCTAGGCTATAAAGTATGCGAGTGTCAACTTATTTTTTTACAAACTGGTTATGCCTTAGACTCCTGTCAACAGTGGGAAAAAATTTCTGTTGATGCATATCTTGGCCAAGTCTTCGACAGTGTCACACTTCTTGATTTTTGCCAATCCAGGGACCAAAACATGGACTCTCACTGTTAACTACTGTCTCTCCAATTACCAATGAGATTGAGTATTCTTTTCTATATTGATGGGCCATTCATATTTCCTGACCTGTGAACCATACGTTTATTAACTAATTCATTAACTTTGAAGAGATTTAAAAAATTGACATAGGTTTTATTGGTTATATATATTGAAAACAGTTTCTCCTTGTTTTGGGTTTTTCTGATTCCATTCTTCGTGGGGTCTTTTGTTAAATAGGAGTTCTTAAGTTGAATGTAGCCAGGGTTACTATGCAGAGGTTCTAAAGATATTATTTTATATTGTCTTTAAAAGTTTTAGAGTTCTGCCTTTTATATCTAAGTTGTTATTTTTTTATTTTTGAGACAGTTTCACTTATTAACCCTCAGTAGAGTGCTGTGGTGTCACAGCTCATGGCAACCTCCAACTCCTTGGGCTTAGGTGATTCTCCTGCCTCAGCCTTCCAAGTAGCTGGGACTATAGGTTCCCGCCACAATACCCGGCCATTTTTTTGGTGCAGTTTGGCCAGGGCTGGGCTCGAACCCACCACCCTCGGTATATGGGGCCGGTGCCCCACCCACTGAGCCACAGGAGCTGCCTAGTTGTTATTTTTTTAAATTTCAGATTAATATGAAGGTACAAATGATTAGGCCACAATGTTTGCATTTGTTATGTAAGGTCCTCATGGGAAAGAAATTCTCATGGCCCTGACGAGAGTGCAGCAATTTTGGGAAACAGCTGAGCCAGACCAGAAACCAAGCTGCACAATCACAGCAAACCCCTTTCCCGACCCCTGGAATACTTCAAGGCCCATGTTCCTGGGAAACAACGAAACAGTAACTTTTATTCTGGCCCCAGCTAAGTGGCCAATTCAGGCGGTAACTCCTGGATTTGCTCTCAGTGCAAAAACTATTCTCTCTGCAGAAGGGATGGCCGCCTTTGGAACCAACTCTCCCATAATCAACCCTACTGATATGGGATAATAAAATCCCCAGGAAACCGTGTGAAAGCTGAACTGACTCCTGGTCAGACTCCACTCTGCTCTTTTCCGGCCCTTTCCTAATAAGCCTTCCCCAGTCCCTGGACTGGTCTCCTCTCCTTTTTATGGATGCTTCCCTCCAAGTCTAACCCTGGCTCCCCTCAGTCTCTTTTGTAGTTGTGCCTATATGTAAGTTTAAATTCACCTGGAATTGATTTTTCTGTATGGTACAAAGCAGGGCTTAGTCCCATTTTGTCCCACATAGATAGGCAATGGCTCCGCACTATTTACTGAAGGGTTTGTTGTCTCCTTAGGGATCTGCAGCGCCTTCCCTGCCACCGAGCACCCTCTCTCCTCTCTCTGGCTAGCTCTCATTTCTGGGTTCTCTAGTCTATTCCACTGGGTGATCTGTCTATCTCTGTATCAGTACGGCACCATCTGCATTACTCCAGCCTCCTAACAAGTCTTGATATCCGTCTGTGGGAGTGCTTTGCTTATTCTTAAGTTTTTGTTCTTCCATAAAAATTTGAGAATTGTTGGTTAAGTTCCTCAACAATTCTCTGTGGCTTTTTATTGGAATTGCATCCAATCTTTGGATCAGTTTAGGGGAAAATGATACATGTGCAGTATTTCCAAAGATAATATTATGGTCCTTGAGTAGCTGGTGGTCTAGCAGGGGAGACAGACAGACACATTGTCATGTTAGAAGTATGAAAACAGGAGAAGGTAACTTGTGAAAATTGTCAGTGAACAAAGATCCTATATTCTGGCTTCAGGTGTAAAACAAAGCCCTGTCTGTCTCATTTGTCAGACCCCTCGGAATTGGAAGGAGCCACCAAGGCTACCCTCACTGAAGCCAATTGTTGGGCCAGAATTATTGTGATGGCTCCATGGTTGGGTCAGTTTGCCCTGGACCTATGATTCCAAACCAGTGTCCCCATCCATTCTTCTTTCTAAATCCAAACTTGGATATCTGCACACAGCATCTCTTCTGGTATTATGATTATCCATGCCCTGAGTGTTTTGGTTACCTAGTAGGTTTGTCTTGTCTCTCTCAGACAAGATTAGGGTCTCTTCAGTCTTTTATGAAGCCAATTTGTACCAATTTTGCAAGCTCAACCTTCAAATGCTTTGCCTCCAAGACTTCATTCAGTTCCGGATCAAATTTTTTTTGCTCATTCTTCAACAACTAGTACATACCACCAAGTGCCTGTTATGGTACTAGGCACATCTAGGAGATGCAGAGTCAAAGGATTTGGAGTTAGGCAGGCCTCGGTTCAAGTCCTGGCTCTACTTTATTAGCTGGGTGACACTGGGTAACTATTTAGTCTATCTGGTTCTGTGCTTCTGCAGGTGCACGTGGGATGATAATTCTGGGTCGCAAATAGTATACATAAAAGTTCTTGCACAAATACTCTTTTAATTAAAGGAGGAACAACAAAAAAAGTTATTTCCAGAAACTGGAATAGAAGAAGATAACTTGCTTCTGAGATGATCTTTTTCTTCCTTGAAAGAGCATATGAAGTTGTGGGGGGCGAGAGGATGACAGAGGACACGTGCTGGGAGAGAAACGCATGCTCGCAGGGTGCAAGAACTGACGTTTACACACTGCTCTGACCCAGAAACGACTTGAGAAATCACACACACAGAGGTCAATTAGAGCAAAGTGACAAACCAGATGAAAAAGCAAAGCAAAATGAAGGCCGGGATGCGCCGGGATGCACCGTGATGGAGGGACAAGAAAGCTCATAAGTGCCACAAGGGGGGCTGCTCCACACACTTGCTTTTCGAGGCACAGATTTGATGTTAAGCTTTGCAGCAGCCACCACCAAGAGTCATAACAACAACTGTAGGGAACTGCAGGGAATGCCAAAGGCTTGAGAATGATCAGCGTGGGGAGAGGCTGGGAGGGAAGTCCCCTCGAAATTGATGAGATTTGAGCCAGGTTTTGAAGGGTGTAAGAGCTATGTATTCCAGACTGAGGGAGCCACTAAGCAAAACATGTTGGAGACTCGAGAGCTGGTCCTGGCACACAGGGCTTTTTTTGGATAGTCCCGAGGTAGAGCAGATGACTGAGGTCTTTGGTGCTAGACTTTAGATTTCCTATAAAAGGGAGCCCTGAATCTCCCTGGGGAGAAAATGACCCGATAAAAGTGGTATTTTAGAGGAAATTATCCTGGCACCAGACAGCTGCGATTTTCTCCTTTGTAAATTATGATCCATCACGAACATTTAGCAGAACGCTGTCACGCATGTCTCTCCTGATGTGGTCCACATCTGGCTCTGCCATTGCAAATACAGAATATTCAGAAAATCTGTGTAGCATTAGCGTCTAATAACCTTTGCTTTAAACATAGTGAAGCAGACCACAGGCTTGGAAACGGCACACATCCCTCCAGAGTAATTTAGTCCAGGTTCCCTATGTGATTGAAGAAATCCCTCGTTGTAGCTGCATCTAGTAGTCTGGACAATGGTGCAAGTGTTGAAATGGAGGGAGGTTGAAATTAATCCTGGAAATGAGAGTGAACTCAGTGATGTTCACTGTCAGTTTGCTTTTCTTGGATGTGTAAAGTTTTGAGAGTTTAAAATGGCCCTGGACTTAGAAGCATTCTGCATAAAATCTTACCACATGATCAAGGTTTTCTTTCTTAAAAGAAAGTTATATTTTTATAGTACACAGACATCACAATCAGTTCAAATACAGGATCTGGCAGAAGTAACACCCTTTTGTGCTTGAGTATGATGTTGTTATGTCACAGAATTACATGTAAATTACAAACAATGGTACAAATAACGCCCCTTTTTATGAGCTGGTAATTTATACCAATCTTTCATTACAAAATCCTAAGCATGTAATTCTGTAACATAACCATATCACACTAAGCACAAAAGGATGTTACTTCTGCCAGACCCTGTATTTGTATTTCAAAGTTAGGCTTAAGTTTTGGCTCAATGGATGTTTTTTCCTTTGTTGTATTTGGAGGGGTCTAAAGCACTCCATCTGTCCCCAGAAAAATGAGGTTGATTGTTCCTCAGTTTCTCAACGACAGAAGCTGGCACAAGGTAAGAGCCCCAAGTACGAAAGAGACTAAGTGTTTGGAAGTAGAAAGATATTTGAGGGAACGTGGTCTTTCTCAGCCCAAGACATACCCCTTTCTTTACAAGATTGTAGACAATCTCTTCTTGACCCGAGTTAGTTGTAATCTACATGCAGTCCATCCTCTGGGGACGGCTGCTACCAGGCTACGTTCCTTTTCCTACTTGGGGAAAACACGTCCTTGGAAAACTTTTGAAGGGGAAGGCAAGAGGGCCAGGCTTTATTGTGTTGCCCGTCAAGCATTCCCTTAATACAATCCAAGCCTTCGGAGGCCATTCCCAACTGACTCTTATGAAGCAAGTTGAATTCCTCGAAAGAGGAGTTGCAGGATGTGCGGCAGACTCATCTTCCTTAGTTTCTCCTGAACGCTCAGCTGGGAGGAGCTCTTCATCTTCACATCACAGAAACCCTGGGGGAGAGCACTGGGTGAGAAGGTTTAGATTTTGAACTCTTCTATGCCTTGGCGAACTGTCCAGATTGGGCTGTTAATTGTGATCATGGATGATTGCTTTCCTCTGTAAAGTGAGAGAAAAATCCAGTGAGAAACAGAAAGTATAGAGTTTTGTAGTAATCCCATTTTTTCTTAATGAAATTCATTCATTCACTTATTTAACAAATATTGAGAATCTTCTATGTGTTAGTTGCTGCGCTTGGCACTGGGGATGTTGGGAGATACATTGATAATCAAGATCAATTATGGCCGATAAGCCATGGAGGCGACATGTGGCAGAGTTCTCCAAGTGTGCACAGAATGCTGACACCAGAATTCCGTGAAATTCTCTCCCACTCCCCAGAGAGGAGAGGGGCATGGGGGAGGGGGAAACACACATAGGCCTATTTAGATGTTCTGTGCTCCTTGTATGGGTTTTGGTAGTTTGTGTCTTTCAAGGAATTGGTCCATTTCAACTGAGTTATCAAACTTGTGGGCATAGAGTTGTTCATAATAGATTTGTTAGTGTCCTTTTAATGTCCATGGAATCAGTGGTGACGATACCGGTTTCATTTCTGTTTGGTTCTTTGTTGGCCGGGCTTGAGATTTGTCAATTTTACGAACACTTTCAAAGAACTAGTTTTGGTTTTGTTATTTTATCTATTAATTTTCTCTCTTTAATTTTATGGATTTCTGCTCCAATTTTTATCATTTTGTTACTTTTGCTTACTTTAGTTTTCCATTGTTCTTTTTTAAGATTCTTAAGGTGGAATCTTAAATGATTGGATTTGGATCTTTCTTCTTTTCTGTATCTGCATTCAATGGTATAAATTTTCTTCTAAGCACTACTTGAATTGCATTCCACACATCCAGGTAAGTTGAATTTTGATTTTTCATTTAGTTGAAGATATTTTTACATTTCTTTTGAGACTTCTTCTTTGATATGTGTTATTTAGAAGTAAATTGTTTAAACTCCAAATACTGTGGAACCTCTGTAAGTTGACCACCCAAGAGGCTGTAACAAAGTGATCAACATAAGGAACATAAGGTGGTTAACATAAGGAACTACAGGACTGAGACGTACATATCTGATTTATGAAAATTAGGTCAACATAAGGAGGTAATCAGTGTAGGGAGGTGGGCAACTATGGAGGAGCTTCTGTATTTGGGAAAATTTCAGATATTTTCTCCTATTGATTTCTAGTTAAATCCCACTGTGACCTGAGAGTATACGTTTAAATTTCTCAAAGTGTGTTTCATGGCACAGGAAGTAGTCTATCTTGGTGAATGTTTTGTGTGTGTGCTTGAGAAGAATGTGTTATTCTACTGTTGGATGAAAGATTCTATACACGTTAATTATCTCTAATTGGTGGATGATGCTGTTTAGGTCAACTCTAATGATTTTTCTGCCCTCTGGGTTTGCTACTTACTGAGGGAGTATTGGAATTTCCAGGTATAATAGTGAGATGCATCTCTCTCTCTCCCCTTGTAGTTCAGTTTTTGTCTTGTGTATTCTGCTACTGTTATTAGGTAAATATACTCCTATGTTCAGGATTGTTATCTCTTCTTGAAGAATGGACTCCTTTATCATTATTTGATGCCCCTCTTATGCCTGATAATTTTCTTTGTTCTGACTATGTCTGAAATTGATACAGCTTCTTCAGCCTTCTTTTGATTAGGATCAGCACAGTATATTTTTCTCCATCCCTTTATTTTTAATTGCTCTATACCTTTATATTTAAAGTGGGTTTCTTACAAACAACATATTGTTGAGTCTTAGTTTTATCTGCTCTTATAGTCTCATAGTCTCTGTCTTTTAATTGCAGCATTAGACCACTTATATTTATAGTGACTATTAGTATAGTGAAGCTACTATCGACCATGTTTGGAACTGTTTTCTTCCATTGTGCTTGTTCTTTGTTTCCATTTTCTCTTTTTCTGCCTTCTCTGGTTTTAAATGAGTATTTTACATGATTCCATTTTCTTTCCTTTCTTAGCATTTCAATTAAATCTTTAAAACTGTTTTCTTATTCCCCTAGAGTTTGCATTATACATTTATATATAATTATACATTTATACTGATATAAATCTACTTTCAACTAATACTATCCTGCTTTAAAAATAGTGCAGATACCTTATGTAGAGTATTCCCAATTCTTCCCTTCCATCCTGTATAACACTTGCTGTCCTTCCCTTTACTTATGCATAAGTTAAAATCAGCCAATACATTGTTGCTATTAGTGCTCTGAACAGTTATTTATTAGATCAGTTAAGAATAATAAAAATAAAAAACATTACCTTTTTCTTCATTTATGCCTATTCTGATACTTTCCCGTTCTTTATGTAGATCTGAATTTCTGCCCTGTGTCATTTTCCTTCTCTTAGAAGAACTTCTAGCACATTCTGCAAGGCACACCTACTGGCAACAAATTCCTTCAGTTTTTGTTTGTCTCAGAAATTCTTATTTCTCCTTCATGTTTGAGGGATAATTTTTACTGACTACAGAATTTTAGGTTGGTGATTATTTTCTTTTAATACTTCAAATATTTCACTTCCCTCTCTTTTTGTTTATATGGTTTCTGAAAAAAAGTTTAATATACTTTTTATTTTTGTTTCTCTGCACATAAGTTTTTAAAAAAATTTCTCTGTATTTTTGGTTTCTGAAGTTTGATATGCGTAGGTGTAGATTTTTGAGTATTTAGTTCAGTCTTCTCTGAGCTTCTTGGATCTGTGGTTTGATGTGTGTCATCAATGTTGGGAATTTCTCAGTGTTTTTCTACTTCAAATATATCTTCTCTTCCTTTTTTTTCTTCTCCTAGTAGTTCCATTTTACACAAGTTTTACCATTTGCAGTTGTCACACAGTTCTTAGATATTCTATTGTTTTTAAAAAATATTTCTTTCTCTTTACATACCTTAGATCTCTGATTGTTTCCCTCCCTTGGCTATTTTCAGTCTAATGATGAGCCCGTCAGAGACATTCTACATTTCTGTGACCATTTTTTCTCATTTTCTGAGATTTCTGACATGAATTTCCAGTGATTTCTGAGATATCCTTTGGTTCTTTTTAGGTTTCCCATCCCTCTGTTTACATAAACCATCTGTTTTTGTATGTTGGCTAATTTTCCTTTAGAGCCCTTGACATATTAGTCATAAGTTATTTTAAATTTCCGCTCTGATCCTCAAAATCTGTGTCATACCTGAGTCTTATACTAACTCTGTCTCTTTGGACTTTGTTTTTTTCTTTCCATTTAGCATGTCTTTTAATTTTTTGTTGAATGTGGGACATGATGGTAACTAACTTTTAGAGTGAGGTTTTTATATTAATTGGGCTAGGACCTGTTCTATGTTTACTGCTTTCTGTAGCTGCAGGTGCCAGAGGCTTCAATTTCCTCTAGTTTCCTTATTTTTCCCCTCTCCTGATGTCTTTCTGTGTTCCTAAGAATTCCTTTCTTTTATTTTACTCCCTCCCTCCCTTCCTTCTTTCCTTTCTTTCTTTTCTTTCTGACAGAATCACCTTTTGTTGCCCCAGGCTAGAGTGCCATGGCCTCAGCCTAGCTTATAACAACCTCAAACTCCCTGCCTCAAGTGATCCTCTTGCTTCAGCCTCCTAAGTAACTACAGGCACCTGCCACAAGGCCTGGCTAATTTCTTCTAGTTTTAGTAGAGACAGGGTCTTGCTCTTGCTCAGGCTGATTTCCAACTCCTGACCTCAAGGGATCCTCCTGCCTCAGCCTCCCAGAGTGCTAGGATTACAGGCATGAGCCACCATGCTAAGAACTTCTTAAATAGAAACTATGTCTTACAGCTCTCTCAGTTATTATACTAGAGCCCTGTTTATGGCAGGATAAGGTGTGGGGGAAGGGGAAGTGTTTTATAATCTTAAGATGATATCTCATTTTTTTTTAGTGGGCCTGAGTCTCTGAACTGTGACCTTCGGAAGTATTCCTTAGCCCTTTACCTCCCCTTGAGGACAGGAAGCCTAAAGGGATTTGGAGCTGGTGCACTTCCCTTCCCCCAGGTCAGATAAGGCCTCCTTCTTTTAGAGTACAGGCTTTTGTTATGGGGAATGTGTGGGCATATTTTGCAATATCATTTTTCTTCTGGTATATTTCAAAATAATTACTTTTCCCCTGACATGTTTCAAAACAGTTGTTTGCCCTCCCCCAGTTGGAAACATGGAGATTTTCCTCATTAATCTTCACTATGAAGACCTGGTATGGATCCCTGAGGTCAAAACCACAGAAGCCTGTCCTCCTATTCCCCACTCAAGGCTGGTCTCCAAGGGTTTTCAAACTTGAAGAAGTGCACAGTCAGCCTCCACCAGTTCTTCAAAATTACCATTTAAGTGCTCCTAGTTACTGGCTCCAGTGTCTTCTCTGACGGTTCTGAGAAAAGTTGTTGATTTACAGTTTGTTCAACTTTTTTCTCATTGTGAGGACAGAAAAATAACCTCCAAGCTCTTTACATGTAAGAGCTGAAACTGGATGTCCTCTGTTAATTTTTACTCGATTCATTTAATGGTCATTTATTGAGCACCTTCTGTTCCTAAGACACTTTACTAGACCTAATGCAAGACACAGGCATAGCCAATTCAAGCCTCTGTTTTCAGGGACCACGTGAGGTCATTTTTATAGTGTTTATTAATACTTTGCCTCTCAATGTCCAGGTTCTCCTCTCTTCCTGTGTATGCCCATATTCTGCTTTCCTGAGGCAAGCTTTTCTCAAACAAGTCCATAGATCCACATTCTCAAGATTTTGAGTTCTATAATTTAAAAATTGAATGTTTGTATTTTAATTATTATATAGTCGTTCCCTCCCTAGCTGTGGTTTCAGTTACCCAAGGCATGAAATTATAACATGGGAATTTCCAGAAATTCATGCGTTTTAAATTTCACACAGTTCTGAGTAGTGTGATGATATCTCGAGCCATCTTGCTCCATCCTGCCCAGGATGTGATTCCTCCCTTTGCCTACTGTATCCACAATATACACGCCACCTGACATTAGTCACTTAGTAGCCATCCTGGCTGTTGTGGGGTCGCAGTACTTGTGTTCAATAACCCTTACGTTACCCAACAGTGTCCCCAAAGTGCAAGAGTGTTGATGCTGGCAATTCAGATATGCCAAAGAAAGCTATACACTGATTTCTTTAGATGAAAAGGGTGAGAATTCTCCATTTAATAAGGAAAGAAAAAATTATATACTGAGGTTACTAAGATCTACAGTGAGATGAATCTTCTCTCCATGAAATTGTGAAGAAGAAAAAAGACATTTGTGCTAGTTTTGCTGTAGCACCTCAAACTTTATCTCAGGTGTGTATATATAGAAAAAAACAGTATATATATATATATATATATATATATACACACACACATATGTACACACACACACGTATATACACAGTTCCATGGTATCTATGGTTTCAGACAGCCATGGGAGGTCTTGGAATATATAAAATTTAAGATAATTTAATGGTATTCCAGATAAGAGTCAGCCAACTATGGCCCATAGTCTACATCAGACCCACCACCTGTTTCTTAGTGAAAGCAGTTTTATTGGAACACAGCCATGCTGATGGGTTTATATACTGTCTATGGTGCCTTCACGCCACAACAGCAGAGTTGAGTAGTTGTGACAGAAAACAAGTGGCCCACGAAGCTGACAATATTTACTATCTGGCACTTCACAGAGAAAGTTTACTAGCCTTGCTCTAGAAGATCTTCAGATATTATGACCATATGATTTCAGTGTCACAAACAGTGTTTTTGTTTATGATTGTGAGGTCAAATGAAGATTTTTAAATTTAGGTCTTCGGTGTTTGCAAATAGAAAAGTGGAGATGAATTGGGTCATCATATGGGTGGTTTGAGAATAAGAGCCTTCCCTGGAGCAGACAGAGCCACGTGGGTGCTGGGGGCCATACAGGGGAGGGGGTCCAACCTGTGTGTGTCCTGACTTACTACTGCTCATTCACAACAGCTGCAGTGGTGACAGCAATAGAAAGTTTTCTATTTGCCATTTCTGTTCTGAAAATAATGATGTTAGACACTCATTTCATACGACATCCAGTAATCTCACAATGCTAATCTTATCTTCAACTTGAAGGTAATCATCTTCCACAGAATTGACAGGTGACACCTTATTAAAATTGGCGTTGGAGAATAGCCTTATGCTTAACTAAAACTCTACTGGCAACACACTGGAAATGCAAATGGAAAGTTTATACTGATTCCATGCACAAGTAAGTGCAAACAGGGATCTCTGCCTTTTTGCTTAGACCACAAAGTTGGGCCTCTTGTCTTGCATTGGTGGCTTGGTTAGTCCCTAACAAAAAAATGACCAAGGCCCAGGTTGCCAGATGGGGCTCTTGGTTATCTAGAAGGGTCATCTGGAAGAAGGTGGAGTTGAGCGGCCAGAGCTTGAGGAGGGGACTGTCCTGAAACCTCTCTGATATTCCCAAAGTCAGTGTGGAAAATAGCACTGATGTAAACAGCAGTGTCCTGGCTGCCACAAATGCTGAAAGGTGAAAACTGAAGCATAAACAGACACTGGAGTGGAGGCAGAAGGGACCTTGTGGCTATAAGACAAGACTCTCAGAAGTCACAAGAATCACTCTGGATGTGCCCAGGTCAGGACATGGATGGTTTGCACCAACTTTAAATCTCCATGGGGACAGGGAGGCTCCATGTTATATTTGGATTATATCATTTTAAAATTTCTATAGATGTATATTTATTTATTTAGCCATTTATTTAACAAGTACTCTTAGAGCCTTTGCTAAGAGTGCTTTAGTAATTTTGGTTGGCTGCTAGTAATAGGAAGCCAAAATAGAAATAGCTTGAACGAAATGAAAAGATTCTCAGAGACAGTTTGGTGGCCTCTGTCTTGTTTACTCTGCTATCCTTAGCACATGGCTTAGTTTCTGAAAGTCACCTCCTTGTTGTAAGATGGTTGCTGTTGCTCTGGTCATCACAGCCATGTTTCAGGCAGCAGATTGGAGGATGAGGCAAGGATTACCTCTCCTTTGAGTCAATACCCTTAAAAAATTTTCCCTAGAAGTCACATCCAACACCATAGCTTACATTTTACTTAGGAAAGCAGATTGGGAAATGTTGAATTTCAGCTAGGCTTACTGCCTCCCTGAATTGAAGTTGTTTTACCATAGAGGAAAGGAAAAACAGATATAGGTTGACAACCCACAGTTTCTGTCACAAACAGAAACTCAATCTAGAGAAACTCAGGGAGCACGGCCCCCACCTTGCAGAAGCAGGCTGAGCAAGTGTTCAAGGGAGCTTTGCATGGGAAGCATCAGGGCACAGAGTAGGGAGCATCTGAATTGGATGGGGGAGCAGTCAGGGGAGGCAGGGGAGGCTTCTTGGAAGACAAGTTTCTCTTAAAAAAAAAAAAAAGATACACCAATAAGCACTTTCTCCTTTCCTCCTCACACCTCTCTCCCACCCCTTGGGCCCCATGGCCTCACCCATCACTCTCTGTGTGACTTCCAAGGTCTGCCTCCATGAGCAGCCTGTGCTTTGGGGTCTAGACTGGCATTGTCCCTGACACACGTGTCCCGGGTGCTATTCAACTTCTTTACCAGGCTGCCTCTCCTGCCAACTTTTCATTTGCTGCTTTCGTCTTCCCTTGCCTCCCACACCACTTGAAAGCTAGGAGTCCTTTTACCCTTCCCTGCCCTCCAACTCCTCCATTCAGTTACCCGTTCAATTACTTGGTCTGACTCCAGCATTGCTTCTGAACTCTTCTTATGTCCATTGCCAGCAGCCACCACCTGAGATCCTTCCTGGACCATTACTATAGGTGTGTGGTAGTCATTGTGCCATTCTCCAGACATTTCCGGTTCTCCCCCTTGGACATGTGGTTAAATTGTGCTCACCTGCCCTCTCTGCACAGAAAAGGTCATGTGACTAATTCTAACCAATGACCTTTGAGTAGATGTGATCCGTGTCACTTCTAGGCCTGGTCATTTAACTGCTGGTACAGGTCAGCCAGAGTTCTCTTCCCCTCTGTCATAGCAACTGGCAGTTTGAGCTTCCAACACTTTGGGCCTGGGAGAGAGGGTACAAGGAGCAGAGTGTCCAGATCACTCACAACTGCCATGTAACATGAGCGAGGTGCAAACCCTTCTTGTTTTAGCCACTGCTATTTGGGAGCTGTCTGTTACCGTGATGTAACTGAGCCTGTGCTGGTTGACGCAAGCCTCTTGCCGGATTCTGTTATGTTTGCTCTTATTCTTTCCCACCCTCAGCACAGTCCATCTTGTATATTGTTGGCAAATTTATCTTTCTTAGACACAGACCCAGTCAGGACACTCCATCGCTTCCTTGAGATGTTTGGTGGCTACAGGTTTCGTCGTGTGACATCTGAGGCCCTATGACCCTGCCCCAAATTGCATTGCCAGGATTATCTCCTTCCCCCAGGCAGTTTAGTTTCCAGCCAAAAAAAAAAAAAGAACCACTCACAATACTCATTTATGCTCTGCCTTCTCATCTCCACTTTTGTTAACACTTTCCCCTCCACCTGCAATGCTTTGTGTTTCTTACTGG
>NW_003852490.1:3083921-3106601 GCF_000181295.1 Otolemur garnettii
GAGAGACCCAGACCCAAACTCAATTCCATTCTTTTTCTGTTCTTTACTTTGTACAGAGGAGGTGCTCAATACAGATGCTTTGAATAAACTAAAGAACAGATTGGTTCCTTACTTTTCTTCTCATGTCTTCAAAATAAGAGCCGCAGCAAGATCCTCTTCAGTCCGTTAGTAATCGCGTTGCACAAACCCGATGCTGGCAAATAGCAGATGTGCTGCCAAGTGCCTGTGCTGCTTCTGGAGCTCTTCATTTACACAGAAAGGTGAGTCCTCATGTGCTCCCACTGTCCTTCTCTGGAAGCAGCCATCTCACAAGAGCCTCTGCGGGGGGGGGAGGTGCCCTCACTTGATACCCTTGTCTATAACCCTGACCGCTGGCAGTGCTAGGGCAGCACAGAGAATGTCCAGGGTCACTGCGGCCAACGGACCCACATCAGATGTGTAATCAGCTCCAACTGGATAACCTCTTGGGAAATGGTCAGCCAGAAGCACAGCCAGAGCTTTCATGCTGAGTCCCCTGCCAGGTCTCCACCTTCCCTCTGCCCTGTCATCATCTCTTTGGTTCCCCAGGGCACCAGGTCCTGACCATCAGACCTCAGTCCTCACCAGCCTGTTCTTCCTTTTTTTTTTTTGAGACAGAGTCTCACTATGTCACCCTCAGTAGAGTGCCATGGGGTCACAGTTCACAACAACCTCCAAATCTTGGGCTTAAGTGATTCTCTTGCCTCAGCCTCCCAAGTAGCTGGGACTACAGTTACCTGCCACAGTGCCCAGCTATTTTTTGGTTGTAGTTGTCATTGTTGTTCAGCAGGCCCGGGCTGAGTTTGAACCCACCAACTCTGGTGTATGTGGTCGGTGCCCTGGCTGCTGAGCTACAGACGCCGAGCCCACCAGTCTGTTCTAACTCTACCAAACTCTTTTCCCTGAGAAAGGCCTCCAGAGAGGAATTGCTTCTGATTCCTTCCAAACATTTCCCAAACCAACTAGTCAAACAACAAATTTGAATAAAGTACTGAGAGCTTTTGTAATAAAGGATGAGGGCAAAAAGTTATTCTTCTTCCTGTCTGCCAAGAACACTAAGCAAGAAGTGGCCTGGGGTCACCAGCAGGTTGTTTGCAGCTGGCTCTCAGGGATGGCGGCAAAGCTCCATGGAGGCGGTGGGAAAGCCTCAGCCCTGTGCCTACCAGACCTCAGGCAAGTTATACTTACTTAATTTAGTTAATTAACCTTCTGAGCCACTGCTCCTTATCCTTAGAAAGGATAAATACCTACCTCGCCCAATCTTTCATTAGGATTATAGAGACTAACATATTATGGCAGTTACTGACACAGGTGAATACTCAGGAAATATTAGTTTCTTTTACTTTTGGAGAGGTGTTGAGGCTGTCAAAATGAGTGCAAATATTTTTGGGGTTCCTCCCAGCCGCAGGAGCCCAGGGTCAGGTGGGGGAAGCAGACAAGCATGTGGGCAACTGGAGCTGTGAGAAGCTTGTGAGTCCCCATGAGGGGTACCTACTCTTGGGGTTCAGGGAAGGGAGGGTTTCTGGAAGGGTCCCTAGAAGCTTAGGTGAGAGGATTAATAGGAATGACTGGGGAAAGCATGTGAGACAGCATTCTGGACACAGGGAACCCTAAATATAAAGACGTGGAAACAAGACATCCTGTGCGCTAACAGGACTATTGGTAACACACACCATAACGACATTGGCCGTGGACTTAGCATGTACTGAGCACTGGGTGAATGCTTTATATACATTGTTTCATTAATTCTCACAGCAACCTTTTGAGCAATGCATTACTAGCTACCCTGTTTCACACAGGAGGAAACCAAGATCCAGAATGATAAATAGCTCTTTGTAAGATCCAGGAACTGGCAGGTGGTGGGGAAGGGCTTTGATCAAGAGCTGCCTTTGGTAATTAGCTGTGACTGAGAAAGTGCTTGCTGCAGATGTCAGGGTGGCTGTTGCTCTGGGCAAGCCTGTTAAAACAGCATTTAAGCAAATGGAACAGTTCCAGGAGGCCACTCAGCTCCACCTCGCCACCGACTTGGGCACCTTACAGATGTCGCTTGGTGGGTGCAGATCCACTCCTATGACTAAGTTGCAACTCACTGGGACACATCCGTTAAAGGAGCATTGAGGGCTGCCTTACAGGGTGAACCTCAGAGGTGCCTGGGGCACAGACCCCCATGTGCATGGCAGCCTTGTGACATTCAGTGATCTAGCATGTTGGCGTTTATTGAGAAAGTAAGTTACTGGCTGTATCTTGGAACTGATCTGTTTTTTAGAGAGTTTTGTAGAAAATGTCTCTCTTGAAATAGAAGGTGGCCCAATTCAAAACAGCAATGGAGTTAGGTGATTTGGGGGGGGTGTGGATGCTGGAAGAGACAGTTGGTACATATTATTCAAGATAAAATATTTTCAGATCTTCAAGCGAGAGGTACATCTGGCATGCATAGAAAACAAGTGGTGCCTGTGGAAGTTCATCTATCTTGATACTTTTTTCTGCTAAGTTTCTTGCCATTATTTAAAAAAAAAAAAAGACCCATTATGACCATTCACAAAGAAACTCCACATCATTCGTTATCAGGAAATGCAAATCAAAAGCACCATGAGATGCTACTTTGTATCCATTGGGATGGCTACAATCCAAGAGACAGGTAATAAGAAATGTTGGCAAGAAAGTGGAGACATTGGAACCCACATCCGCTGCTGGCGGGAATGTAAAATGGTGCAGCTGTTTTGGAAAACAGCCTGGCAGTTCCTCAAAAGGTTACACCTACAGCTGCCATCCGAAGCAGCTGTACTCTTATGTATATACACAAGAGACATCAAAACCTACGTCCACAAAACAAAAACAACAGACAACACTCTTGTACATGAATGAATGTTCATGGCAGCATTATCCATCATGGCCAAAAGATGGAAACAACCCACGTGCTCACCAGATGCTGACTGGACAAATAAAATGTGGTATATCCATACAATGGAATCTCACTCTGCAATGAAGGGAAACAAAGTCGTGAGATGCCTTGAAAACATTATGCAAAATATAAAAAGCCAGTCATAAAAGATTATACATTATGATTCCATTTTTATATAAAATGTCCAGAATAAGCAATTTGATACAGACTGAAAGTATTAATGGACTGGTGGTTACCCAGGGCTTGGCATGGGGTGGGGAGAAATGGGAAGTGACTGTCAGCGTGAACAGCATTTCTGTGGGGCATGATGAAGATATTCCAGTGTTGATTGTGAGGATCGTACAACTGTTAGCATACTGAAACCATTGACTTCTTGAACACTGTCAATGAATGGTGTGGTAAGGGAATTATATCAATGAAGTTACTTTATAAAAACAACCATATGAGCAGGGTACAAGCGCACTTTATTCTCTACTCCACATTGGTCCTCATCACAGCTCCTCCGTGCAGGTGGGATAAGGGAATCACGTTTACTAGATGAGAAGGCCAGGCGCAGTGAGACTGTGGAGCTTCCCCAAGCTCACATAGCTTTGTGGACGGTCCATTAGTCACCTAGGTCTTACAGGCCTGATTTTCAAGCTATGTTCTATAGAGCCTCTTCAGGGAAGGCCCAAGGGTAGGAGCAGTGGGGATAGGGTAGGCGTGGACAAGAAGAGTTGATGATCAGGCCCAGCTCCAGCCTCCTTCTTGGGTTGAATTAAAGCAGTTCTGGGTTTAAATCAACATATTGAGCTCATGAATATGCTTTCTTTGGAAAAAGGGTTTCCCTGCCAAAATTCATTGCCTTTAGACTCACGATTCTCAGATTACAAAGATAATGAACATAACACTTCCCTCAGCCTTTGCATCCAAAGTGCTGATGTATCTTTATAACAAAATGCCCATATTGTAAGTTAAAAAGTGATAACTTAGGCTGCCAAAATCTTGTTGCTCTCATGTTGATTCTGTGCTGAGGAACGCATTCACTAGGCATCTATTTCCAACGCTAATTGCCAGTAAACAAGTGAGAACTATTGCTGTAGGCCAAAAGGTATTCTGTTTCTAGAAAACAATACAGCTGAAGTGTTTATGAAATTACCAGAAAATATCGCCAATTAATACTAATATTATACAAGATGTCCCTGTCCCCAGAGATGCTCTTATTTTCACCCAGGACTATTTTTAGAAGCAGAAGTTGTTTCTCAACAAAATCTACTTGTGTTCTCAATTTGTCTTAACAAGGAGTGACATACGTTTACCAGGCAAAAGAGTCCATTTTTGGTTCCCTGTGTTTAATCTGTGTGGGCAGAAAGCTGTAAATATCGTAAGTGGTTGTAGCCGGCTGGCCTTGACTGGGCTGGTTCGTTAAGGACCATGGTTCGCTGGTTTCTTGTGCCTCTTCCAAGAGCCAAGAGGCTGTTTGCCCATCATCGCTATGAGACCTGGGGAACAAAAGCCCAGGGCCCAGGGGCCTGTGTTGAAGGATGACGTGACCTTTGACCCCCACTAGAGAGGCCTGGAGGGAAAGAGGCTAAGTCAGGCTCCAGTAAGGTTTAATGACAGATCTTGTTAGGGTTAAAAAAACAGCTCTGGCGTCCAGCTGGGACTTCATCTGGGGAGGTACTCAATGGGCTGTCAGTGACAGCCACCCAGGCACCATGCACAAGTGCACCAGGTCTGCTAAGCTGTCATTCTATGCCCGCTCCTGCTAGGGATGTCACCCCGCATCAGCCTGAGTCAACAGGAAAATATATGCATTTGTTTTTCCCTGTTGCCCCTGCACATGGTGAGATGGGAGGAAATGATGGGACTGTGGAAAATGGACGTGGGGGGGGGGGCACCAGCAGGAGCTGAAAATGTGGTCAGGTGAGGGGAGGATGTGCACGGGGGACATGTGATTCTGTGGAAAGTGCACTGTGAGAGAAAGCCTAGGCAAACGTGTCCATTTTCTCGCAGTTGGAGATTCTTGAAGGTTTGGACATGTGCTTAAATATCAAGGGTTTTCTCTGAAAAGAAATGCAACACATTAAAACCCTTGGTGTTTTGAGATGATTATAGATTCATATACACTCGTAGGAAATGATATAGCTTTCTCTTCCCGGTGTTGGTATCTCTTGATTGTCTTTTAAAAATTCTTTTGGAGATATTCCTACTTTCTGGTAGGATGAATAATTTTTTTTTTTGGCCGGGGGCTGGGTTTGAACCTGCCACCTCCGGCACATAGGGCTAGTGCCCTACACTTTTGAGCCGCAGGCGCTGCCCAGGATGAATAATTTTTATAAATTAAGACCTAGACATTTTATGTTATCAGACCCTGGATTTTATTTTCATCTTTTGCTTTAGCTGGCTTTCCCTGACGCCACTCTGGCAGGGGAGATGGAGCAGGGTGCTACTTCCTTACTTCCAAGCACAGGTAAATGTCCAGGTTCTCTTCTCAGTCGCCATTAAGCCTTGGTCTCCTCTCCTCTCATTACTACCGAGGAGGAGCATGGGAGGGAGTCCCACTCTCCCTGGGTCTCCACTGACACCTAGGGAAGGGCAGCCTCAAACTGCTGGGTGATGAGTAAAGTCTTGTTTGTTTGTTTGTTTTATATTTCAGATTAATGTGAAGGTACCAACAATTAGGTTACAGTCTTTGCATTTGTTAGGTAAAGTCTCTGTTGTAGTTGTGTCCCACACCCATGAGGTGTGCCACACACCCTTACATTGTACCCATTAGTGGGGAGCACACCAACTCCCCTTCTTCTTCCCCTCCCCCCGTTCTCTTCTCTCCCCTCCCCCTAACTTGAATTGAATTGAGTTTTCCTCCTATGTGGACCTTTATTAGATCGTCCACTGGCTTCACATTAGAATTGAGTACATTGGATACTTGCCTTTCCATGCTTATGATACTCTACTAAGAAGAATGTGTTTCAACCCCATCCACGAGAATACAGAAGACGTAAAGTTAATTAAAGTCTCGACTCTTCACCGGACTCTGATATCACCTTGTGGAGAGGGAGAGGGGTTCTTGTTACTGACAGCTGGGGGTGGAAGTCCAGGCTCCCCGCGGTCTTTCCCCTGGTACCACGAGGGTGGGGCTGCTGTGGGCCAGGAGGGATGAAAGTCAGTTTCCTCACTTGCCCTTTTCTAATACCATCCTGGCAGGAGCTTGGCAAGGGGGAAAACCTGGTCTCGCTTGGCCTTTGCTTGTGTGGGTGGTGGATGGGGTAGTTTTCTCTCTGGTATTTGGCTGCTCTAGAGTGGTTATTGGCTAAACTGCCTAGAAGTTTTTGGTCTCTCTAAGCTGCCCTTTTGCTAGTCCTTTGGCGGGAGGAGAGCAGGCTTTTGCTGGAGTGTATTTTGGTCTGTCCTTGTTGGTGTTTCTAGACTGTCAGCTTCTTCAGTTCCAAGTCTGGAACTGAGGAAAAAAGAAAACCCTGGTCTGCCTTCCCTCCACCTTTCAAAGTTTTCTTATGTTTGCTTTATATGTAATACCTATGTGCTTTAGATATTATACATAAAGATGTACTTTAATGTATATATGATATAAAGATAAAGATGTGCTTTTCTCATTAATATATAATAAATATCACTATATATGATTAATAGATGTGATAAAGATGTGCTTTTCTCACTCCTCCTGCTTAGCATCTGCTCCATTGCTCTTGGAGCAGAAGTCTTTTTATTTTATTTTATTATTATTATTATTTTCAAGACAGAATCTCACTTTGTTGTCCTTGGTAGAGTGCCACGATGTCACAGCTCACAGCAACCTCCAGCTCTTGGGCTTAGGCTGGGTTTGAACCCACATACCCAGGGTGGGGCTGGTGCCCTACTCACTGAGCCACAGGTGCTGCCCAGAAGTCTTTTTTTTTTAAATGTTATTTCATTTAAAAATATGTGCGTTAGAGGGTACACATGTTTGGATTACACGTTTTGTTTTGGTAGAGACTGAGTCAAAGTTACAAGTGTGCCCTTCACCCAGCGAGTGAGCACTGCCCCCCATACGTGTAATTGATTCACCTTTCCTCCCTCCTCCCCCAGCTTCATTCACTGAGATTTACTTTCACATGTGCATGGAAGCAGAAGTCTTAACATATTTTTGTTAAAAGGAAAAAACTATCCACTCATAATCTCATCCTAGCATAAATTTTTGTTTTTAGACATTTCTTTTGATTTCTTATCAACATACATACAATATTTTACAGGTAGTAATTGGCATATTTACCTTTTTATATCCTATTTTTTCCTTTATTACATTTCAAAACACAGAAAACATTTCCCCATGTATTTATAGAGTTCATAATTACCATTTTAATAGCCACTAATACTTACGCTGTTATCATCTCTATTTTATGAAACAGTTTTTTTTTGTTGTTTTTTTTGAGACAGAGCCTCAAGCTATCTCCCTGGGTAGAGTGCCATGGCTTCACTGCTCACAGCAACCTCCAACTCCTGGGCTCAAGCGAGTCTCCTGTCTCAGCCTCCCAAGTAGCTGGGACCACAGGCGCCCACCTTTTGGTTGCAGCCATTATTGTTGTTTGGCGGGCCTGGCTGTATTCGAACCTGCCACCTTAGGTGTATGTGGCTGGCGCCTTAGCCGCTTGAGCCACAGGCGCGGAGCCCGAAACAGTTTTTCCTCTTGGTGGTTACTCCTGCTTGTTTTATTTTATTTTATTTTTTTGCAGTTAGAAGTAACACTGTAAAATTATCTTCCCACATATGGGTTTCTGTTTGTCCTCTCTTGAACTTCTTCCTTAGGGGAAATTTCTGGGAGTAAATTATTTTTAAATCAAAGGCTATTTTATTTTTATTTATTTATTTTTTACCTTACTTACAATTTTTTTCCTGTTTTTTTTTTTTTTTTAATTGCTGGGGAATCATTGAGGGTACAGTGAGCCAGGTTATACTGCTTGTGTTAGCTGGGTGAAGTCCCTCTATTAATAGTGTCCCACTCCCAAGAGATGTGTCACACACTGTGTCCCCTCCCCCATCCTCTCTCCCTCCACCATGTACCAGCATCAATTGTCCTCATATGAGAATTGAGTACATTGGATTCTTGCTTCTCCATTCTTGTGACGCTTTACTAAGAAGAATGTATTTCAACTCATCCAAATTAATACAAAAGATGTAAAGTCCCCAACCTTTATAGTAGCTGTATAGTATTCCATGGTGTACATGTACTGCAGCTTGTCAATCCATTCCTGGATTGGTGGGCATTTAGGTTGTTTCAAAGGATATTTTTTAAAAAGCTTTATGTTATACTGTTCTGGCACTCTCTCTAAGAAATACAGAAGTTTATGCTCAGTGTTCAGTGCAGTAATTTCTTCATAATGTCATCTCTTTGGGATGTTATTTTAGTTCTATGTGGTCTACTATTCTTGTTCTTACTTGAAGGGGTCAGCTTGCACAAAGTCATGGGGGTCACCCCATCTGTCCCTACTCCTGCAGCAGCAAGATTTCTAAAGATACAAGTGACACTTTTCATTTAATTTCTATGAACCAGTCTGGGTTTTTGGATTCTTTGGATTCATCTGTCACCACATGCAACGAATATGCTTGTACTCCTTCTCATATTTTTTCTTTCCTATTTGTATTAATACGAAAACCTCCTGAGTGATGTACAAAGCTCGATGACTCTGATACATTTTAATGAATCTATATTTATGCCAGAAGACCTCTCTGATCCCTTACTGGGAACACAGAAGCACCAGAGAAATTCTGTGAATCTAGTTTAGAAGACGCATTTTTGAAGGAAGTGATGCAAGTGGCTGAGATGTCCTTGGAAATAGTAGGAAGGTCAGGACAAGGACAATATTTTGTTACATCATTTATGTTTCACCAGTGGGCTCCTGATCAACAGCACCACTGGAAAAGAAACTTTGGATAGAGCTGTTGAGTTGGCCTTCTGTGGACAGTTGCATAGGATTCTTCCTCTCTCTTTCCTGGAGAGGGTTTTTCCAAAGAAACTTCTAAACCTTAGAAAAACGACCTCACTCAAACATTGTTCCTACAGATGATATTATTTCTAGAAGATGGGTATTTCTGCATTCAAACTTTCCAGACAACTGAGAAAACCAGCATTTCTTCTTAGAGCAGACACCTGGAGGTCCCTGACTAATGGAGACCCTGGCCAACCTGGAGCCTCCATGGGTGAGTATTTGGGAACTGGAAAGGTTGACCATCATCTTGGTGTCATATTAGAAGGCTGGAGAATCCACCTGTGGGTTTTGGATATCAGTTGCTCGTCTTTGGTTTCCTCTTTTTGTGTATACTTTCTCCCCATTGCTCAGCAGCCTGACTTCTATAAGAACTGCTAAATCCAGGAGCCTTTTCTCATAGTTCTTATCCTCTTGGAGCTCCCTAGGTTGTGTGCTAGCCACTGTCTAAATTAATGAGCCTTGTGAGATGGTGTGTCCATTGGTGGCCCTACTTTACAGATGAGAACATGGAAGATTTTCTGTACCACGGTGCTGCTTCTGCCATTGCAAATGAGCTAACTGTCCTCTTTGAAGCATTCTTCTGCCTTGGCACCTATGTGCTTGTAGTTTTTGGTCTTTTTCTATCTCTTTGTTTTCTTCTTCCAATATCTATAGGAAAAATTTCCCCAAGGTTATTTCTTAAGCTTTCTTCCTTCTTTATCATTATCTGTGACTGTTGTAGTGAACGACACATACATGTTTATCTCCGGTAACATCCTGTCAACCACCAGCACACACCCACTTTTCTTTCTGCGTTGAACATCTGCATATCCACAAAAATCACCATTTCCAACTCTGACTGCATCATCCAATCCCCAAACTTGCTTTCATAAGGGTATACTTTGTATTGACATATAACAGAAATGTAGAAAAATGTACCAAATAATAAGTGTACACTTTGAGGGATTTTCATAAAAGGAACATTCCTTTGTAACCAGTAGCAGGATCAAAAAACAGAACATAATCCTTTGTGTGCTCTTCTAGTCACTACCCACCCTACCCCAAGAATGACACCATAGATGTTTCCTGTTTTTGAAGTTCATATGAATGAAATCAAATGTAGGTGCTCTTTTGTGACTATATTTTTACATTCAACATCATGTTTATGATATTCCAAGTTGTATGCAGAAGTAGTTTGCTTATTCTCTTTGCTGTGTCATATTCCATTATAGGCGTATACCACAAATCCTAAAACCCATTTTATTGTTGATGGATATTTGGGTGGTTCTTAGTGTTGGGCTGTTATGGGTAAATGCTGCTTTAAACATCTTGTGTAAATTGTTTTCGTGGGCATATACATCTCTCTCAGATTCTCATCTAGGAATGGAATTGCCTGTTTTTGCCTGATTTCTTTTATTTAATGTAATGATTTTGCAATTTGGCCATCTTTAGTTCATCGCTTTAACTGATAAATAGTAATCCATTGTATGAATATACTACAATTATGTATCTATTCACCGATCAATGGACATTTGGATAGTTTCCAGGGCTTGTCTAATGAATGTCACTGCTAATAACATTCATGTACAATCTTTGTGTGGACATATGCTTTTGTTTCTTTTGGTTATATACCTGGGAGGGAAATGGTTGAGTTGTATGATAGGTTTGTATTAACTTTTTAAGAAACTGTCAAATTGTTTTGGTGGTGGTTGTACTATTTTGCTATTCCCTCTTTGGTATATGGGTTACTGTTCCTCCACATACTCACAAACACACAGTATCTCATTATGGTTTTAATCGTCGTTGTATACATGTGTCATGACTGATGACTAATGATGCTGAACATCTTGTTGTGTGTTTATTGGATACTTTATCTCTGCCTTGGTGAAGATTCTATTCATATCATACTGAGTTTTCAGAGCTCTCTCTGTATTTTGAATGCATATTCTTTATCATGTAAATGTGTTGTAAATATTTTTTCACCAATCCTTTGCTTGTCTTTTTGTTTTCTCAGTGGTTCTTTTCAATGAGTAAATTACTTAAAGTTTGATGTAGTTCAATTATAAATCTATTTTTTACTTTTAGTGTCATATCTAAGAAATCTTTGCCTGCCCTAAGGTAGGCAAATATTTTTCCTTTGTTTTCTTCTAGAAGTTTCATAGCTTCAGGCTCCACAATAAGCTGTAGCATACATTTTGAGTTGATTTTTGTGTAGAGTAGCCTGTAGGATTGATTTTTACAATATTTACTGAAAAGATTTTTCTTTCCCCATTGAATTTCCTTGACAGCTTTGTCAAAAATCAGGTAGTCTGTTTCTGGACTCTATTCGGTTCCATTAAATGTCAATTCTTTTTTTCAGTTTGGCTGGGGCTGAGTTTGAACCTGCCACCCTTGGCATATGAGGCCCAGTGCCCTACACACTGAACAACAGGCACCACCTGATAAATGTCAATTCTTAAAAGAAATCAAGGGGAATGAATACCATAGCTTTGTAGTAAATGCTGAAGTAAAGCAGAGTGAGTCCTTCAACTTTGTTCTTTGTTAAAATTACTTTGGTCCTTCAGTGGTCTTTGGATTTTATTATAAATTTTAGAGTGAGTTTGTCAATTCCTACAAAAATGCCTATAGGAATTTGGGTGGGAATTGTATTGAATCTTGGGGAGTATTTGGGTAGCATGGCCATTGTAACCACAAAGAAATTTCTAATCCAAGAATGTGATTTCTCTCTCCATTTAGGTCAGAGAAGTTAAGGAGGGAGACAGATATTTTGACATGAGTGCTAAACCACTGTGTCTCCCAGTTATTCAACTGTTGGTGTCAAAAATTGGAAATGATTCCCCTCACCCCCTCTGCTTTTACCTCTTCCTTCTCCTCTTCTTTCTTCTGTCTCCTCCTCCTTCTTCCTTTTCTTCTTCTTCTTCTTCTTCTTCATCTTTTTCAATAGAAGAAAATTCATCACAGGCTCAATTTTTTATTCATATCCCATGTCTGTACACTTTTACTACTTAACATTTTTATATGGTTTTAATTTTTAAATATCTATTATACTTAGAAATATCTTAAATGAAGCAAGCTAACACATTGTCCAGTACAGGAACGTGAAACTGTGCCTGGCACAGTGGAGAGTATTCATTCTGGAGTCAACCTAATATTTATCTCATTGGAGTGCCGTGAAATCCAAATGAGTTCAAGCACGTGGGAGGTTACTCTGAAGCTATAGGCCATCATCAATGATTTTCTTTCAAAGAGGTGCCCAACTAACCTTTTAATTTTATTTAATAGATGTAAATTATTCCTTAATGTTAAAAGCAAATTTAAAAGCAAATGAAAAATCAAACAAACCATGACAGGGACAGCTAGCTGATTATCAGCAATCATACCTCATTTCCATCATGTATAATTTTGTTGGGAAGTGGCTGTCCAGCTGGAAATGGCATTTTCCAGCCCCCATGTGTCCAGGAGCTGTGTGACTAGTTCTGGTCAGTGGAATATGAATAGGTAAGTGTCACTTATAGGCTAAGGTAGCTGAGTGTCCTGTGTGGCCTCCCTATGTTTTCTTACTCTTCATAGTAGCCTTGAAAGTTCCATGTTGAGGGGGTGATATCCCCCAAAGGAAAGGAGCCTGGACCTCCAAGTCACTACTTGGAGAAGAGAAGAGCTGCTTCACCAGGGACGTCCACACTGAACTTTGTGTGAGGCAGAAACAAAATGTTAATATTTTAAGCCCCTGAGATTTTAGAGCTGTTTATTATAGCAGGTAGTCTGGTGTCATAAATAACCCTTTTTGTTTTTTATAATATGTCTTTTTGGCAAAAGAAATAGTAACAGCTAGGGTTTGTTTAATTACCTCATAAGCAAAGAGAAATAGACATGCTTGGATCTAGCACTGAAAGTGACCCCATCCAGGGAGCCATACAAGCTTTCTTGGACTCTGTTCCAAAGAGTGAAAAATATAAGCTTTCGTATCTAATATATGAGAGCTTTGATTCTGGTTCTTCAGATTCCTTTCTGGGTCCCAATCTCTTTGAGTATTTACCTGTTCACTTTTATTTTAATCCTTCTATTTTTTGCCTCCAGTCATTTAATTATCTCCATTATTAGCCCATCCTCTGAGGCAGCCCTCGGTCCTTACTGACACCAGCTTATGAGACATTTCCATGGGCTCCACCATACACAAGTACCTCAGACCTAAATTATTGATACTAAGCTTATTCCCTTATTCAAATCTGCCTTTTTCTTAACTTCCCTGTTTCCATTAATGTGCTGAACCATTGCTATCACTATTAAAACTACATCATTAACTAGAAAACCTGGACTTAAAACTACTTTGATGAAAGGAGAGATTAATATATGTTGGTGACTATTTGGACCTAGCTTTTTGCTCTGGATAATACACACAGATCTATTAAGTGAACATGTTTTTTCTTCTGTTTTTTGAGACAGAGTCTCACTATGTTGCCCTTGGTAGAGTGCCATGGTGTCACAGCTCACAGCAACCTCAAACTCTTGGGCTTAAGCGATTCTCTTGCCTCAGCCTCCCAAGTAGCCCAGCTATTTTTTATTGCAGTTGCCATTGTTTGTTGCCATTGCCCTGGCTGGGTTCGAACCTGCCAGCCTTGGTGTATGTGGCTAGTGCCGTAACCACTGTGCTATGAGCACCGAGCCTTAAACGAGCACTTTTAATAGTGGTTAAATTTCTGTTTGCAAATAAATAGCTCTTTGTTTTACTTAGAAGATACACAGTAAACAATAAACCCTGGTGTTTGTGGATTTAAAATTTGTGATTTTGATTCTTGTCATTCTGATGATACACAACACAGGGTCATTTGCAATTCTGCTTTGTCAGGAATTTGAGTCTTGAGTCCCATGAAATTGCAGGTGGGCCCAGTTGATGACCCAGAACTCACATCTTAATCTGCCTTAGGGTTTTTTACTCATTAGTATGAATTCATTAGCTCTTATGAAGTAATGGGAATTCTATTTTTTGATGAAAAATGGCCCAGAGAAGAAAAACAACTTCAAGTGTTGATGATAGAAATTAAACAAAGGAAAAGAGGTCTTAGAAAGTTGTGGTTCTTATCCAAGAGAAGTGATTCAATATAAATTTAAGCATGGAATATCTAATTTTGTGGTAACACCAACCTAAGAGGTAAATGAGTCTATTCTACATTCTATGGAGAAACAAAAAAACAAACAAAAAAGTTGGTTCTTGAAACTGTCTCATCAAGTGCTTAAATAGGAATTTTATTTATGAAATAAAATATTGATAAATTTTATACATCCATTTAGCCCAGTCTATAGAATATACAGTCATGCATCATTTAATGATGGGGGTGTGATCTGAGAAATATGTTATTAGGTGATTGCAGTGGTGCATGAAGAGCACAGAGTACTCATGCCTACCTAGATGGTCTGTACTTATAGCCACCTGGATGGTATAGTCTTTTATATAGTTGGGACATGTGGTCTAGCCTATTCCTCCTAGGCTATAAACTGTACTGAATACTGTGCACAATTGTAATACAATGATAAGTATTTGTGTATCTAAACATATCCTAATGTAGAACAGGCATAGTCAAAATATGGCATTATAATCTTTATAGGACTATTACTGTATATATGGTCCATTATTGACCAAAATGTTGTTATGTGGTACATGACTGTATATCAGCATTGATCATAATTATATTCACAGAGACTCACTTTTCCTAAGTATCTGTATCAATTCTATTTTATCTACTAAAATGAATTTCTTTTGAATAATTTCCTAATTCATATTTTCACTTTGTTATTTCAGGCACAAGATAAAAATGTGTATCAATTAGTATAAGAAAATGTTTTTAGTTGAGGGGAGTATATTTTCTCTTTTGTTTTTGCTTTTTTTAAATTTCAGATTAATATAAGGTACATATGATCAGGTTACATTGTTTGCATTTGTTAGGTAAATCCAAGTTGTTGAGCCCTTCACCCAGGTGGAGTATATTTTCTTCACAATTTTTTACCATGGAGTTGTTTTTTTCTCACTTGCAGACTTCTGGTTGTTCACATCAACAATTACAGTTCTTATATTTTTTAATCAGGCTAATCAAATTTTAAAAAATAGTGTAATATCCAGCCTCCAAGATGGCTCCCAAAGATTCTTGCCTTCTGGTGGTTAGCCCTTGGGTAGTTCCTTCCTGCATCAAATAGGGCTGACCTACATAAACACTTGATATTGTGGATATGATGATGAACATGACTTTGGAGACAAGGTCAAAAAAGGAATTGTGGCTTCTTTCTTTCTCTTGTACTATTGCTCTGGGGGAAGCTAGCTGCCATATTGTGAGGATACTCAAGCAGCTCTGTGGAGAAGCTTAAGTGACAAGGAAGCAAGGCCTCTCCATTATGAATAGCACTAATGTGCCAGGCATGTGAGTGAACCACTGTGGCTGGAATCATCCATCACAGACAAACCTTCACATGCTGTCACACCACTGATCAACATCTTGGCTGCAACCTTATGAGGTTACATAGAAACTATGTGAGATAATAAACGCCCATTGATGTTTAAGCCACTGTGTTTTGTGGTAATTTGTAATAAAGCAATTGATAACTAGTACAACTAATTAAAAATCTTGAAAAAAATGTTCTAAATCTCATTATAAAAACCTTTGTATAATTTTGTTTTTTGCAGTGGTAAGTGATTAATTTTTGAGTTGATTTCTTATTCAATAACTAATACAATTCTTTAGAAAGGTTTGAAAGAAATTTTTCTAAATCTCATTATAAAAACCCTGTATAACCTTGTTTAATATAGTGATAATCTCCTTTCAAGGGGAGATCCATTATTGGAAGACATGAGTGATTTGGGGGTATGTGACGTGGCGAGTGGGCAGATGTTACTTCCAGTTTTCCTGAATAAGGAATTAAGATAAGCAGTATGAGATGCACTGTCATCCTCAAATCTGGTCTGAGGTAGAAGAAGACATTCACAATGGTGGTCTCTTTTCCATGTTTCAGGCACTAAAAGAAGTTGAGAGAACTCCAGGGTTTCTTCTGTGAGCATCTCTGTCTCAGAAAACTTAGGACATTTCTTCATTGTTTCATGAACGTATTTTGATGTGGCAAAAATCCTTCCTTTGTGCCACATATCAGCACTAAGTGACTGAGGTGTAGACACTTGTGAAACTTTCATTTAATTATACATGAAGCTCTATAGAATTTCACCCACAGAACAGTGGGGTTGTTTTGTCAAGTATTCAAGACCTCAATTTGCCGTTGGCTCATCCCCAGCGCAGTCATGCGATTAGTCACGCAAGTGGTCACGAACACCCTTCACCATTAAGGAATCACAGCTGACGGCCCCACCGGTGCTCTTTTCCCAAAACACGTCTCTGAAAACTAAACTCAAACATGTGTGTCAGTTTGGACTTATTTTTCCTGTTTATTTTGCCCAAAGCATGGACCATGTCAGAGAAGATGGGGACACCTTCACGGCCTGTTAGTCACATCTCACCAAAGCTTCTCAATGGGCTGTCAGACAAGAAAGGAGCCTCATGTAGCCATCTTAATCAGCATCCCCCATCTGTGAGGTCATCGGGATATTTCAAACAATTTTCAGCTCTCATTAGTTGAGCGCGTTTCACGGGCAAGTCCTTATCTTTTGTAACTTTTGCTGCCACATCCTGAGAAGGCCTCTCCGCAGAATGACACTTTCCCCTAGGTCAGCCCGCCATAATGAGCCACCGACTGATGTGCCCTTTGCACTTGCTAGCAGTATATGTTGGCATTAACCTTTCGTGTTGCGAGATGTCGCTTTTACCCTTGGCTTCTGCCATGTAAGTCTCATTATTTCTAATAGGCTGTGGCAATTAGGGTCTTGGGGCTGTTGATCGCAGCCATTTGGAGCGGGGAAGGGGCACTCGCAGAGAATAGTCGCTTTTTCTTTCAGGAACAATGTGCTGCATAGCTCAGCCCCAAACTGCACACAGCCAGCAGTAGTGGACCTCCAGCCGGCATGGGAAATTCCACGCCCAGCCCCTTCACATGTCCTTTCCTCACACTCGCTGCGGGCTACTTGCAAACCCCTTTTGTGCAGAATGCTTGGCAGATAGTTGGATTTAGCTGAACAGGGAATTTATTAAACAGGATAATTTGGAAAAGAAATAGGTACATTCAAAAACACTTCTTTTTTTTTTCCTTCAAAGATAGTTTTTGGGTGGCGCCCAGACCCTTGAATGAGGCATCATTGGATCTGAAAGATCCATGAAGTCCTCTTCCACTTGTAACAGTGAAATCTCGACCCCTGATGGAACTATATGGTTGTGGAAACCTGGTGGTCTACCTATGGCTGTAGGTAAATTAAAAAGCTGCATCTCCAGGCTTACAACAATACATTGGTAGGATCCTAATGGGGTATAAGGGAATGAAAAGGAAAAAGTTCACCCCAGGGTGAATGCATGAGGAAACCACAAAGGACTAATAGTGTAATATAGGGTCGGCACTCACATTCTCTCTAGTTATTTGACAGGAAGCACTCTCTGTATTAGAAAGAAAGCAACACAAAATTAAACATGAGTTTTGTGTCAGACTACATGGGATCGAAGGCTATGGAACTCAGAGGAAAGACTTTAGCTTATTTGTAGGTAGCCAAGCTTGAACGCTCTACATCAGGGCAAGATTTTTCCAAATAAATGCAAGAAAAAGCCCCTAGATTAATCTGTTTATGAAAATAACACTTGGGAAAGCCCCTCCAATGACTGTCTCATAAATCCAGGGTGTGCGTGTCAGAAGTCCCAGTACTCTGATGCTGGAATAATCCCTTGTGGCGATGCAGCAGCCTGGCCTGCTTCTGAGAGCCCCTTAGTTCTGAGAGCTGATTTATTCTTTGATCTGCAAAATGACTCATTTAAAGTATACATTTATATCTGTTGGGTAGGTCACAGAATAAATATATGGTAGTAGTAAGGTAGAGAGTTTAAAATATAAATCAACAAACTCCAAAAATCAATTCTTCCAGTCTCTTTGCCTTTCCCTTGTTGGGACAATTGGGAGTATCTCTGTAAGCCTATATCTTGCTTTTACTCTGTAAACCTATCTTTTTCTCTCTCAATAAACTTTGTTTCATGCTTGTCTTCAAAAACAATTAATTCTTCCTTGAATAGGTAAGACATCTCCAGAAGAAAGCATAAGAAGCCTCCTTCCTTCCTTTCTTCCTCCCTTTCTTCTTCAAACATTTGACCAGCTTGTACTGTGAATAAGCATTGGACTGGGACCATTGAGGCTATGAACTTGGTAATGAAATCTATGACCTCTCATTTGCCTTCATAAGTGCCTTTTCCAGACTACTCCCCACCCACTTCCATGCCTCTCCCTCACTTCATGCCTAGGGAAGCAGAGCATGACCCACACCAAGGAAAGGAAACTACTAGGGCAATCTTAGCAGAGTTTGAAGGCATTGATGCTGTCTTTTTCTCTCTCTGATCCTTTCCCTCCCATTTGGAATACTGCTCCCTAGGCCTCCGGAGCAGTACAAAGGGCCTGGGGCTGCCTCACAGCTGAGAGGGTCCTGTTCTAAGAAGTCCAAGGAAGAAGGGGCTAGGACTCAGGGAAGGATGGCTCTGGTCATCTGCTCTCAGCCCCAGAGAGATAATCTCTGCTTCTTTTTGTTCCTTCCTTACTTTTTTGAGTTGTTAAGCCTTCAGTCTCAGATGAGTATGTGGTCCTTAGTGAAGGGGAGAAGCTGGCTTCTCTGCTGCTTTTGGTCTGGGATTACCAGGTCTCCAGGCAATAGAAGTCCTCGCCATTTACATGTCCAGCCCAAATTAGCAGGACTGGCATTCATGTCCAAGGTCTAGTGGGCAATGAGGAGCTTACCTCACTCCAGAGTCTCCTGCTTTCATAATTTCCTCGTGAACCCATGGAATCAGTAGATGGCTCTCAGCTGATGCTTTACACATTAAATATACAACCCAAATCTTTATGATATATAGCACACCCACACAGGAGCTACTGATTCTGCCAGGACAACATGATAGAAAGGGATTCTCCTTACTTGGTTTGCCCACTGTGAGTGCCAGAATCTTGATACAATGGATCTATCTAGTCCATATTTTTCATTCTATCTATCTATCTATCTATCTATCATCTATCTATCCATCTATCTAGCTTCAGTAGCAAGAGCTGCCATAACAAAATATCACATCCTGCTTAAACAACAGAATTTTATTTCCTCACAGTTCTGGAGGCTAGAAGTCTGAGATCAAGGTGTCGGTAGGGTTGACTTCTTTTAAAGACTCTGCTTGGCTTGGTAATGTCCACTTTATCTCTCTGTGTGTCTTCTTATAATGACACCAGTCATGATGGATTAGAACTCACTCATATGAACTTATTTTACCTTAATTATCTCCTTAGAGACCCTATCTCCAAATACAGCCACATTCTAATATACTGGGAGTTAGAGCTCCAATGTGTGAATTGGTGCATGTGTGTGCGTGTGTGTGGGGGTAATTCAGCCCATAATACTATCTATCAATCTATTATCTATCAATCATCTGTATCACAATACCTATACCTAAAAGGGACTTTAGAAGATAATAAAAGTTATTGCAAGTGGCTGAACCCACTGAGCAACTGACAGATGAGAAACTGACCCTAAAGGAGGCCAGCATAGTGTCTGGTGGAAGCTGCCCCCAGTCTTAAATCTGTGTAGTCTTCAAATCCAACATTAGTTCCCTACCATGCTGTCAGTCTTGGAGTAATAATTAAACTTGTTTATTCTTGCATCCCCAATTAGGATCCCATAAGTGACCCTCATTAAAGAAAAGTCTTCTAAGTTCAAGACTAGAGGACGTGTGGAAGAGGGTGAATTATGGAGCTGGATCTGGAAAGAATTCAGTGGCGTGACTGTGCTGTGCGTACTGTTGTCAGCTATAACTCAACAAGAGCTCTCACACATAACTTTCTTAATTTATAAGACAGAGAATTTGAATTTTTTTCACCAAGTCCTGTGTCCGTAAATGGCCACATTATATGGGACCTCTTCCTTTGGTATGTTTTTAGTTAGCTTGTGCCAATAGAGACAAAGTACTTCTTTCAGAAAATAAAATTAAATGTGTAACTGTAAACTACTGTTTGGAAGTAAATTTGGTGGCAAATGTGCATTTCCCAGCCATGAGGGAGCCATGGGGGGCAGCAGTGAGGTGATCAACCCACTGACCATAGAAGAAAGGAACTGAGGGAGGACGTGTGCCTCTCTGAGGAGGCCATCGTTTGCCCCATCACTGTTTCCACACTGGATTACAAACTACAGTATCTGTTCCCAAGGACCATCAGATATTTTTTCAGTTCAATTTCAAACTGCTTCTGACAATTGAGAGAACTTCATGCTTTCAACCTGGTATGTGGTTTGAGCTTTTCATTATTTAATGCACAGAAAAGTTCATGAAGGAGTGTTTAAAATAAAACTTTCACAATCATCTGTATTCCATCCGGACAGTTGCAGAGCAAAATTGTGGAGCAGCATCTCACTATGGACAGATCCAGTCTAACAGTGGGTAACATTTTGTCCTCAGTGGCTCAAGTTTCAAAGTGAAAAACTAACCTTGTACTGGAATAGCTGATTATAGAACCCAAAAAGACCTGTGCTCATGCAAAGGTGAGAAAGTAAATAAGTTGTTTTGGATAAGGAAGGAGTGTTTGTGGGTAAAGAGGATGACCTCGAGAGGGCAGGAAGAGGAATGTAGGATGCTAAGAGGCCAGAGTCAGTTTAACCTGAGCTCGGTGGACAGAGGTGCTACTCACAGAACTAAATCATGTTTTGCAACAAAATCTCTGAGACTCCAGGAAGACAGTGCTTGGACAGCCTGCCTGGAGTTATTGGATCAGTGGTGACACAGGAGTGTGTGTGTATGTATAAGGTCACTGTTCCTCAGAGCGATTGCAGGGGCATGTGGTTTGAGTTCATTGTGACTCCAGGAAAACACCAGCAGGCAGCAACGGCCAGGGCGAGGATGGCAGCAACAGTGACCCTGAAGTAAGGTTGTGTGTTTTTCTGACTGTCTTCCCCTGACTGTGTGGGCCCTCAAAATAGTTCCCCCAGTTTTTTCGGGGTTTTTTTTTTTTTTTGATAGTCCACTTGAGTTCTCTCAAATCATCTCTATAACCCAGGAAAAGGGATCTGCCATTTTCCCACTTTTCTGCCTCTGACTCCATTTGGTAATAATGTTGGCCAAGAGTCACATGAAGACTGCACTGCTTTGAGGAGTGGCTGAGAGGGCTAGCTGTAGGGTGGGAGCTGGCAGGGAAGTGGCTGTTTATTTGTGTAACACAGGCATCTGTTACTTACTCTGCATATTGTCACATCATCCATGGATTGTTCAAGGATGGAAGAATAAATCAGAACACAACACTAAAATAAAACCAACACAGGCAGGCAAATAAAATTACTTTGGGATAGTGCTCCTGTTCTCCAGGGGAGTGTGTGCACATGTACACACACATACATACGTGCATACACACACAATGGGCAACACAAAGGCACACGTAAACAGTGGTACTGAAGTCTTTCTGACATTGTGTCCTGTAGGGCTGCCTCAGTCAATACTCCACCATCCTTTGAAGGAAGAGTGACATTAGCACAAGCTCAGGTGAGAAAAAGAACTTCCCGGGTAGAGAAAGGCATGTGGCAGGGGCATGCATGAAAAAAAGCTAAAGCCAAGTGCTTTGTCTTCAGCATAGACAACCCACAAGCTAAGAATGGCAAGGTAGATTTGGGTCATGTTTGGAGGGCTTTGAGGACACCTTCAATGGATTTGGGGCCCAGCCTAACTCAGGATGATCTCATCCCAATCTTTACCTCAATCACATCTGCAAAGATGTTATTTCCAAATAAGGTTACAGAATAAGGCTTTGGTGGAGAAATATGTATATATGTGTCTCTGTGTGTGTGGGAGGATACATACACAAGTCCATAAACTTTATTCACCATATCAACAGAAGCAAAAACAAAAACCATATGATACTCTCAATAGATACAAAAAAAGCATTTGATAAAATTCACCATCCTTTTCTAACAAGAACACTTAAGAATATATGCACTGGTGGCAAATGTCTGAATCTGATCGAAACCATTTATGACAAACCCACAGCTTATTTTACTGAATGGAGTAAAACTGAAAGCTTTTCCACTTAGAACTGGAACCAGACAAGTTTGTCCTCTATCACCACATTCAACATAGTTCTGGAAGCTCTACCCAATACAATCAGGCAAGAGAAGGAAATAAAGGGCATCTGAATGGGGGAGGAGGAGGTCAAACTCTCATTCCTTGCCAATGATATGATCTTACACTTAGAGAATGCCAAAGACTCAACCATAAGATTCCTGGAAGTCATCAAAAAATACAGTAATGTCTCAGGATATAAAATCAATGTTCACAAATCAGTAGCCTTTGTATATGCCAATAACAGCCAAGATGAGAAGCTAATCAAGGACACAATTCCCTTCACAGTAGCTTCAAAAAAAAATGAAGGAATATACATAACATAAACCTAGGAATATACATAACAAAAGGGGTAAAGAACCTCTACAAAGAAAATTACAAAACCCTAAGAAAAGAAATAGCAGAAGATACTAACAAATGAAAGAACATACCATGCTCATGTCTGGAAATAATTAACATTGTGAAAATGTCTGTACTACCCAAAGCAATCTACCAATTCAATGCAATCCCCGCTAAAATACTACCATCATACTTTCAAGATTTGGAAGAAATAATTCTTCGTTTTGTATGGAACCAAAAGAAACCCTATATAGCCAAGGCAATTCTTTTTTTTTTTTTT
>NW_003852490.1:3106793-3108735 GCF_000181295.1 Otolemur garnettii
CATAGTGATCAAAACAGCATGGTAATGGCACAAAAATAGAGACATAGACATTAGGGACCTAATAGAAAATCATAGGATGAAACTAACATCTTTTAGCTACCTGATCTTTGATAAATCAAACAAGAACAAACACTGGGCAAAAGAATCCCTATTCAACAAATGGTGTTGGGAGAATGGATAACCACATGGAAAAGACTGAAACTGGACCTGCATCTCTCACTACTTACAGAAATTGATTCAAGATGGATAGCTGAGCCATGAAACAATAAAAATCCTCAAAGAAAGTGTGGGGAAAACACTTGAAGATATCAGCCTGGGGAAGATATTATGAAGAAGACTTCAGTGACAGTTGCAACAACAACAAAAGTAAACAAATGGGACTTAATTAAACTGAAAAGCTTCTGTACAGCTAAGGAAACAACAACTAAAGCAAATAGACAACCTTCAGAATGGGAAAAGATATTTACATATTAGGAATTGGACAAAAGCTTGATAAAATATCCTGATTTTAATTCTATATTGAACTCAAATTAATCAATAATGAAAAATGAGCCCACAATCCCATGTATTACTGGGCAAGAGACATGAATAGAACCTTCTCTAAAGAAGACGGATGAATGGCTAACAAAAATTTGAAAAAATGCTCATCATCCCTCATCAGAGAAATGCAAATCAAAACCACCCTGAGATATCACATAACCCCAGTGAGAATGGCCCATATCACTAAGTCTCAAAGCTGCAGATGCTGGCATGGATGTGGAGAGAAGGGAACATTTTTACACTGCTGGTGGGACTGCAAACTAATACAACCTTTTCAGAAGGAAGTATAGAGAATCCTCAAAGAACTCAAATTAGACCTTCCATTTGATCCTACAATCCCATTACTAGGTATCTACCCAGAAGAAAAAAAATCCTTTTATGTATGTTTGTAAGGACATTTGCACTAGACTGTTTATCGCAGCTCAATTCATAATCACCAAAATGTGGAAACAGCCTAAATGCCTACCAACCCAGAAATGGATTAACAAGCCATGGTATATGTATACCATGGAATATTAGACAGCCACTAAAAAGGATGGAGCCTTTACATCTTTTGTATTAACCCGAACAGAGGTGGAACACATTCTTCTTATAAAGTATCACAAGAATGCAGAAGCAAGAATCCAATGTATTCAATTCTAGTAGATGAACTAATAATTCCAGTGGGGGGTAGGGGAATGAGCAAGTGGGGAGATGGGAGGAGGGAGGGAGATGGAGGGTCACAGTGTATGGTACACCTCTTGGAGGCAGGACACAATTTTAAGAGGGACTTTATCTAACAAATGCAATCAGTGTAACCTAATTCTTTATACCCTCATTGAATCCCAAGCAATTAAAAAGAAAAGAAAAGAAAATCACTGCTCTAGGGTGAGGCCCAGTTTTGAAAGTGGACTTGCAGGGGCTCCTTCTGCTTAACCACACCCTGCTCCCAGAGAACCTGCTGGTAGCATTTCAGACCTACCATCTACCTTCCAAAGGGCTCTCAGATAGAAAGGGAAAAGGAGGCTTTCCAGCCAGAAGAGCAGTACTTGCTGAATGTGGAAATTGCTCACAGCTGTGTGTTTGCTGAGTTAAACAGCTCAGCATCTCCAGCTTTGCCTGCAATACCTGGATGACGGTGCCAGAGACTTTACCAGGGCTGCACCACTACTCTTCAGTTCCCATCCACTGCGTTACGAGGAAATCCCAAACACGTTTTCATTCTGTCCTCTGGTCTCCTGCTGAGCAGAGCATGGAGTGTCTCTATCTTGCTCTTGCAGAAGTGATGAGCTTCTCAGGCTGTTCTGTGATTAGCTCACTGGTGACCCAGTGACTATCTCAGCTTGGTAGGCCTGGGGACTGTCCCCGCTTGAAAATGCAAAATCCTGTGTCCTGAAAGATGCCTCAGTCCCAAGCAAACCTG
>NW_003852490.1:3108919-3110862 GCF_000181295.1 Otolemur garnettii
CTCCTATGAAACAAGATGTAACAACATGATTTATATTCTACAAGGAAAATCACTAGGAATTCCTACCCTACAAACCATATTTTCTAGCTCTGTCACCAAACAGGTCCTAAGTAGTAGTGCCCAAAGCACCATTGTTTCTCTTCACTGCTGGTGCATGGCTAGGCCTGTGAGGTCTGACACTATTCTTTTTCCCAGAAATCAGAACTTTTTGAAAGATAGTTGATTCCAGTCTTTGGGCACAGAAAAAAAGGTCAGGATGGCTTGGGACATCTTGTCACTGTAGACTAAAAACCATGAGCCTTTGACAACTTAGGAGACAGGACTTGAAGGCGTTTCTACCTGTCTGCTGTGAGAATGTGAACATCAGATAAAAACCCAATAATGGCTTACTAATGCAAGTTGAGTTTGTGAAAGGGTATGAGGTCGTAATAATACTCTAAAGAGTTAAGCATATAAAAATATTAGGTACATGTCTGTTTCAAAGTATTGATCTGTATTTGGTTCTCTTTGCACAAGCAGGGAGAGAATAGACTCAGAGACCTATGAGTAGTAAGTTATCAGGTCCTTGAAAAAGTAGGATCTGTTATAAGGGCAGGAAGGACTTGGCAGCATCTGTGGTCATGGTTAGTAATCAACAAGGAAGAGGCCCTGAGTTTGGGGATAGAAGGAGGACTCCTCAGGATGCTCTACGCTGATGAATTATCCAATATCCTGACAGAGAAGTTGTCTTTTATTTCTTAAGAGATGAAATCTCAGCATGGCTCCACCAGTGGGAATAAACTACTGCTGAAGAAGCTATTCTTTTTTTAAAATAAAGCTGCCAGACCAGGCCAACCTATAAAAATTATAGAACACACAAGTACATCAGAACATGCAAACTTAATGACCACTTTATTCCTGGGAAAGAAAAGATCTGCAAAAAAGAAAATACATAAGAAAGTCAGGGACAAAAGAGTGCCATGTTGTGATAATTGCGCTATATTAATTATCTAGTGTGGGGCGACAAGTTACCCTAAAACTTAGTGGAAAGGGAAGAAAGAGAGATGAGCAAGAGGAAGAAAACCAAATGTGTGGTCTGGCAGCATCACAGACTGGGAATGATGCCTGAGATCAAACCAAGAAACAAGGGAGGTTGAAATGTGCAGGGTATTTGAAAGTGAGAGCTGATGCTGGCGGCCAGGTACCAATGCCTTCTAGAGCTCCCAGACGACTGTATTGTGCAGCCGGGGTTGAGAAGCATTATTCTAAGGTGTGACTTGCCAAACTAAGTTTACCATAGTGACAGTAAACACAGTTAGTGGGGGTGGCGAGTGTTATTAACACTTTAACTGAGCACTGATGATGAATCAGAGTCCAGGTTAGGGATCTTACATATATTTCCTCATTTGCTCCTTACCACAGCGTGGGGGAAGTAGTAAGAAAGTATTATCACTATTTTTCTTTTATTTCAAAATATTAAGGGAGTATAAATGTTAGAGTTTGCATGGATCACTTTTGAAATGATTGAGTATTGGCTACAGGTCTGCCTGTCACCCAAATAGTGTTCATAGCACCTGGTATGTAGGTATTCCCCCTCCGCTCTACCCCCTTTCCACCCTTTCGATTTCCACCGAGTTTGACCTCCCTCTCTGCACACGTGTGCTCATCGATTAGCTGCAGTTTAAGATTGATCACATGTGGTGCTTATTTTTCCACTCTTGATTACCACTATTTTACTAAGGTGACCAGACGTCTGGCCAAAAGTCCTGATTTTTAACAATTTGTCCCGTGACCCGTGGCATTTTTAAAAAGTCCCAATTTTTGGAAAGAATGCACGACAAGCTAGGGAACCGTGGGACAAGGGGAAGGGAATATAGGGTTTTTGGCTGCTGAAAAGGTTAATGTAACTCCATTTGGGAATGAAGAGGTTAATGTAACTTCATT
Organism: Otolemur garnettii; assembly: GCF_000181295.1. Taxonomy (NCBI): domain Eukaryota; kingdom Metazoa; phylum Chordata; class Mammalia; order Primates; family Galagidae; genus Otolemur; species Otolemur garnettii. Next base: position 3,110,843 of record NW_003852490.1, read on the forward strand.
TGGAAATGAAAAGGCTAATG
>NW_003852490.1:3111557-3112732 GCF_000181295.1 Otolemur garnettii
TTGCGTGACAAGAGCAGAGACATTGGGAAGAAGAGGCCAGGGAGGAAGGGTGAGGAAATGCAGATTTCAGATCATGGGGAGGCCAGGCCAGCGAGGGCAAGGATGATCCTGTGCAATGCCTCAGCCTCTGCTCTGGGGAGCAAAATGGTCATTTGAAGATGTCAGCAGTAACTGGAAAATGTTTTAAAGCCAATTTGCACATTTCCACACATGCTGGCATACACACTTGCTCCTAAACACAAACTAAATTATTTTCCTTTAGAGGCAAAATGCCTACAAAGGGTCAATGGGCCTTATTCACCGAGGAGTGGCAGGTTAGAATTCTTTTCCTATAAGAGCTGCTTGTCCCTTTCGGGATGCAAAGTTGTTGATCCTGTTAGATGCATCTAGCCTTTCCTTTCCTGAATGTTCGGCATCATTCACACTTTGCGTACAGGGAGTCCTGTGGCTGTGTCTGTCCTGTTGCCTCAAGAGGACGCCCCTCGGGGGCTATTTCTTCAGTATGGAAGTTCACAGGCAGCTTATGCTACCCTAGAAAGTGACTTTAAAAATTGCTGGTGCCCAAAGAAAGGCTGCAGTCAGATGCCAAGACAAACTTGGAAAGATGGCCAGGGTGTCGACTACCAAATGAAAATAAACAGAAGCAAACCAAGGGCAGAATCAGCCTCGCATGCCCTGCACTGTGGTCCAAGGCCACAGACTAGTGGCTCTGGCTTCCTCAAATAGAAGCCGGTCACCAAGCCCTAACTGCCCATCTCAGAGGCTTCAAAGTGCCCTTCCAAACCATGAAAGGAACAAGAGGACGCAAGTCATTGCCAGAGGTCTGAGTCTGGGGCCAGAGTAAGCCACAGTGTCTATGATTAGGACCCAAGGATGTTCCAAGCCCTGGAGAGCTCTGCTTGGCTGGACCCTGTCCCTTCCTGTCACTGAAGGTGTTCCCAAGCATCACATGCCCCCTTGGGAAAGTAATGGTGGTAGGAGAGGAAGCCAGCTCTGCAGTCAGGCTGGAGGCATTCAAGCAGCTAGAGGTGTAGATGAAAGGGTGGCACTTCTCGTGAGTTAAAGAGACAATATTTGTTGAGTTCTGGTCTCTGGGGCCACAGTTGGCTCAGATCTAAACTCTGTGGAGTTATTACTTTTGCTGCACAGAGACCTCTCTCCCAGTCTACGAGCTT
>NW_003852490.1:3113180-3129267 GCF_000181295.1 Otolemur garnettii
GGCGCCGAGCCGTAAGTGTATTTTTGTTTAAAATAAAAATTAATGAAAGGCCTTTCCTCAGTGTCATGGACAGAATGTTTGTGTCTCCCCTCCCCCAAATTCATATGCTGAAGTCCTAACCCTAAAGTGATGGTGTTTGGAGATAAAGTCTTCAAGAGGTAACTAGGGTTAGAGTATGGTGGAGATGGGGCCCTCATGAGGGGTTTGGTACCCTTATAAAAAGAGGAACACAGAGGGGGAGAGGCTAGGTGAGGACTTCAGGAGAAGGCGGCTGTCTACAAGCCAGGAAGAGAGCCTTCACCAGAGCCTGGCCATGCTGCCAACCTGATCATGGGCTTCCAGCCTCCAGAAACGTGAGAAAAATAAATCTCTTTACGTATGCCACCCAGTCAGTGTGATTTATTTATTTATTTTTCCTTAGGGAGGGTCGAGCTGCCCAGGCAGCTAAGTATCTGCTCTTGCCCATGCTGGCCTGAGTTGTACTGAGAACATCTACCCTTTCATTGACTTGATCCCGAGATGGAATATTCCTTCCTTCCCTCTGTCTGTATCTGCTCCTTTGTGCACAGACGGGCAATCGAGCAGCAGATAGACAGAATCTCAGGAAACTGCAGTTTGTGGGTTAAAAGTTACGAAAAACCACTGAAAACTGCTGCCTTTTGCCTTCTCTCCTTACCGCACGGTGACTCTTTTCCTCCTCTACTTGTCTGCGTTCCCGGTCTCTCCTGCTCACAATCTCCTTCGCTATTCTCTCTTGTTCCTGGTCTCCATTTCTGTCTGCTCTCTTCTGTTTTTCTGCCCCCCCTTCTCTTCACTGGGTTCCACTCTACCGTCCTTGTCCATCTCCTCCCACTTCTCTTGTCCCTTCTCCTCCTCCTCTCCTTCCCTCTTTTCATCTCTGCCTCCTCACTGGAATTCTGGGAGTTCCTCTGACCTGGTGGTTGGGCTGACTCCCTTCTCACAGCAGCTTTTCTCCCTCTGGTCCCCAGTCCTGTACAGATTTCCCTCCTTAGATCGCCTGTCTACCTGGCAGCTCTGATATTTAACCATAAAGAAAGAGAGTCTTTACGAGTCAGCATCCGTTTAGATTGGCTGTCTTCTTTGACCAGTCAGTACTGAACGTGTTCCAAATCATTCCTGCCATGGGACCAAGTACCTTAACAAGCCAGACAGCTCAAAATTTAGAAATGTGGCTCAGATTCCTTTCTCTTAGGGATTCTATAAGTCCCTGTTTGTGGGCTCAGCCTCTGGAGTTTTAATGAGACTCTTATTATTTTTATAGCATTGTGAAGCAATGTCTAGAATTCAGAAATTAAACCCATTCAAAATTAGGATGGGTGTGTGTGCTGGGTGGTTCCTTTCCTTCCACAAAGTAGTGTGTTTTGAATCTAAGACATTCTGTGGTCAAATGTTTCTCAGAAGCATGTACCAGTGGTTACTAAAGACTTCCTTATGCAATGGTGTAGAAAAAAAATACATCAAATCTGAGTAGTCTGGAGTCATTTCTCAGTAACTATCAGAGACACAACAAACCCTGTTGTACCACTCATTGATGCAGAGTGATAAAAGGCCTCATATTGCAGGGTCATTAACCACCAGCCCAGCCCACAATTAAAGTGAGGGGAACAGCCCCCAGAGTGCAGCAACCTCAAACTTTACCTGGCTTTAGAGAATGTTCCCTAGAAAATATTTCAGAAGCAAAGACTTCCTTGCATTAGACTTTTTTTTTCCCCCTAGAGGTCTTGCTATGTTGTATAGGCTGAACTTGAACTATTGGGCTCAAAGAATCTTCCCATCTCATCCGCCCAATTAGCTGGGACTATAGGTATAGGCCAGTGTACTCAGATTTGCCTAGGGTGTGAGTCTAATTCACTCTACTTTTCTTTTCCTTTGAAATGATTTTCTTAAAGCTGCACTCACTTTTCTCAATACTATGTGGTAAGCAGGACAATTCTGATTTCAGTATATTTTTGAAACTCTTGGACAAACCACTTGTATCTAATATATGTAAGTCATATACTTGATGTGGAAAAAAAGGGAGTTTTAGCCAAATAATGTATAATAGACATTTGTTGGTAAACTCTGACTGCTTTTATTTCCTTTCTATCAGCCCTTATTTCGATTTGGCGACCCATTTGGCTCTATGGAATCTGATTCCTCCTGAGCTCCAGGCTGGAGCGTGTGGCCCCAATCAGCATATATGGGTCTCTAGCCACTGTGATTGCTCTGGGCATCCATGGGCCTAAGCAAATTCAGTTAGAGTGAATCTCAGGACTTTTGCTTGGGATTCTAGAAGAAAACCCTTCTTTTTTCCTTGTTGTATATAGGTGAGAAAGTACATAGCTCAGGCACCTGTTCAAGCCATCTTGGAATCACAAAGGATGTTGGACAGAGATGAGACAAAAGGAAATGAGGTGCTTAGACATTGATGAGCCGCTGGACCAAGCCTCACCTGAAACCTCCACACAGTTAGGCAAGCCAATAATTTCCTTTGCTATTTAAGTCAAATTGTGTTGTTTGTTCAACAAGTCTTCCATCCTCTTCTCTCCAGGCCTCAGTTGTGTCTCTGATATACATAAAAGAGGTAGAAAGTTGGGTGTGGTGCCTTCTAAGATCTTCTCCAGGTGCCTTTTAAGATCCCCTGAGTTCAACCCTCCTCTTGATCCATTGGAAACTGGCTCCCACTCTTAATTCTGTTTCTGTCAACAGCCTCATCATACTCCCAGTCTTTGAACAGAAATGTGGAAGTCATCTCTGTGTCCCATTCTCTTCTCTTCCTAATCCCCTACATGTTCCAGTTACCAAAACTTGTCAGGTTTTCTTTCTAAAATCCCTTTATCTCTCTTTCCTGTCCCTTCTTCCCAGTGTTACACCTGTCCAGGCCTTTATCTGCCCACAGTGCCTACTCCCTTGAATCTATCTTCTTCACTATGGCCAGATTAATATCCTCAGACAGACTTTTAAAACTTTACAGGATCCCACTAATGGCAAAATAAAATCTGCACAGCTTGCTGAGGCCTCCTGTGTCTTCCCTTCCTTGAGGCCTTCCTGGCTTCTTCTACGGGTTCAACTGAAACAAAGAAAGAGAACGGCCATCTTTTTGAGGGTGAAAACTTTATGTATGAACTGCATTTCTAGTCTCTTCCAAGGACTTTTTCAGGAAGTATGGAAGGCTGAGAGTAAATCTATTGCTGAATCCAAGTGGTAGGGGAAGATATTCCATTGAATACTGGAAGTACAATGGCCTCAGAGAATGTCTTCTACAACCCCCCTCAGACTGGCATGTCCTAGGAAAATGTGTGGCACTTTCAAGTGTGAAATATACTGATTATACTGCGTCAACTCTGAAATGTTGGGCATGTCAAACATTTGTGACTTGAACATAATCAAAACAGATGTTAGTTGATGTTTAACTGCTCTACTCTTTGAGGCAAATGCTAATGTACCTGCACATATTTTATCGGGATACTCTGTAGTGGGTAGCCATGGCAAAGTGACTGCTGAGGTATCATAACCTTGGGGTTCATGCTGGATTGAGAGGAGACATTCTCCATTTGCTTTTTTTTTAATGACAGAAACCCTAGCCCACGAAGGTCTGTGTGCGGTGAGAGAAGTGCCGAGCCGACCTTGTTTTTCTCCCGTTTCCCATGACAGGGTGCTCCTCCCCACAGGCTCTTGCCAAGTCCTCCTGCGTGTTGAGTCAAAACATTCTGGATATGAGCTCATTCAATGTGAGCAAGGGCTTAAACAACAGCTCAACATGCAAGTACGCTGTGGGCTCTTTCCAGTCAATATTTCAGCTCAAATTTCCCAAAGCTTGGAAAAGTATGTGCCTTTGTACAATATCTCAGCACTCCCCCTCTGAGCTGAAGTGGAGCTGTTGGCTTGCTGCTGTAGACTTAAAAAAATGAATAAAGATGCATGCCATGTAGATAGTGTGTCTATGGCTTTAAGCAGTGTTTATTTAACTGACCAGCTTGTGGGTTTACTTACATTTACAAGGGCCCCTTGGCTGATCCAGGGGTCAAAATAAGGGTTAATGTTCATGAAAACCACCAGAGCTGGCCAATTCTGATTTCAGCTAGAAATCAAATCCATTTTAATATATTAAAGAAGGACTAGATACAGTTATTGTCTTTCTTTGTATTCATGAAGGAAAGAGGGGATCTGGAAATGAATTAAGGCTCTTTTAGGATTTAGGGTCAGAAAAACCAGGTGAAAGGGATGAAGAAGACAAGAATGGATTGGGCAGAGAGACTGGGGAGATGACTGGGGAAAGGGTAAGATTGGAACTTAATCTTCACTGCTTTGTTGGAGCATAGACCAGACATCAATGTCTACAGCATCCCCTTATTCTTCTCCCCAGGGAGGGTTTATCTCAGAGCCTAGTCAGGACCCCACTCAGAAGGTCATTATCTAATTGGTGCCTGAATGACTCAACTTGATTTTTTTGTGTTGCCCTGGCCCGAGTGCCTCAGATGTTGATGGCAGGACCACCACGTACCCTAGACATGACCTATTATCTCACAGAGAGTGAAAAGGAGAGGAAGAGAATGGATAAAGATCACAGGAAGTGATTTGATAATCAAAGACTTATAGACCATATTAAGTTTAATAGAAAACACGTGGAGGAAAATTCCTCCTCTGAGTCGTACGTGTTTATCAGTTGTACTTTGATGTTGATTGACTTTTGCCATAATCTAAAACTTTATCCTCTGTTATGGGACTTATATTAAAATAGTCTCTTGCTTGAGTCAAACAGGTGAATGAGTTGAATGTGGGGTAAAGAGTGGTGAGCTCTTCAGGAGGCATATACGAGTTCAGCAAAATGCAGATTCACAGGCAAAGAGCTTCTGAGATATGGGGTTCCCGGAATATACTGTATATCTTTCTTTTTCATGTTGCTTTCCAGTTTTCAAGGGGCAGGTGTGGCAGGAGGGAGAAGGTTATCTTTCTGTGATGACTCTAAAGCAGTTCTACCATCAGGGTAGAGGCCAAAGGTACACTGTCTTATAGATAACTTGAAGTTGGCCTAAGAAACGCAAGGTATATATAGAGCTCTTTGGGACCATTCTAGATGCATGTTGACAGGTTGACTTTCTCCTCAGGTTATGGCACATGCTTGGTAAGGAAAGGACTTTAAACTCCCTGGTGGTTATGTCCAATTTGGTAGGGGGGAATTACAATCCACGTCCAAATAGAAAAGACTTTGCAACTCGAACGGCACTGTCCGTTTCCTCAGATCTCTTCACTTCTTCCAAATCACATTTGAATATCGCCATTACCTCAGAGACACCCCTCTTTTCTCCTGCCCTGAGGCATCTGGCTTCACAGGCATTTGCTTTTTCTTTTTCCTCCTTTCCAGATTAAGCAACGAGGGAAAAAAAACCAACGAATATTAGATGAACAGACTTCTTTTTCCTTTGCTATATAGTTTGATAAATCACTTATTCAGATTTGAATTGTTGGAGGGCTGACCAGGATAGGGAGTGATCTGAAATATTGAAAATTGTGAAAATAGTGCATTGTTTAATGTGTATATGTAGTGGTATGAACTAGAGGTGGAGAAAGTGTCCTCAACACTCCCAGGTTGAGGGAGGCGCTTTAATGAACTGAGAAATGCCATTTGTATTTAGTGTGTTTCTTGCTGGTATGCAAATATTGACTGCTAAATTGTTTAAAAACAGCTTATCTCCTTAAGTAGTTTGGATTCCTCTTATTTACACAATTGCTAACACTGTATGAGTACATGGATAAAATCTTTTGCTGGCTTTAGATTAGTTTATATTCAAACCATGATTAACACATTATTGAGGGCCAGAAAAATCAGACTTCAGCATGGATCTTCTTTGGGAAGTTGCTAAGACTCCATAGGAGGAATATTTAGGAGAAGGGACAAAGCTGAGTCATATTCAACAAATGTTTGTGAGTCTCTCTCCTAACCAACAGGACTTGATGTGGTAAACTGGGGGGACAGGAGTGTGGGAGCAAAAAACAAAACCAAACAAACACAAAGCACCAGCACTTTCTATGACCCTTGTGCTGACCACAAGCACCTCGTCATCCCTCACATCTCTTAGCCAAAAGGCCAAGCAAGGGTAAGATAAAGTGATCTGAATTTCACTTCCTCTCCCTTGTTCTGTCCACATGCTGCGGGTAGGGGGGCAGAGAGTAGGAGGTAGTGAGAAGAGAAACAAAATCTAAATAACCACAAAAACAATTGGCCCTAGGGTGAATTCTAAAGCAGATCACAGGAAAAGGAAGCCATTAAAATTTTGTGCGTGTGAACCTTTATCTGAATCCCACTTTTCCCCCAATACCATCTAGTCTCTTTTTGGTTGTATTTCTCTGCTCATCTGTCATTTCCCTTCACATCTTGAGTGGACCCCACGTTCACTTCTTTGAACATTATTTTCATTTGAAGTTCAATGCTTATTCTCTCAACTTAGCTAAAATTGTTATCACTAAAAAATAAAATAAAATAAAATTACGATCACTCATACATTTCATGTTCTCTACTTCAGCTTCAAATTGTCTGCTAGCTTTTGAGAAGTCAGTCATACCTTCCAAATTCTGAACTCCATTCTTCCTTACCTCTTAGCTTTCTCTTTCTCATAGCTCAAATTTTGGTCTATTCCTCTTGTTCTCTATTTCTCTCTCTCTCTGTAGAGACTTTATTTTTGATTGTCCTTCTCTGAAAAGTACTCTGATTCAAAAACACCACTCAGTCTGAAACCAATGACTCAAAGACACCACTATACTCAGTCTGAAACTAATGACATGAGAAGGACAAGGACAATTTGGGAGGGTGAGGACAAGAAAACCTCACTCATCCCTAGAAAGTCAACATCATACCAAACCCAAATTCAGAGACTCTGCCTGGCACAAAAAACTTCCGTGCAATGGGCTCCTGCCTAGAGAAAGTTAATGAGGTAAAATCTTCCCCCCCAACCTCCCTTCCATCTCCTTGGTACCCCATGTCTGCTATTTGGGGTCTCTGGGTGTCCTGATGGGCAGGACTGTCACTTCTGCTATTGAGAATGCAAGGTGGGAAGCAGCTCCCCTTGGTAATTTTGGCATCAGGATCAGAGCTACTTCCTCAACAGGGCTCCTGTTTTCCTAGGAACCACCTGCTCCTGAGCTGGGAGGCTGCCATGATGCCAACCAGGGTCTTAATGGGGGTCTAGGGACCCAACCTCTAGCAGCTTCTCTTAAAATCCCTCACAGCAAGCATGTAGCAAAGCGTGTGCTTAACATCGTCATGTAAATGTGTACATGACATTATTGGCAAAGCGTGTGATTAACATTATCACATAAAACTACATTAAAAAAGAATTGGTCAAATGTGTTTCAAATTCATCACACCATAATCTGTAGAAGGAAGATATTAAGAATGTCCTCTACTTTGCCACTGGAAAAATAGATGGTTTGAAAGGGGGAAACATTCTAGATTTGCTTTCATTGAGTCCGTTTAAGAAACTCTCTCTATGTGGATTTGCATTGGTTGGTGCTGGGGGAGGGGGGGAATCAGCTGGCAGTCATGTTCCCTACATAAAGGCAGCTTCAAGTGAGGGGCTGGCCACCAGTCCATACCCCTCTCTCTGTGTCTGCTCAAGCCCTCCTTACTTAACAATTCTCAAGCTCTCACTGGTAGCTGGTGAGGAACACAGGTGTCTATGTGTCAGGAATGTGAGAGGAGCTCTCTGAGCAGAGAAAGACTCTGTGATTTGTGCAGTCTTATTACTCGGGAGTCACTTTCATCTGGCCTCCTCCTGCTACTAGCTGACACTTATTTGCTATTTCCCATCTTGTAGGAACTCTCCATACTCTATCTGCAGTCCTTCCCACAACCTTGAAAGGGAGATTTTCTTCTTTATATTTTGTTGAGCTAAATTTGAGCATCAGACAAGTTAAAACATATTTAATGTCACACAGCCATGACACGTTTGATGTCACAGATCTCATGAAGATGTCTGACCACAAGCCTGAGCACTTTCCCTCCAAGGATCTGGAGCTGACAGAAAGTAGAAGCCCCTGTGATCATGAAAAGACATGTTTTAGCCTCATTTTATGTACAATTCCCTCTGATTACTCAGAGGTAAACTCCCATTTCCCTTTGCAGGCACCAAAGGCCATCCCTGCACCCCAAAACAGCACCACAAACGCCTATCCAATTTCCTATCCCTGGATCTTTTAAAGCAACTACAGCACATATTTCTAGGTTTTCCCATTGATATTTATGCTTTGTTGATTTTTCTCCAGATGCACTGGGGGCACATGTCCAAATTAAATATCATTTTATTATTTCCTGCCTTTTATTTTTAAGTTCCCTTCATCCTTTACTCTCCATGGGGTTTGCATTATGTTCCAGTTAATATCTTAACAAATCTTGGCTGCAGGCTATGAACTACACATTCGTATCACTGCACAACAGGTTCAAGGCATTCAATTCTGTTATTTAATTTCAGACACCTAGAGGCTAGGTCAGTGATGCTTGGAATTGACCACTAAAGAGCATATCCGATCTTCAACTTAAGCACCCAATATACCACCCTTCCCACCACCCCCTAACCCAGGCCAGTAGGCAGGGTGTAATCGTCTATAGCTCATAAATAAGAAAGTCAAGGCCGGTAAGGTTGTGAGGCTTGCCCAGGCTCATGCAATGATATAACCATGAGCAGGACTAAAAGCTTTTGTGTCATGACTATAAAAGATCAAAACCACTCATGCTTCCAATGTGGTTTATATAAAAATAATTGACAATTCTTTATTAAACTGCACTTTATTTGTTGGCATAGAAACATCTTTCAGGTTTTTAAGTGAGTTATGCTCACCTAAGAGTGGCTCTAGGTAAAATGCTGATGTTGACATGTTTTCAGCATCTGAGGCTTCTGTTTTCATTCCTTATCCTGCATTTGGTTCCCACCACCGCTTTCCTCTGGTAGGTTCAGAGTCCTGGCTGCTCTTCCCCTCCCCCTGCCATCCCCACCTTCCAAGTCCCAATGTGAAACTCTGGCCTCTTGATGGTCCTGAAATCATAGCCTGTCTATGAGAGTCCTTTGCCCTCAAGTCAAAGGTCTAGCTTTTGGTGGATTTCTCAGTCTGGGGCATCTAAGCTCAAAGTTCCTTTAACAGAGAACAAAGCTTTTCATTCCTCAGTCAGAGCTAAGATGCAAGCATGTGCTTGAGAGAGGTGACACTTTGATTTAGAGCCACATGAAGAGGTAAGCAACTGATGTCATATCTGCTCCTAAGCCGGTTTTAATGAGCACAGAGAAGGGAGGGCAAGGGCGTGAGTGTCCTCTGAGGGGGTTGGTGCAGAGGGGATGCCCCTGGGAGTGTGGAGCAGGGACACAGGGAGGAGCCTGGGAATGCTGTCTCAGAACCAGTGGCAAAGAATGGGTTTTAAAATGCTGCTGACTTTACCATGGCACTGAGCGTGGACTCCCACCATGGGCTACCACTTCTCACACTGATCATTCTTCCCAAGGATTTTTTCTTGACTTCAACTGAAGAAAAATCAAGTCAATTATTCATCACTGGAGAGGGTGTGGAGAAACAATGACAATTAGTGCATCGTTTTGGAAAAAAAATTTAGGCCAAGAGTCATAACAATGTCCACGTCCTTTGCATCAGTAATTCCTCTTCTGGAAACCTGGCCTAGAGAAAGCATCCCAGATAGGGCAAGTGGCGTGCAGGCCAGCTCCACAGTGCAGGGACAACTAACGTGTTTCCTAGTTACTTGCTGGGACTTCCAACATCCCATTGGCTGAAAGACTAGTGATGACTTCCCCAATTGCACCCCCACTGGTCAAGAATACTGGGAGCTTATTCAGAAAGAGGGTCAGAGAGAGAGGAGCATCAGAGCCGTCCACAGCAGGTCCTTTCGTGTCCACTTCTCCTCTACCACTTGCTTCTCTGTTGAAAATGACTCAGGGCTTCCATGTCAATGGACATACTGAGGTCCCTGGAACCCAGCACAGGCCATAGGTGTCCTCTGTAGCCTCAGGGATAAACTTACTAACAGTCTCCACATTCCAGCTCTGAGGCCTGTGTTGCTGTCTTTGTTCAGTTTTCAGAACAAGAGCAAGTGCCAGGGTGGCTGCATTCAGGGAGGCTTCAGTCCTCAGCTGCACAGCGTGTGCAACCACCCCCAGTGTTTCATCTGGACCATACTCTGATTCTCCCTTTCCTCACGAACCTTTGTCACAAGGGTCATTAATTTTCTCAGCCGAGAGATCTTGGGTGGTCACACCATTTGATCCCTCTTGGTTTCTCTGATTTTGAACTCCGTGTGTGGTTCTTTGCTTTCTCGGCTATCAGCCGTACTCCTTTGACAAATTAACCATCTCCTCTTAGGAATCAGCTTTGCACTGTGATGGTTCTCAGAGTGACAATTTGGGTAGCATTCTATGTTATCTGAACACCAGAATAATGGACACCTATTTCTCCATTGTTGCACACAGATACTCATTGCAAATGATTTATGAAAGTGAAATATGAGAAGAATCCAAAGATGCAACATCAGTGGGATTGTGAAGTAGATTAGGATGTGTTTACTCAATGGCAATGAGACAATGTGTGCTACTAAAGTAATAATAGTGAAGATGACAAGAAATCATGAGTGTTTTTTCTCTTCCTTTCCAAACTTTAAAAACCTTTCAAGTTAAAATGAATAAGAAATTCTTAAAATGAACCATTGGCATGAAGCTGTTGCCAATAGCACTCCTGATGATTCACAAGTGCTGATTTCACTTGGGAAAGCGAGGCAGAGAGAGTACTTCAAGATGACTTCTGAAGGTCTGGCTGGAACAGCCAGGTGAATATTGGTGCTATTTCCTGAAATGAGCAAGGATTGGGAGATAGATATTGGGAAACCAAGACCTTTGTTTGTCTCTACTAACTTTGCAAAACAGCTGAGATATCCTGGTAGTGGGATAGAGCAGGCAGGGAGTACTTGAGGTCAGGGATAGGTTGGCAACATCAAGACTAGAAATTTTAAATTGGAAGTCATCAGAATGCAGATGGCATTTAAGAATAGGAGATTGGAAGAGCTCACTTAGGAAAAGAGGCTAGATGGACAGGAGAGGAAGATCTGGAACAGAGCCTGGAGTGGTTCCAATATTTTGAGAATAGGCAAGGAAAGAAAAACCAGCAAAAAAGCGTGGGGCGATGCAGCCAGCAAGGTCAAAGGAAGAGAAAAGTGAGTGGCACCGTGGAACCCGGGCAGGGAGAGAGGTCAACCACACCCAGTGCTTTCAAAAAGTTGAGGAAGATGAAGACACAGAAGTGACCATTGAATTGGGCAAAGGAGTGGTGATCATGACCTTGAAATAAACAGATTCAGGGCGTGGAGAGAAGGGAAGCCTGACTGGAGTCTGCTGAGCTAAGAATAGGCTGTGAGGAAGTGGAGCAGTGACTATAGACAACTCTCTCAGGGAGCTGTGCTGTGAGAGTTGATAAACGGGACTGTGTCTAGAGGGAGATGTGATGTCAAAGGTTTTTTTGTTGTGGTGGTGGCGGTTTGTTTTTGACAGGAGGCACCAGAATTTTTCTAATCGCTGATGGAAATGATCCAGGAGGGAGGGAGAAATTAGTCAGGTAGGGGCAGAAGGGCTCACTGCAGGAGGGGGGTCTGGTAAGTTGCCCTTCAACGAAGTGGACACGTCTGCTCTGCAGATCCCTGGAGTGCATGCTAAGAATTCCTGCTCACACGCTACGGGTTCAGTAAGAACTTGGCTACACCATGGCTACAAATCTCAGCCTCCTTGAATAGCCAAGGAGAGCCACTGTCAGCTGGCCCACCTCATTGCTCAAAAGTCAGGCCTCAAACAATGCTCTGGCAGCGGAGATGGCCTGGACGAAGAGGTAAATGATGAAGCTGCAGCATGTGCCAGCCTTGTCCCCTGCAGCCCCACCCAGACAGGGTACATGCCCACATGAGGGCATTGATATGATATGCACGAAAAATTAGGGAAGACCCTAATGATTGATGAATGACTGACAGGACTGTCTGTCTGTCTATGTGTATGTATGTATTGACACAGAGTCTCACTTTCTTGCCTCCCATAGAGTGATGTGACCTCCTAGCTCACAGCAACCTCAAAGTCTTGGGTTCAAGCAATTCTCTTGCCTCAGCCTCCCAAGTAGCTGGGACTACAGGCACCTGCCACAATATCTAGCCATTTTTAGAGACCAGGTGTCCCTCTTACTGAGGCTGGTCTTGAACTCTTGAGCTCAGGCCACCCATCTCAGCCTCCCAGAGTGCTACGATTCTAGGCATGAGCCATCATGCCCAGCCCTATAGGACTGTCTTTAAATTGAGTTTTTCATTTCCTTTGTCACTAGATTGTGTTTACCTATTACTAATGCTCTTCTGGGTTCCTGAAAGTAGCAACTAGGGGAATAGGGAATGTGGAGAAAACCACAACCTCAAAACCTCTGGTATTGTGCAATCAAGATGCAAACCACTGAAGCTGCCCAGAAACAGTCATTTCACCCACCCTTGCGGAGAAAAGCTCCTAACCAACTTGTTTAGCAACCTAAGAGAACATAAGTTATAGCTGTTGTCCCAGAAAGTACTGTATTTAAGCTGGGACCTCTGCGCTTTATCTACATGGAATGTTATTTTTATTCATTAGACCTCACGATTGAAACAGAGTGAGTTGATATTATTTGCCAAGCAGCTGATGAAGAAAATGTCTGTGTCCTCAAAAGCATAGTTAAAAAGGAAATATTTCTTCCAGAAAACACAAATTTCATTTTCTTAATCATTATAAACCTAGATAACTCAATAAACATTTAAAATGAAAGCAAAAATGTATCAGTTAGGAGTCTTAGGTGCAAACATCAGAAGCCGCCTCTAACAGATTTATGCAGAAAAATAATTTGTTAAAAGAAGAAGGGAAATGGCTCTTGTGTCCATCAAATAGAATGGGTAAATAAACTGTGACATGATCGTACAATGACAATGACAAGAAATGACAACGAAAAGGAATGACACTTTGATACAAACCACAGTATGAATGTATCTCACAGACATATATTGAGTAAAATAAGCTAGACTGTGGGTACTGAGAATGTACTGTATACGTCCATTTATATAAAGTTCAGAAACAGACAAAGCAAATCTTTGAGGTTAGTGTCAGGAATAGTGGTTACCTTTTGGTGGTAGGAGGTCTGAGAAGGGACAACGGGAGGGATTCAGGTGCTGTTTCCATGGGCATGTTTAGCTTGTGAAATTCAGGGAACTGTCCACTTGTGACATGTGCTCTTTTCTCTACACATGACTTCAGGAAAGTCACACAAGTGAAATCAACAGGAGAGCTATAGGTAGGTCAAAATATCACCTATAGGTGTTGGGGCAGTCGGTCCAAGCACCCTTCCCAAATGTGGCTCAGAACTTGAACAAGCATCCCTCTGCCTCTGCCCTAGATGCTGTTGTTTGCCCTGTGGACCTTCTGCTTGGGACACACACATCACTACTGGATAGTCAGTCGTATATGTGTATGTTTATTTTCTGTTTTCCCGACTAGAATATGACCTTGCTGCTGGCACATACTCAGTACTCAACAAATACTTATGAAACAGTTTCCTTGTTCTAACTGAGCAGAGCTCCCCTGTCACAGATGAATTCTTTCCTTAGCTATATAGTAGAACTTCTCACTTCTCCAGAGTTGCCCACCTCCTTACATTGACCACCTCCTTAAGTTGACCTAATTTTCATAGACTGGACATGCAGCACATACACGTGTTGTACAGTAGGCCTAGTTTCTTATGTTGCCCACCTATGTATGTCAGCCAGTTTGTTACAGTCCCCTGGGTGGTCAACTTACAGAGGTTCTACTGCCTTAATCTCATCAGTCAGGGGCCAGTGGAGTCTTGCTGTCCCAAGAATACATTGGTTATTTAAAGACATTTCTTATATTTCTTCTCTGATTCATCAGCATTCACTTCAAAGTTTCATTCTCATAAGGAAATCTTGTTTCTTGCAGTTCCAAGTTCATGGTGGGGGGAACTGCTCCGCGATAACCCCTGCACACTCACAAGAGAAACATGTAATACACCCACGAACATGCCGTTTGACTCAAAAATGTTTGACTCAATAATTTTTTGACTCCAAAAAATATTGGATGGAGCTGAGGGAAGTTGTGAGGAAGATGATAAATTAGGAGATGGGAATCTGTCCATCAAATAAGAGTGATGAGGTGATTTCCTTGACCCAGAGGGGATTGCACAAACTCTGTCTGTGTTTATTGTTTTCCTTTCCCTGCCACTGACATTGTATCATTCAAGTGAAGGGCCTGTGGGTGAATTCAGCGTGGACTCTTGCCCTCCCAATGCACTTTCTGTTGTTTAGTCAAGAGCGGACCGACTTCTCGGATGGAGGAGCTTAGAGGGGCGTATCCTATCAGCTCGAAGCCTCTTCTTGCCCTCCAAAGCAAGGAGGTTTTCTCTGTGACTTGTGCTGGCCCTGCCCAGCCTGCTCTGGCCAGCAGCAGTGGCGGCCACTGGAAGACTGAGCAGGCCTTTACACGGTTGTCTTATTCTGGGGAACGCAGAGAGAGTCGATTTGCCACCATGGGTATACTTGGAACCCTCACACTCCTCTTGAAACTGCCTCTCTCCCTTCCAGAGATGGGAGGGCCAAGAATTATTCCACATGATCAGTTTGTAAAATTTGTCCTACGTTTCTCCATTTCATTCCTAAGTGGGGATAAATAGCTGGAGAGGGTATGACTGAGAAAACCCAAAAGGTACACGGTCTGACAATTGGGTCCTCAAAGTCACCCTAGGAAAAGTGCTACATAACCTCCTTGCGGAACGTCACTGCGCTCACCTCTGAGGGGTCACTACGGTCACCCAATGGCCTATTTTACTGTCCTTTGTTTGCATCTGACATCCCAGCTTCTCTTTCTAGCTCCATTTTCCTCCCTTAGCAACAAAATTACCTTTCCCACAGCCTGATGGACATTTTCACTGGAATCTCAAATATCCCATAGCCCAAAGCACATCAGTAACATTTGATCCTATACCAGGTCTTTCCTAAGGTGTCTTTACTTACATTAGTGACAGTGTCATTCTTCCCTTCACTCGGGCTCCAAGTCAAGGTCACCTGTAAGCAGTCATTCTAATTCCGGCCAGCCCTGTGTCTGAGAGTTTGATCCCTCTTTTCCTTTGTTATCACCCCCTTCCTAATTCAGACCCTCGTCACCTGCCACCCATTCCAGCTTCCTTAAGAAGCAGTCAAGAGCAGGTCCGTGTGTCTAGATTAAAACGCTGCCTCTACGCTTTAGCTGGGTGAATTCGGGCAAGTTATGTAATCACCTTAACCCTCCATTTCCTCATCTATCAAGAGAGCCAATAGAACTCTTGCTCTGAAAATCCAATCATGTTATCCATTTAAAGCCGCACCTGCAAAGCACTCAGTACTGGTAGTGATTATTAGCATCTGTCCTCTCATTACTCCAATTCACCTGACTCACCACTGCTGGATTTACCTTCAACAGGGTGGCTCCGATCATGCTTTTAAAATCTTTAATGACTCCTACACAGTGTCTACCTAACAATCCCATTCTGGTATTCCAGAATTTCTGTAAATCTTCTGGGGCTCTCTCGCCCCCTACGTTTATCCTGTGTCCAGTCAAATGGCCCTCCTCTCCTCCCCTCCCCCACGCCTCTCTACCTCTGGCCTCTGTGCATTTACTTATATTGGGTCTTCTGTTTGATTCACCTTTCCTGTCCTTCACAGTCTAACTCAAGCAGCTGCTTTCTGAAGACTAAATGTTTTTTTCTCTTTTAAAATAACTGCTTGTAATCACACCTGTTTAACATGATGGCTCACTTTTCCCCCAGTCCTATGTGTTCATCCTTAGCTCAAGAGCTGGAGGAACCTTCAGCAAGGCTCAGGTCTCTACATGTCAGCATTAAGGTTGAAACATCATTCATGCAGCCATTTCGCCTTCTGCCAACCAGATGCTAAATAACCAATTTGGGAAAATTCTCTGCTAAGCCAGTTGGCTAGATCGATGTCTGATACCCAAAGTGTTGCTCAAATAAGAGCTGAGAAAAAAAAAATGTGGCTATG
>NW_003852490.1:3129571-3193131 GCF_000181295.1 Otolemur garnettii
AGCTGGGGGCAGGTCAATCCAAATTTCTTGAATAGTTTTTCAACGAAGCTTGTGCTTTCCACTGCAACTGGGTGCAAAATATCCACTCATTATTTTTATTTTTTCAGCGTGATGGAGGTACAATTGGCAAGTAGGAATTGTGTACATTTACAGCGTGATGTTTTGACATGTATATACAGTGATGAAATGATCACGGCTGTCAATGCGGTTAACTATCACCTCATTAGTTAGTTGCCTTGTGTATGTGTGTGTGGTGAAAACACTTAAGATCTACACTCTTAGCAGATTTCAAGTAGACAAGGCAGTGTTGCTGACTGTATCACCACGCTGGATGTTAGGTCACCACGCTGGAGGTTAGGTCTCCAGCACTCATTCCCCTTACATCGCTGAAACTTTGTACCCTTTGACCAACATCTCATTTCCTCCACACCCCGGACCCTGGCAGCCACCTTTCTACTCTTTGCTTCCACCAGTTCGACCATTTGGGATCCTCCATATAAGTTGAGGTCATGCAGGATTTGTCTGGCTTATTTCACGCAGCATAATGTCCTCCAGGCTGGACCATGTTGTCACAAATACCAGTTCTCTTTGAAGACCTGGAGAAAGTTTTTGTTTGTTTTCCAATGGCTTCTTCTTTTAGTATCCCCTCGTTTCTAAAATCCCACTAAGAAGTGGGAATGCTTTCCCCCGGATGCTGGCCACAGACTGGGGAGTGTGGGAGGACAACCGTGAATTCTGCCAGAAAAGGATGCTTTAAAAATATGAGGTTAAATTCCATCGTGAACAGTTTTAACACAACTTCCCTTCCTCCCAGGGCCCACCCTCACCTCAGACAATTTTCTACTCAAGAGTGGTTTTTTTCTGTTTAAACAGTCAGTCTCCTTAAAAATTTTAAATAAATCAATTAGTAGGATATTGCTAGTTTTAAAGAGCAATATAAATGTAGAAAATATTTTATAAGTGGGGCTAAGCCAGTCAGGCTTAAAAGAATGATAAAGGCTTGAAATGTATCAAATCTTGCTTTTATAATGTTAACACTGCCGCCCCATGGTTCCACAAATGGTACTCAGATACATTGTTTGATGAACTCTTCTGTCAACAAACAAAAAAATACCTCTTTTATGATTGTTTTAAAATACATTTCTCTAATTTGTTTTTGCCTTTTTTTTGATGTTCCGAACATATTTACATTTGCGTTCTCTTTCCTTTTTAAAAGAATTTTCCTAGAAAATATTTCCAGCACACAGGAAAACAGAGAATATTGTATAATGAACTTCCAAAATCATTCAAATTCCAGAATTATCAGTATTTTCCCACTTTTACTTCATCTATACTTTTTTTCCTCCCTTCCTCTTTTATTCCAGCTCAAGTAGGTTAAAGCAAATCCCGGAATCATGTTATTTCAGCCTGCTGTATTTAAGCGTGCACTGCCCCAAATAGGGTGTTTTCTTATATAACCACATTGCCTATCAAAACTAAGAGTAAGCTCTCGGTATCTTCAAATATGCAGTCCAAATTCAAATTTCTGTCTTTGTCTTCAAAGTGTTGCATTGTAGTTGCTTTGCCCAAGTCAGAATCTAAGCAAAGTCCATCCATTTTGCTGAGCTGTGTAGGGCTGGAGAAGAGGCTTAGGCTGTGATGAGCAAGAGCATCACTCGCCAAGGAGGAGCAGAACTCGGCAATCTGGAGGAAAGGATTTGAGAAGTATTACCTGATGAGCGATCTTTACAAGTTACAAGCCATGATTGGAACAATTTTTAGTTACTAGATGGTGCCTCTTTAACTGTAATTCTTTGCATAGACTGAAATGTGAGGGAATCTCAAGATTTGTTCTATTTACAGATACAACTTCCAGTGAAACCACTCCATACCCTCCATCCCTTCTTACTGGAGTATCACAGAGCACCCTTCCCAGGTCAAAAAGAAATCTAGAGACTTCAGGAGAAGGCGTCATCATAGATTTTGCGGGCAATCTATTACAAAATTAGCTGTGCTTATTTCTAGAGTCATGTGAGATGGGATCTCCATCCCTTTACTGGCCCCTTTGTTCCTAGCAAAGGAAACATTGTGTTTGGTACTTCCGAACTTACTTTGTGTTGATGTTCATGGCTTCTGGGTTTGCTAACCATACCAGAATATATGTAGCGCTTCTGGTGTTAATAATTTATCCTATAAGAATCAATTATAATGTAACCTTGAAGTATTGGGCAACCCACCTGTCCACTTATGTTCCACCATCTGTGGATCCTAGTGAAAGATGGGTCTTAATTCAAATAGCTCACCTCCAATATATTTCCTTTGGCCCTGGAGTCAAAAGTAGATGGTGATAAGCACTAGTAGGGGTGGCTTCTGCTAGCGCACAGTGGGTGTCATGGAAGAAACTCCTATAGCTCTTCCCAGCAGACTCCAAACACATCTTTGCATCCAACAGAGAGGCCTCCAGGCTCCTATTCTCCAACTCAGTGGGATCTCCAGCTGCTGGGAATTTCATAAAGCAAAATTCCCCAGGGAGTTTCAACAGAGGTGCTCAGGAAGCCAAACCCCCTGTGGCTCTTTGGCCCGACTCAGAAGCCCAGCTGCAGAGTAGCCTCCCACACACTGTGCTCAAGGTTCGCAGTGCCTTGTTCTCCACAGGGCCATCTCCTGTCCATTGTAGGAGACTCTTGAAGGTAAAGCTGGTCCAGATGAGGGTGGGACTGGGAAGAAAGTATTATCCTGCCCATCATCAGCATTTACGCCTGCATTTCCGTAGCACTTTGTGGCTGCAAATGATGTCCATGAGCACGACACTCCTCCTCCTCAGAGAGACCCTGTAAGGCGGGGAAGCAGTGATCCCATTTACCCTGTTTGTGCATCAGCAGACTGAGGCGCACCAAGGTTAAGGGCCTTCTTCAATGTCCAGTACTTGGCAGGCCAGAACCAAATTATTGGCCTTTGCCTTCTGGTCTAGTGTCTTCTTCTCTAGTCTATGTGGCCTCAGTGGCTCAGTCTGTGGCCTGGTCCCACAGACAGTCTTTGACTGGGTTCCCTAACAGGTGGACCCTGCTTGCTTGTGTGTGAAAGAGATATCCCTCAATCTTTAGAGAGGCTGGGTGGACGTGGGCTAGCCCAGGTCAGCAACCTCTGCCTCAAATGACCTAGTCCTTTTACCAGAATGCCATAAAATTATTGTCATTTTCTGTGTACATGACATGGAAAATGACGGAAATCATTTTCAAGGAAACTTAAAAATTGTCCCTCCTTCTGTGCAACTTAGTATCTGAAAGCCAATTAATATGCCTGGCCTTAAAAACACAGGTCTACCAATCGTGAGTGGAAAACAGAATTCAATTTGCCATTTTCAGTGAATTTTTAAAAAACTACAGTATTTCCCCCATAGGTCTTTCATATCATGCATTGTGGGTTGAGTATCTCTTTGATATTAGAGTATCTCTTTAAAAACTTTATGGTCAGTTGATATTTGAGTATCTCTTAAAAAACTTTATGGTTAGTTGCCATAGGAGAACGTCTTTCTTCCCCTCTGTCCTCCGATGGATAACTAACACCCGTCTCTCCCACCCCTTGGTACCTTTTACTTCATAGCGTGTAGTTCTAAAACACAATGAGTCAGTCTTACTGCATGAAGTAATTTCTTTGTTTACACTTCAAATTAGATTAGATCACGTCATTACTCTCACTTGGGCTATTAGGAAGAATTTTCCCCTCTTCATGAGTTTTGTTTTTGTTAAGTTTTCAATTTTGCTATTCTTGGTTCAGGTCCAGAAGTCAATCAATGGAGACTATGGTATGAGGCAAAATTCAGACGTTCATTTTAAACATCTGTCATTTTCTCCTATCTTCCCCTATTCCAGCTTCTTCCCAACACCCCATCCTAGCACACCTGTGGAACCTGTGCCCAGAAGCCTCGTGTGTTGTCCTCGCTCAGCTCACACTGAGGCATGTGCATAGTGCTTTGCACTGGCACTCAGTTTGCTAATACAAAGCCGTTTCTCATGGGTGGATGAAATCCGGGCATAGGGGGACATATTAGCAGAGGGGTGTTTGGTGGTCAGTTTGTCCCACAGCATCTGGGCAATCCTTTTGCATGAGGAGCCATGGAATGAATGTTGCAGTAGTTAGGAGCCTTTCCATAGAAAATCAACCCAACTGGCTTAAACAAAAAGATAATATCTCATGTAACAAAAAAGTCCACTGGTATACTCAAGTCAGAGAGGCCCACAATCCTCCTACTCTAGTTCTCAGGCCTTAGGATTCAGACTAAGTTACACTTCTTGGTCTCTGGTTTACAGATAGCAAATTATGGGATTTCTCAGTCTCTGTAATTGGGTGAGTTGAATTGTATAATAAATTATATATATATATATTATGTATGTTATTAATATATATATAGATATATCCTATTGGATCTGTTTCTCTGGAGAACCCTGATTAATACAATGTGTTTAAAAGATCTATTACTTTTTTATGTCCTCAATACCACAAAAATTCCTCTGACCCAACCTTCTAGGACTTATAAGTTTGAAGTTAGGGAGACAAGTTCCCAGAAGCAGAGGGAAGGACAGAGGGAACATGTGTGAGAGACCCAGAAGCTCACCTTTGAACCTTCATGGTACCAGAGCACTGTAAAACCCTAGAGCAGAAAGACACCACACTTGGGACCTACTTAAAGCATTGCGAGGCTGGTTGGCACAGGCCTTTCCCATGTCAGAGAGAACGAAACCCAGGCTGTATGAAGGATAAGGCAGCAGAGTGGAGACAGAGACCATGGGAGAGCCTGGGCTTTCCCCAGACTCACAGCAGGAGCGGCCTGGCTCCCACAGCAGCCACAGCCGCAGCCAGTGCCATGAAGGGCAGTAGGCACGGTGTGTGGTCTGAGCCTCGACATGCCTTTACTCAGACCCTCACACCTCCTGACCGTGTGACCTTGAGGCCACTTCTCCCTCTGCTAACTGGGGACTATGATGCTGTGTCCCCTCCTGTGGGTTCTATGAGCACTAAGCAAGATCTTGCATGTTAAGAGCTTAAGAGCTTACCACACTCATGAAGTAGTAACTGGTGGAATCTGGATGTTAATATTCTTGAAGCTGCCATTGTAAGTTCTAAGAAGCTGTTTTCAGTGGAAAATGTCTGGAATTCTGAGAACTACTTGAGTGGCCCATTTGGAGCTTGCAGTTTTAAGGCAAGTATCCACCCACTGGAGGGTATTTTTTTACTTGAGGGTTAGATATCACTGTTGTGTGTCATTAGGCTGTGCTCCCCCCGCCCCCCACGTCTATTTGTTGATGTAAGTTTACATCAGGAGAAGGATTCTCCTGGATTTGCAGTTCAGATTTGTTAGACTGTTCACGATCAGAGCTGGGCCTGACTGGGGCCATGTGTCAGGGCAGGATTATTGATCAATAGGGAAGAGGAATGAGGATGAGTGACCCCCAACTTGACTGCAGGGCTCACCAACCCGAAGCAAATTATGTGTCCTAGAGAAATGGGGTGTGTGTGTGTGTTTATTGGAAGACGTGAACACTGGGAGCCATAACGCTTAGGCTTACTTAGTTTTACTGTGAGCACCTGGGACCTAGCCTAGCACAGCAGGAAGAATGACCTTTGCTTACATCTCAAGCCAGCAGCAAAAGATGGGGCTAAAGCTGGCGGGAATGGGGAGAGGGGCTTGGACATGACTGTGCCCAGATCAAAGAGTCAAAGAGGAGCCAGGTCTGTCACACACTGCTGGTTACTCTTCTGCCCTTAGCACAGATACAACAGTCATCAAATACAACTTCTCTCTTAAAAGTGGGCACTGCTGGGCCTTGTCCCTCAAAGGCAAATGGGGGAGGGATCATTCCCCAATGACAATTAGTAGTGCTAGGACAAAAGTCTTTTCTGAGTCTCTAACTTCAGTGGTGACATATTAACAAGCACTACCAGTTATGAAAACAGGCTTGAGGGCTGTCGAGAGCAATTGATGTTCCCAGTGGCTCTCTGGCACTGTGACTGGCAAATAATTTCCACCACCCAGCCGTCTGCTGATTAGAAGCTTTCCAACTTTCTGTTGCTTCTCTGACCCATGCATTCATGCCACATCAGTGAGAAGCTGGAAAAGAATAAAAGCTGAATTCCTGTATTGGAACAATATTTAGAAACCTCAGGGAAGAATCAAGATGAAAAAAACAAACTTGTTGCCAGTCCAGGAATCTTCCTCTGGGAAATATGTAACAGTAGGTCTCTAGAGGTTTCTCCACGGTCCTTAACTCTTCCAGAATCCCGAGTAAGCGATGGCCAGGGATCAAGGGGCAAAGAGAACCAGGGGGAACCTTGCCCTTTCTCTTTCTACCATTCTCACCTTGAGCCTCAGCTGCAAACTCAGACTTAGAACTAGGGTGTTGGAGCAAACATAAAAGCCAGGAGCAGAAGGTTATGGGAGAAGTCAGAAGGATATTCCGAATCCATGGCTCTCAAACTTGGCTGCACATTAGAGTAAATTGGGAGCCTTAAAAATTTACTAAGGCCTGGGTCCTACCTCAAAGGATTCTGACTTCAATGGCCTGGGGTGTAGCCTACTCAGTGGGGTTTTATAAAACTTACTAGTGGAGGCAGCCAAGGTTGAAAATTGTTGTTTTAAGTTGCTTGCGTCTAACCCAGAAAGGGGGGGTGCGGTTAATTTGTGGTTACTGCTTACCTGGCCAGTTTCCATAATGGTAGTGTTTCTTACCTTTGGCGGAATATCAGAATCACTTAGGCAGCTTTTAAAACACGCATTGCCAGGGTCTCACGCAGTTGAATTAACTTGGAATCTCTGAGTAGGGTTTGAGCAAAGGCATGTGGAAATCGGAGTTGACAAATACCGTGAAAGCAGGGGTTCTCAAACTTCCAGTGTGCAATCACCTGGTGAGACTATTAAAAATGTATATTCTTGGGTCCCACCCTCTGAGGGTGGGGCCTGAGACTCTTTTTCTTAACAGACCCACAGGTCATTTTGATGACTACTTTGAGAGTGGTTGTTAAGACTACACTTGCCATTGTTCTGATTGCTTTTCTGTCCTGACTCAGATGAACTTTGCTTAACATAAATGCAACCCTGCCATGTAACCTTTGGTGATTCTCAACTGAAGAACAGGCAAAGGAGGCAGGACCAGCCTCCGGGGGGGGGGCATTTGGAAATATCTTGTCTTCTAATAAGCACAACTGGAGATGCAAGGGATAGTTAGTGAGTGAAGGCCAGGTATTCCAAACAATCTGGGCTGTAACAAAGAGTCGTCCTTCCCAAAATGTCAATGGTGCTTCAGTGTGACAGATACTGGAAGGAGGAAAGATTTAGATTGTCTGTAATCTGAAGTACCAAGAAGACCTGAGCACCAGGCAGTCATCAAAGGCAGTAGTCACAGGCTGAGGAAAGGTCTGGAAGTTCAGGAAACCAAGACATGTAATGAAGTTTATCTTCCAGCTATCCAGATTTCTGTCTTTGCCTTGTCTCTTAAAGTGGGTGATTCTAACCACAACCCCAAGCCCTGGTCTAGTCTCTCTAGGGTCCCAGAGATGGACCCAATAATTCTATAGTCTTTTTTTACTTTTAAGAGACAAGGGCCAAGACTGGAGTGCCGTGGCCTAATCACCTTTCACTACAGCCTCAAACTGCTGAGCTCAAGTGATCCTCCTGCCTCAGCCTCCTGAGTAGCTGGGACTATAATCATGCACCATCACACCCAGCTAATTTTTAAAATTTTTTGTAGAGATCAAGTCTCACCGTGTTTCTCAAGCTGGTCTCAAAATCCTGGGATCCTCGCATCTCAGCCTCCCAAAGTGCTGGGATTACAGGTGTGAGCCACTATGCCCAGCCCTATATTCATTTTTGGTGAAGTTGCAACACAAGCTAGCTTTCCACTAGCCTCCAGATCCTGTCATTCTGGCTAGGTGTCCTTGGGTGAGTCACTTTATCAAGCAAGACCAGAGTCTTCATTTATAAAATTGACAGGTTGAGTTGGATGAATTCTAACATCCCTTTTATTTTTTACATCCTGATTTATCCAGTCTAGGAGTACTTGGCTTGGGTAGACAACTGCTCTCCAGATTCCTAGTTGTTCAGTGTTACCTGAAACACCTTCTTCACTGGAGTTCCTAATGAGAGGTCAGGCTTAAACTATAATGTTAATTGTTCTAAGGAAGGCATCTATTTACTTGAATACCTTCTCAGGACACAGCCACTGTCACGTGGACCTTGCTTAAGAGTACTAAAATACATTCACTTCTTTGTCATTCATTAAGCAACATTAATTATGTTCTCTTTGTCCTGGGTCACTTTGGGGTTAGCTAACTTTTGGTTATGAGAGGCTGTGTGCTGGAGGATGTTTGGTGGCATCCCTGGCCTCTACTGACTGGGTGTTGGTAGCACCCCACCCAGTATGACAACCCAGAACATCTCCAGACATTTCCAGATGTTCTCTGGGGGGCAAAAATCACTGTCCTTGATATTGAGAATGGGGTGAATAATGTCCATTGTTTGTTCTCAAGGATCTCACGGTCTCTGGTGAGAAAAGACCCATTGTACAGTTAGAACTCCACATGGAAGTGATGGTGACACCTGACGCAGGGTGTTTTGGGAGCAGAAAGGGCAATGACCCCACAAAGTCTCCCAGCTGAGCCTTCCTGGATGCACAGGAGTTAGCCCAGTGGAGCAGAGGGGGCCCTCCAAAAGGAGACAGCAAAGGAAAAGCCATGGTGTGAGCACCAGCTTCGTGTGTGCAGGGTATGGTTTGTCCATCTGCAAGGCAGTGGGCTGGCGGAGGTGACACTGAGGAGGCAGGCAGGGCTTTGCAAGGCTTCTCAGATGGTCTTTTCTAGGGAATCAGGGTCATGGGAGAAACATTGCATATTGCATTGTAAACAGCTTGGTGCACTGCCCTGAAAAGACAGGATTTGCAGCAGAAAGGCTTGGAGGCTGTTGGGCTAGGGAAGAGAGAGAAGGTGAGGGCCGCAGACCGAGCAGAGGGTAAGGAAGGCGAGAGGAGGGAGGATAAGTGGGTTCGGGAGGTGCTACCACGGGAGCAGCAAAGGAGGCCCTTTCACCCATGGCAGAGTTCTGCCATTGCCCAGATTCTCAGGGAAGTTACACAAAACATCACTGTAGAACCAAATCTTGACCTATGTGATGAAGGTACACTAGACCAGAAAGGGCTTAACCTACTTTTCTGACTGACCTAATTAACCAGACAACCTTTGACCAGTTTTTCGTGTGTCAAGACACGTGCCTGCCTTAGTTTGCAGATCTACTGTTTTGCTCAGAGCAAACCATTCTCTGTAAGAGAGCATGCCTTTGAGTTTCCATGTGCTCCTCAGCAGAGCCGAACCATCGTGGGCCACTCTGGGACGTTTCTGGAACTGGGAGGGCTTCCACCTCCACCAGCTGCTAATGCTGCTGCCACAGTTTCAGCCAACTGGAAGTTGAGAGACAGATGAACGTTCAGAGAGGACTGCAGGGAGGAAGCAGAATGCACAGAGTATGTTCCAGAATGATTGGCAGTTTGGTGTTCTGGTGGGAGGGCCAACTGAGGGACAGATTGTTTTCCCCAGAGCCTCCAAAGTCATTCCGTGTTGGTAACTGGGTTAGGCCACAGGTTACTTTCAAGTTCCTTTAAGTCAGAGACCAAGTATTCTCATACTCTGGCCCTTCCACAGAGCTGGGCAAACAGCATACATATAGTAAGTATGCATGAAATTGAATCGGCATGCTTACTGCACAGAGCTCCTCTCACCCTGAATAAAGCTAAGATGGAAGCAGAGGGACACCTGAAATCTGAGGGAGTCCAACGAGGTCAAGCCAAGCCTAGTAAATTTGTGGTAGGGCATGTTTTGACACACAGGGCTGTTGAACCTAAGCAAACCCAAGAATTAGATGAACCCTGACACTCTCTCTTTGTTCTCACACCATCCCCTGGCTTCACAGGGCTCCCTGCCTGGCTGCTGGGTTGGACCATGCCAAGTGGTGCTCTGGTTCTACACCCCAAGGCCTCCACCCCGTGCAGACTCAGCTCCTCCAGCACTCATGCTAACAGGTTCTCCAGTCTTGGGGCCAGTCGTTCATGAGATATTATTAAACAATAGCAGAGGCCCTCTTCGTTCTAGGACTGAAAGTCTTTCTCTGCTTGGCTAACCCATGTCATCCTCTCTCTTAAGAACAGGTATTTTCTGTTACAAAGTTTAGGTAAGCAGAAGAGAGGATGGATGGGGTTTGACTTGATTACACTGATTTTTATCTGAAGGAGGTCTTCAGGTATCTTCCTTCATGGCAGATCATTTAAGGATTTATTTTTGAGTTGAACTCTATGTTTAAAATTGGTTGCTTTCCATTGGAACATAATGTCCTCAGTGGATTAAGACCAACTCTTGGGGAACAGAAATTTTGCCTGGGACAGAGAGGAGAAAGGAGGAAAGTTGCATTTTGCAGTAGACGTAGGTGGACTAGGCAGGGATGTCCGAGGTCTTCTAAAAACAGGGCAGTGAAAGTTGGGAAGGGGTTCGGAAATAGAGATGGGAAACTGACAAGAGAAATTATGACTTACTTTGGGATTTTTCTCCAGGGTCCTGGAGTCAACCAGTTTGTCCAGGGTTTTTTGCAGCTGAGTTCCAAAGTTCACGGAAATACTGTCTCAGAATGTCTAGTTAAGGAGAGGCTCTTTCTACAGATCAGCACTGGTTCTCCTCTGCCCCTATTTTAGAGAACACTGGAGAAAACAGACAGAGACTGATAATAAGCATAGGGAAATATTTTCTGAAATTCTTTTATGCTATAATGTAGCATTCCAGAAAGTTAGAGCTAGAAGGGACCTTGGTGATCTCCCAATTTAGTGCTTCTTTTTCTAAATAGCTCAGGCCCAGAGCAGGTAAGAGTCTATTCTGGAACTCAGGAAGGTGAGGGTCAGCCCAGGGCCTGAAGGGATGGTGCTGAGAACGGGGGATAAAGCAGTTGTTTTTAGCGTGAGCAGGAAGGAAGCCACCCTGGGTCTGGGTGGCTTTAGCTAAACCTTTAGCAATTACTCACCCATCCCACAGTGGAGGTCTGGATAGTTTGCTTCCTGTTGGTGTTTGCGATTACAGTGGTTCAAGCTGGAAATGGCTTCAAGGTTGAAAGAGGGTGGGGATTAGAGGAGCCTGAGCCAGTGCCAGAAGTGACAGCCCAAGAGCACAGCACTTTAAGAGCTCATGAGGCCATCCCAGATGGAGTTCAGTTTTGTGCCTGTATTTGTTTCAGTACAAAAAGATGTTCCAGGTTTATCCTGCCGCCTCCAGCTACCCCTGCCTGCAAACCTCCCAGAGTGGGCACATCTCAGTTTAAGATGTGTGTTCTTGGAGTAAGTAAGATATTTTCTCCCCTGAAAACTCCTTAAACACAGATTCCCATAGAGACTAATGAGACTTATTTTGTGATGGAATTATTTTACAAACTCTCTTATCCTTCCTTCGGAACTAAAGGTGGGCTATAATATCCCTGCCTGGAAGTTTTTTGTTATTATTGTTAAATTCTACTATCATTGGCAAATGGCATAGACTCCACGAACAGAAGTTTTCAAAGAATAGACTTTTGTATTGTGATACGCTAAGGCAAACCACAAAACCACAGAGGTTGTTAACAAAACACCTCGGGCATTAAAGCATGTGACAGACAGGTGTTAAGGACAGAAAGTGGGAAAAATTCACCCTTACTTTTCAGTATCCTGAATGCCCTCAGTGAAATTCAAATGATGTAAATTTTGGTTCATAGCAAAAGACTTATGAAGATGACCCCAAAGTGTGTCTTCTGAAGTCACTGAGAAGAAACAGTCTCCAACTCGGACAGGGCAGAGGGAGAGAGAGGAGCATGCCCAGAGCATGCCCAGGAAAGAGCGTTAGGCGAGGCCGTGAGGGAACAAGTCTGCCTCTCCTCCCAAGTGCAGGTCTTTTCCTACAGCATGTTCCTACCACGAGCAGCCTCATAGTGTTCGCAGTTCACACAGCCAGATATATGATTTGCCGGCTCATGGAAAGACAGGAGTTAGGTCATTTGTATGAAATCATTACTGGACATTTTCCCAGGAAGTCCTCCCGATCATCATTTCTCTTTTGGGGCACAGATGAGATGTTTCCCCAAAATATAAGAGGTCATTTCTAAACCTTCGTTTTTCAACTTATCAACTTTATTTGTTGACAATAAATTTATTTCAGCCCCACCTCTAACTTCCCATGTCCCCCCGTAAGAGACCACCTCCACGGTCCCAGGATGTGTCCCTGGAAGACCTGTGAGTTATCCCATTAAATGTATATTCTAGTGGTCCTCAGACAGTTTGCTTTGGCACACATTGTCTAGTTTGCAAATCTGTGCTTTGATAAAAACAATAGGGGAAGTATTCAATAAATGCTTTTCACTCTACCATACTGGTTTGTATCCACAAAGGAATGCTTTGGGTTCAAAACCGTGGGGCCACAGGGAATCCTAAGTTATACCCCATCCCCAAGGACAAGTCTGTTCTAGTATAAGTAGCTCAAAAGTGAAGGGCAGGGTCAGGGGTAGAAAGCAGAGACCTTCTGCATGGAGATTATCATTCCCAAAGCTGAGCATTACATTCTACACCTCCTTCCCTAGCCCATTCCTTCTATTTTCTGCATCAGTCAGAAGAGTGAGGATTCAGCCCCCTCAGCAGAAGCAAGACCACTTGACTTGGCCAGAGTCACAGCTAGAGCTTCTCTTTCCCTCACAGGGTTCTTCGGAGACATCCACTCTCAGCAGAGCACAGGATGATTTTTTTCAACGATTTTTTTCACTTCTAAGAAAGGGCTAGGGTTGATAGAACGTATTTGACCTGCCTAACTGCCCATAAAATGGGTTGGAGGGAGCTGTGTTTGGAAGCCTCTGGATCCCGTTCACTTTATTAGAAAAGCCCTTCTTCATTTCCAGCCTTACTGGGATCTTTATTTTTTTTGGCTTCTCCCCAGAATGATTTTTCTAGTGTACCCCAAAAGCAAAGTTGGAGTCATTCTCAATCCTAGTACCCTTTCTCCACTCCTGGGGTCCACATCCGCAGACCTCGCCAGGGTTTGGTCTGCCTTTCAAATAACGAGCATCTAACGTGTCACGGTAGACATGAGGCCTTCTAGCCCCTCGCTGGAGTGAACGCAGAATAAAGCTCTGCGGGATTGACTGTTGCACTTGGCTCGGTCAGTAAAACATTCTCTGCCAAGGGAAATATCAGCAGGGAATAGAGACCAGTAGAGACCAAACAAACATAGGTTTACTCCTCACTAACCCTGAAAGCAAACCCACCATCTGTGTCCACATATCCATTTCCAGGAGGCTCAGAAGTAAGTTCTCCTGGCTTTAAGTTGGCAATTCCATATGCTTGGCAGAGGCCCCTGCAGCTTCCTTTGTGAGTAAGAAGCTCTCTAAGACTGTGCAGGATTAGCCCAAGTTACCCTCTGAATAACCCTTGCATTGTCTCCGACTCTCTGTGTTTAGGAGGAATTCATTGTAGTTAATTCCCTGCTCATTTTTCTTCCTGCGAAACTTTGCTATGTGGCTGGCTCAGCTCTACTCACAAATGCCCCATTCAGCTCAATCTCCTCTCTCTGAAGTTTTCTTTATCAGTTGCTAGTTCCTGGGGCCAGCTGCTATGGCTGAAGCTTTTGTATCAGCTTTTCCTCCACTCTGACCTTTGCTTCACTTGGCTTCGTTTTCTTAATACATTTTTATCTGAGATGGAATGAGAGCTTGAGAGGGTAGAAACTGTTCTCTCAACGCTTTGCCTACTTCGGAAAAATAAGCTGGGAAATTGACATTGGAGCTGAGTTCCTTAGGCCTAAAAGCAGTTTTTATCCTCAAATAATGAATACTGAGAAAAATATGTGATTCTAAGGGGACTGAATTAAACAAATAATTGTCTCCATTTGCTGTTTTCTTCTTATCCTATGACAAGAAAGAAAAACTCCTCCAACATAGCTCCATCTGGACTCATTTGCACTGAACCTTTGATCAGAACATGGGGGGCTGGGAGGTTAGGGCAAAGGGAGGCCAGGAGCACCCCATGGAGAAGTCTGGTTGGCTACTTGGCAACAAATATCATGGATGTTTCGGTGTCAGAAGAGTCCCTCTCCCAATTCCCTGACATCCTGCCCTGTGCCCCTACTTGGTTTTATTATGGCCTCACTGCCTATGATTGTTCTTGGCTCCCCAGACCCAAAGGAATTTCATGAAGGGGATACTGTGAGCTATTTGTCCTGATAAGGACCCTATCTGACTTTCTGACAGACAACCCAAAAGATTCCACCTATCTGCTGTTCATCAAGCTTCTGCCATTTCTCCAAGAGCCAGGTGCCTTCTTCCCGAGGAAATGGCAAAAGTGCATGCAGTGGGCCCTGGTCTGTGCAAAGTGCCTCACTTTGTCTCCCTTGACGAATATCTATGCCTGGATCTCTGAGCAGCCATACTGCTGTGAACACGTTAGTCTGTTACGGGTATCCATGGCTTCCTTTCACATAGAATTTCTTTTTTTTTTTTTGAGACAAAGCCTCAAGCTATCCCCTGGGTAGAGTGCTGTGGCATCATAGCTCACAGCAACCTCCAACTCCTGGGCTCAAGTGAGTCTCCTGCCTCAGTCTCCCAAGTAGCTGGGACCACAGGCGCCCGTCACAACGCCTGGCCATTTTTTGGTTGCAGCGGTCATTGTTGTTTTGGTGGGCCTGGGCTGGATTTGAACCAGGTGAATGTGGCTAGCGCCTTAGCCACTTGAGCCACAGGCGCCGAGCCTCAAATAGAATTTCATGAAATGCTCAACATTAAAAATTCTGCTATACTCTCATTGGCTCCATCAAGAATCTGAGGGAAGGTGGCACCTGTGGCTCAAAGGAGTAGGGTGCCAGCCCCATATATGGGAGGTAGCGGGTTCAAACCTGGCCCCGGCCAAAAACTGCAAAAAAAAAAAAAAAAAAAAAGACTCTGAGGAATACAGTAGGTATCATTTTCCTTCCCTCCACTCTTGCTCACAGCATAGGCACCCCTCCCCCAGGGTCTGCCTCCTTCTGGACGAGCATATATATGGGCCGTTTCCTCCGTGTGGCTCTGGTACCTGCCTGCCTTGGTAGGGCCTTTGGAAGTGCTGAATGGAATTCAATAAATGGCCACTTTTGATTCTTGAACAGCCAATGCAAAAAGAATATATGATGTTGGACAATTAAGTTCACAAACTCATCCTAGAAAAAGTGCCCCCTACCTCAATGCTGAATATCACTACGGTCACCTTTGAACTGATCCCCTCGGGAAGCGCTGCCCTGATGCCAGCCCCTAGTCCGTCCTTCCAAGCACTTTTTCTAGGCCAAGTTCATGAACTTAACTGACCTTATATGACAGCAGTTCTGATGGCCATTCCAGGAAAAGAGTTCCAACATTGCTTTGAAGGGGGGACAAGGCCCTGGCATCCTGTGGTGGAGCTTCCCAAGGGGAGTACTTCAAAGGTGACTGTAGTGATCTTCAGCAACGAGGTTGGAGGATGAGTCCGTGAACATATCATCCAGCGTCCAGACATGGTTTCTTCTCCTTCCTCAGTAACTTCATTTCAGTCTCCTCCTCAATTTCTTGCTAAAATTCCTAAGAGCCCAGGACTCTGGAATTGTTCCCTTGTGCATCTTGTCTGAGACTATAAAATGTTCTCTCCCTTCGTCCCATGATAAATCCCCAGACAGCTGCTTTCCACAGAGATGACGTGCTAACAGGTGATGACAGCTTCACTCTGATAGAGCAGCTGCATTTTATCTAGTGCCTGCATATGGAAACAGAACAATTAGGAAAAGATTAGGCACCACCAAGAGCCACCGGGCAAGTTACTTGTGACCAGGGGTAGGCATTGCCAGTGATACCATTTTATTTCTTAAAAGCTTATCTCCCATGTCGCCCACACAGGTACACCTGCATGATTCAGATGTTTGAGGACAGGAATTCAGGAGCCATGTCTACGCAGATAAAACTGCTCAACTGGTGGCTTCCGTTAATCAAACCGGTAAGTTGAGAAAACTGACCAGATGTTAGCAGTCCCCAAGCAAACTGCACAGGAGCCAGCCAGGGGTCAAAAATGAGGCAGGAGGCCAGGACTTATCACAGACAGCAGAAAGGGGATCATTCTCTGTTCCTGGGAATACGATCTTCACTTGGCTTTAGACTCACACTTGGAAATCTTTTCTTTTTCTCTCTTATCCCCCACGTCTCTGTGGAGACTGCCTCCATCCTGACAGTCTGTGTTAGATTCCTAGGGCAGCCATTATAATCACCAAACTTAGTGGCTTAAAGCAACAGAGATTTATTCTGTCACAGATGTGAAGGCCAAAAGATTAACATCAAGGCCCTGGCCAGTTGGTTTATTCTGCAGGCTCTGAGCGGACATTTGTTCCAGATCCCTCTCCTGGTGGGCGCTGACAATCAGCATTTGGGGCTTGGGGCTGCACGACTGTTTCTGTTTTTACACAGCCTTTCCTCTGGGCCACCAGGACTGTTTTCCTTTCTCTTCTAAGAATGCTGGTCATTGGATTCAGCTCCCCACTGCTAGCCCCTAACTCCAGACGATCTCATCTCAAGTTGCTTCATTTAATTACATGTGCAAAAGCCCTATTTTCAAATCAGATCACATTTACAGGTATGGAGATTTCAGACTTAGACCAGTGATTTTAACCAGTGTCCACAGCACAATGGTATGCCGTGAAAGGATCTTAGGTGTGCCACAAAAAGTTATATAGATCGGTTATTAAATTCTTTTCTTTCTTTTTTTGAGACCGAATCTCACTATGTTGCCTTGGGTAGAGTGCCATGGCATCACAGCTCACAGTA
Source organism: Otolemur garnettii (assembly GCF_000181295.1). Lineage (NCBI taxonomy): Eukaryota > Metazoa > Chordata > Mammalia > Primates > Galagidae > Otolemur > Otolemur garnettii. The sequence goes on from NW_003852490.1 coordinate 3,146,403, forward strand.
GCCTCAAACTTTTGGGCTTAAGCGATTCTCTTGCCTCAGCCTCCCAAGTATTGGGACTACAGGCACCTGCCACAATGCCTGGCTATTCTTTTGTTACAGTTGTCGTTGTTGAGCAGGCCTGGGCTGGGTTCGAACCTGCCAGCTTCTGTGTTTGTGGCTGGCACCTTATCCACTGACCTATGGAAGCTGAGCCAATTAAATTATTTTCTTTTTTTCTTTTTTTCTTTTTTTGAGACGGAGCCTCAAGCTATCCCCCTGGGTAGAGTGCCATGGCATCACAGCTCACAGCAACCTCCAACTCCTGGGCTCAAGCGAGTCTCCTGCCTCAGCCTCCCAAGTAGCTGGGACCACAGGCGTCCACCACAGTGCCCAGCCATTTTTTGGTTGCAGCCATCATTGTTGTTTGGCGGGCTGGGCTGGGGATTCGAACCCACCACCTTAGGTGTATGTGGCTGGTGCCTTAGCCGCTTGAGCCACAGGCACCGAGCCCAGTTAAATTATTTTCTAAAGATGTTCAAAGCATAATAAGTATATTCTTTGTCTAACTCTTTTTTTGTTTTTGATCAACATAATTTATGTGGGTCACAGAAGTTTAACCATAGGCTTGAGTGTGCGGTGAGATAAAAAAGGTTGAAAAACACTGAGTTATACTCATCTTTGTGGGGACAGGAGGGACATAATCCCACCAGCTCCTCAGTCTGAGGCAGGCCGTGTGAAGTGGTGGTAAGAGCTGAACTTTGGTAGATGTGCATTTGGGGGCTGCGGTCCCACTTCTGCCACAGACTGGTTCTATCGGATTTGGTTACATAGTTTACCACTCTGGGCCTCATTTCAAAAAAGGAATAAAGTCTAAAAATCTTTTTTTACAATACTAGGAAGTATTAAAATGTCACCGAACAAGTGTAGTGTCCATAACAGTTAGTTCTAGCACAGAGAGGTGACAAGCAAATAAGAGATTCCTTTTCCTTTTTTTCTGATCTTGCCCATCCTTAGCCTGCAACTTCATGGGTCCCATGTGTCTCACCCTCCCCTAGTACCTGGTTTCTGAGACACTCACTGGGTGCTCATGCTGACTGTAACGCTGCCTTTCCCCAACCGTAGGGTAAGTCTGTATCTCATTCTTCTCTGCATGTGTTGAGGGCCTTGATGCTTTGCATTCAGTAGGTAATCAATGTATGTTTGTCACTTGTTGAAGTATTTCATGCAAAATAAAAATCTCACATTAAGGGCTTCTAGAGAAGGAGGAACAAGACCTTCTTGAGAAACTCTCCCTGGGTGTAAATGGAAAGGCCCCACCATGTAGACCACTGGCTGTTGCTCTTGGTTTGATGAGCATTTTGCTTTGGGCATGCGGCCATTTCAGGCTGCTGGGAATTAAGTGACTGGAATCAGATAGTGTCAGCAATCAGGCCAGTACGGATAAGGTCTGGGCAGCAGGAAAGTATGAAGGTTGGTCTGGAGTTTGAGAGCACATATGGGAATTCTCAGGATGTGGGCAGGAACGGGGACCGGAAGATTTGGAAATCAAGGCTCCCGGAAGCCTGGAGACTTATTTTTCAAGAGAGTTTTTCATCAGGTTCTGTTTTAACAATTTTGGGGGGAGAATATTCTCCCTTTCCTTGTTGGAATGGCCAGATCACTTTAGTGTACCTTCCTGGTCAATCTGTGACTCAAACTCAGGAGGACCAGGGAGGTCTGCAGAGAGGGCTATACTCTCTGTTGGCTGAGGAGCCATTTTGCTGGCTGTTCACTGTTGACATGCAGTCTCTCTGCGGGTTAGCAAGAGTCTGTGCAAGGACCGTGCCATCCTTTTCTGAGCTCCTCTTGCCCAGCCCAGCTCGGGCTGCCCTCTGAGAAAGTCCCCAGCCTATTACATTGAAGAAATACTGTTTGGCCCTGACTGAAGACAAAGATTCAACCATGACAGTTTCACACGTGTCAGGCAGCTCTTGGAAGCCAAAGCCTGGTGAGGCAATGGATATCGTTAGCATTCGGGGGGTGCTGAGGCCAGCTTGCAGTGCTTCCTGAGAGCCAACTGTGTGTCTCTCTTCTAAACTCTGCATTCAGTGACATCATAGCAGTAGTTTGAAACTAGCCTTGGTGGGAGTATTTTCATGATGGAAACTGGCAAATCAGCATTGTTCATTATGGAAACTGGCAAAACAGCAAAATCTCCTATTTCTCCCCTGCCGGCCTACACTGCTTTCTGTCCCGGGCATGCTGACACAGTGGATCACTCTCTCCACTCAGCTTCCAGTAGCCCACACTTCTCACCCTCACTACCCGCTTTTCTTGCTCTCTTCTCTGATCTCAACACTGGAGTGCGTCGAGATTCCATTGTCGGACCTCATCTCTTCTCTACCTACGCTCATTCCTTAAGCTCTCTGTCAGTTTCCTGTAGGAGTGGTGGCCTGGTGTAGAAGTCGGGAGAAGGCGTCCATCTGTATGCTGAGGACGCCAACGTGCACATTGCATTTTGTTTGTACATTGGACGTCTCTGAATTCCAGCCCTGAATATCTAGTTGTCTACTTTACTTCTCCACTTGGATATAAATGGACATTTCAACTTACAATGAGTAGAACTGAAACCCTGGCATTCCCTCCAAAGCCTGCTCAATCTGCAGTCTTTTCCTTCTTGGTTAATGGCAACTTCATCCTTCCAGCTGTTCAGGCCAAAAGAACCTGAAGTCGTGATTGACTCCACTCTTTCTTTCACAACCACACGCCCAACCTACCAGCGAGGCCTGCTGGCTCTGCCTTTGGAATGCATCTGCAGTCTGGCCACTTCTTCTAATTGACTGGAACCACCCTCCAAGTTTAGATTTTCGCAACACTCTTCTAATTGTTCTCCTGTTTCTCCTCTGCTGCCTACACGGTCTCTCACTCAGAGTGAAAGCCCCAGTCGTCCATGCGGGCTGCCAGGCCCTGTGAGCTGGCCCCTGCTTTCCTCTCTGACCTCATCTCCTACTGACTCCACTCCAGGCACGCAAGCCTCCTCCCGACTCCTACACCAGGCCAGGTTTGTTCCCAGCCTGGCCTGGGTGCTGGCTGTTCCTTCCACTTACCCCAGGAAATTTCTCAACTTGCTCCCCCACCTCTTTCATGAATTGTCTCATGTGTTATCTGATTCTTACAGAGGCCCACCTTGACCATTCTCTTTTGCAACCCCCCCACCAAGAAACAATAATAAAAGCAACAACAAAAAAATTCACCTGGAACTTTTATTTTTTTCCACAGCACTTACCACCTCTTAACATGCTATATTGTTTACTTATTTGTTTCATTTATGTCTTCCCCTCTCCCAGAATATAAACACTGAGAGCAAGGATATTTGTCTTTTTCTTTCATCATAGTATCTCCAGGGCTTATTGAACTGTCCTGATATAGCACAGTTGATTCTCATTATTCGTGATAGTTGATCATCTGTCAAGTCACTATGAATACTTCATTAGCAGATATGAACCATTGCTCCAAAGGGAGATACCAGGTTAGATTCTTATCCACCTCTCCTTACATTTTGTCTGCCAATCAGTAGATACCTTTATGTGTATTTCTGATTAAAGACACCTTATTTAATACATATTGTTGATTCGTTAGCATTGAACTCACAGCCAACAGTACTAAAATCATGCCTGAATTAGGCATATCTAACCCGTCAGTTTTCTCTATAAGGCACACCACAGCTGTATTGTGCTTAGGAATCCTAGATGGTGCTTCAGCCCTGCCCTTGGAGGCCTTTATAAGGAGTGAAATTACCAAAAAAAACATAAAAATGTGAAAAATATGGCACTAGATTGGCCACGGAAGGACTCTTGTTTATAATATAAGAGCTGAAACAGAGTGTTGCCTTGTTGGACCTGAGCTGTTCACATGTACATCAGGCAACTTAAATATTCTGCCGCCCTGTGCCTGCCTATGAATGACAGGAAAAAGCTCTGTGAATGATGCTGATTTGGAGGTTACAAATAAATTTTAGTGAGTAGAAAAATTCACACATACAGAATCTACCAATAATGAGGTTCTGTTGTATATTCTTAACATAGATTCGTTAAGGACATAAACTCAGCCGTCTTAATACTGGCAGATAAGTGGCCTCCAGAAATCTTGGGGTTGAAAATCTGTAGGGCCTCTACCTGTGTAATTTGAAAAGTTCTTTAGAGCTGCCAGTCTTAAAAAAGTCTTTCCCTCCTTCTGCCATTAGTCCATTAGTTTGGTTTGAAAAGCCCGGCAGGAGATTCACTCCTGTGAGATTCAAACATCCTTATTCTACAGAGGGTGCCAAAAAAATGTCTACATATTTTAAGAAAGGGAAAAAAACTGTATTAAAATTGTAATACTCAACATATGCTGATAACAAAAGATGAGTACAAGTCACATTTGAGCACCTCTTGTAATTATAGAGGTCAATCATAATTCTGAGTAATGATAATTGAGTGTTGTAATTTTGATACAGTTGTTTTTCCTTTCTTAAATTGTGTATACATTTTTTTGGCACCCCCTGTACTGCGTGTGGTCATAGAGATGGTCGGGATGTGGACACAGGAGGCAGGTGTGCAGTGGAGGGGAGAGGAGCACACAGCCCTTGCTCACTTGTGCAGTAACAGATGACGGGCAACACGTTGGATTTTCCAGAGAGGCCAATGTCTCCTATCCTGTGTGTTCCTCTACAACATGACCTGAGTCTCTCTCATTAAGACATGGGTTCCCTTCCCTTTCTCTTGACTCTGAGTGGGCTTGTGATTAGTTAAAACAGTAGAGGAAAGTGAAAGTGATATTGCTTGACTTGTGAGGCTGACTGGTAAAAAGTGACTCAGCTTCCCCTTAGCCCTGGTCTGGCTGCCCTGTGGCCACCCTATTGTGAACACACCAACGCATATGGAGAGGCCACGGGAAGGGGCTTGGTCATCACATGCAGTCTTTGAGTCATGCTAGCCCAGGAACCAGACAGGCAAAGGAAGGAACCTCAAGATGATTTTAGCTCCCAAACATCAGGGAACTAACTGTTAGACTTTAGATCTTTCCTGGTAAGGTCCTAGACGTTGTGGAGCAGAGATAAGCCACTCTACTGGGCCATAATTAAATAACTGACCCACAGGATCCCTAATCCATAGTAAAATAGTGATAGCTTTAAGTCACTACACATTTTGAAGGTAGTTTGTTCCATAGTAAGTGACCAAAGGGTTCTAAAATTTACTGATATCACCAATGTCAAAAGACAAACATAACAAATTTGGTTTAGAGATCTTAATTGCTCTCTGTACTTTTGCTCTCTTAGCCATGAAACCTTTGCTCAGACTTGCTTGGCTTTTTGGTGTTGCTGGGAGGGCTTCATTTGTTTCTGTGCACATGGATTTTACAATTTTTTATCTTTCCATTTCTTTATCTATTGAAGGGCACTGGGGTTGTTTCCACATCTTCGCAATTGTGAATTGTGCTGCTATAAACATTTGACATTTTCTTACAGTAAAATGTCTTTTTTAATTTGGGGTAGATATCTAGTAATGGAATTACAGGATCAAATGATAGATCTACTTTTAGTTCTTTGAGAAATCTCCATACTTCTTTCCACAGAGGCTGTACTAGTTTGCAGTCCCACTAACAGTCGATGAGTGTTCTCTTCTCTCCATACCCACCCCAACATCTGTTGCATTGGGACATTTTGATGTGGGCCATTCTCACGAGGGGTAGGTATCTCAAAGTAGTTTTTATTCGCATTTCTCTGATGATTAGAGATGATGAGCATTTTTTCATGTGTTTGTTGGCCATTTGCCTGTCCTCGTGAGAAAAATTTCTATTCATGTCTCTTGTCAAGATTTTAATTGGGTTATTTGATCTTTTTCTTGTTGATTTGCTTGAGTTCTTTGTAGGTTCTCGTTATTGGCCCTTTGTTCGTAGCATGCAAATATCTTCTCCCATTCTGTAGCTTCTTTGCTTTGTTGATGGGGTCTTAAGTTGTGCTGAAGCTTTTTAATCTGATCAAGTCCCATTTATTTATTTTCGTTTTTGCTGAGATTGCAAGTGGGGTCTTCTTTATAAGTTCTTTTCCTTAGGTCAATAAGATTAAGAGGTTTTTCCCCCCACATTTTCTTCTAGGTTTTTTTTTTTATAGTTTCATGTCTTAGATTTAAATCTTTTATCTATCATGAGTTAATTTTTGTAAGTGTAAGAGGTATGGGTTCATTTTCATTCTTTTACATGTGGCTAACCAGTTCTCTCAGCACCATTTATTGCACAGGGATTCTTTTCCCCAGTGTATGCTTTTGTTTGCTTTGTCAAAGATCAGATGGCAGTATGAGGCTAGTTTCATCTCTACATTCTCTGTTCTATAAATCTATTAAAATCTCTATTTTAATACCATTCCATTTTGGTTACTATAGCTTTGTAGCATATTTTGAAGTCAGGTTGTGTGATGCCTCTAACTTTTTTCTTTTACTCTGTGTTGCTTTGTTTATTGGAAGTCTTTTGTAGTTCCATATGAATTTTAGGATTTTTTTTTCTATTTGTGTGAAGAATATCATTGGCATCTTGGTAGGGGTTGCATTGAACCTGTAGACTGCTTAACAATATTAATTCTTCTGATCCACGAGCATGTGATGTCTTTTTTTTTTTAATTTCAAAATATTAAAGGGGTAGACATTTTCTTTTTACATGGATACCTTGTATAATGCTTAAGTCAGGGCTTTTAGTGTACCCCTCACCAGAATGGTGTTCATTGTACCCAAAGGTAACTTTTTTTTCTTTTTGAGACAGAGCCTCAAGCTGTCCCCCTGGGTAGAGTGCTGTGGCATCACAGCTCACAGCAATCTCCAACTCTTGGGCTCAAGTGAGTCTCCTGCCTCAGCCTCCCAAGTAGCTGGGACCACAGGTGCCCCCCAAAATGCCTGGCTATTTTTTGGTTGCAGCCATCATTGTTGTTTGGTGGGCCCAGGCTGGACTCGAACCCACCACCTTAGGTGTACGTGGCTGGCGCCTTAGCCACTTGAGCCACAGGCGCCGAACCCAAAGGTAACTTTTTAATCTCTCCCCACTTCTTGATTTCCAATGTCCTTTACATTGCTTTGTGCCTGTATGCACCGTCATTTAGCTCCCACTTAGTGAGAACATGTGGTGCTTGATTTTTCATTCCTGGGATTCCCTGATCAGGATGATGGTCTCCAGTTGCATCTAAGTTGCTGCAAACAATATTATTTCATTCCTTTTGATGGCTGAGGAGTATTCCATGCTATATACAAATACCACATTTTCTTTATCCATTCATGAATTGGAGGGCATTTAGGTTGATTCCACATCTTTGCAACTGTGAATTGTGCTCTGATAAACATTTAAGTACAGGTGTGTCTCTTCAGTCTTTTGGGTAAATACTCAGTAATGGAATTGCTGTATCAAATCATAAGTCTATTTCTTTCAAGAATCTCTGTACTGTACAGAGGCTGTACTAATTTGAAGTCCCACCAAGAATGTATAAGCATTTCTTTCTCTCTACATCCTTGTCAGCATCTATTGGGTTTTTATTTTATTTCTTATAGCATAACTGTGTACATTAATGCAATCATGGGGTACAGTGTGCTGTTTTCATATACATAGCATAACTGTGTATATTAATGCAATCATGGGGTACAGTGTGCTGTTTTCATATACATTTTGAAATACTCTCATCAAACTGGTTAACATAACCTTCATGTCATTTTCTTAGTTATTGAGTTAAGACATTCATACTCTGCTTTTAGAAAGATTCACTTGTACCCATCTATTGTGTTTTTATTTGTTAAGAATGGTTATTCTGACAGTGATAAGGTGGCATCTTACTGTGTTTTTAATTTGCATTTCCCTGATAATTAGTGATGAACATTTTTTCAAATGTTTATTGACTATCTGCTTTTGAAAAACTTCTTCTGTTTATGTCTTTTGCACCCTTTTTTTTTTTTGCACCTTTTTTTGCACCTTTTTTTGGATAGGGTTATTTTCTTGCTTATTTGTTTGAGTTAATTGTAAATTTGAGATTAGCCCTTTGTTGGATATATAGTTTGCATACATTTTCTCCAATTCTCTAGGTTGTTTGCATACTCTGATGATTATTTCCTTTGCTATGCAGAAGTTTTTAAAATTTAATTAAGTCCCACTTATTTATTTTTGTTGTTGCTGTATATGCTTTTTGGGTCTTAATCATACATTCTTTGTCTAGGCTGATGTCTAGAAGTTTTTCCCCAGATTGTATTCTAGAATGTATATTGTTTTATGCCTTAAATTTAAGTCCTAGCAAGAGCAATCAGGCAGGAGAAATAACTAAAGGGCATCCAAATCAGGAAGGAGGAGGTCAAACTATCCCTGTTGCCGATAATCTGGTTTTATATCTAGAAAACTCTACAGACTCCATCAAAAGACTCCTAGAATTGATAAAAAAAATTCAGCAAAATCTCATGTTACAAAATCAATGTACACAAATCAGCAGCATTTCTATATACCACAAAACAAGGACTCAACACCATTTACAATGGCTACAAAGAAAATGAAATACCTAGGAGTATACTTAAACAAAGGGGTAAAAGATTTCTACAAGGAGACCTATAAAACACTGATGAAAGAAATCACAGATGATACAAACACATGGAAAAACATCCCATGCTCATGGATTGGTAGAATCAACATTATAGAAAATCCCATACTGTCCAAAGTGATTTACAGATACGATGCAACCCCCATCAAAATACCACCATCATATTTCACAGACCTAGACAAAGTAATTCTAAGATTTATCTCAAATCAAAAAGAGTCTGAATACCCAAAGCAATCTTAAGCAAAAAGAACAAATCTGGAGGCATCACATTACATTACTTCAAATTATATTATAAGGTGATAGTAACTAAAACAACATGGTCCTTGTATAAAAGTAGAGATGTAGAACAATGGAACAGAGAACCCTGAAGTAAAATCATGTAGCTACTACCAACTGATCTTCAGAAAAGCAGACAACAATGTACACTGGCAAAGGAGGCCATATTTAATAAATGGTGCTGGGAAAATTGGATAGCCTGCAGAAGAATGAAACAGAACCCCTATCTCTCATCCTATACAAAAATTAATTCAAGATGGATGTCTTTTCATTAGTTTATGTCTTCTCCATTTTCTTCTATCAGTGTTTTGTAGTTTTTCTTATAGAAGTCTTTTACCTCCTTGGCTAAATTTATATCTAGGGTACCTTTATAAATATATATACACACATATACATATATACACATACATATATAAATATGTATATACATACATATATATGTTATATATAAATCTATGAATGAATGTTACATTTCAATAAAACTTAAAAAATTAAAACAATTATTTTTAGGCATTTAATTTTTGTTTGTAGCCAGTGTAAAAAGGATTGCGTTCTTGATTTCTTTTTTATCTAGTTCATTATTGGTGTATAGAAACACTACTGATTTTTATATGTTGATTTTGTGTTCTGCCACTTTACTGAATTTATCATTTCAGCCGTTACAGAAAACAGTATGGAGGTTTCTTTAAAAACTAAATAGAACTACTGTATGATCCAGAAATCCCACTACTGAGTATTAATCCAAAGGAAAAAAAGTCAATATATTAAAGGTATACATGCACTCACGTGTTTATTGCAGCCAAAATGTGTAATCAAACTAAGTGACCATCAACAGATGACTGGATAAAGAAAATGTGGTGTACATGCACAATCTATTCCACCATTAAAAAGAATCAACATCATGAAAAAGCCCATACTGCCCAAAGTGATTTACAGATCCTGTCGTTTGTTACAACATGGATGGAACTGGAGGTCATTATGGTAAAAGAAGCAAGCTAGGCACAAAATACAAACATCTGATATCCTCAGTCATGTGTGACCTCAAAAAGTGGATCTCATGGAGTAGAGTGGAATGATGGTTACCAGAGGCTGAAGAGAGAGGTTGGTTAGTGAGTATGAACAGTTAGGTAGAAGGGATAAGTTCTAATATTCAATAGCAGAGTGGGGTGACCATAGTTAACAACAAGATAGTAAGTATATATTTTAAAATATCTAGAAGAGAAGACTTGAAATGTTTCTAGCACACACACACACACACACACAAAATCAGAAATATATGAGGCAAGGGATAACCTGCATACCCTGATTTAATCATTACACATTTTACAGATATATCAAAATATCACATATACACCATAAATTTGTATAATTATAAATGTACCAACATTTTTTTTAAAGATATATGAAAAAAACTTAATTGGCTCTATTTGTGATTCTAGAATTGGGTAATACTTTATTTCATAAAACAGAACGAGTGTTCTGACAAGCTGAGCCAAGCGGAGGAGATTGGTTTTACAAACAGAAAAGGGCTGAGGAAGGCAAAAACAGGGAACAGAAAGGGAATTGGTCATCTCAAAGTTATTTTTCTTGTAAAGGTTAAAGCAGAGGGGACTTCCTTATCATGCCAGCTAAGACTGGCCTGTTTAGGGATTTGGCTATTATCTGGCTCTCCTGATTTCTGAGAAGGTCAGATAATTAACTTATTTTGGTTCGGCGCCATGGGACTTCAGCTTGAGTGACTCCATTTTGGTTTGGTCTGTTGGGTCTAGTGCAGGAGCTCAGTCCAAACCAATGGACTTCTGTAAATGTTATTTAACACTAAGCTGGACATTGAAAGAAAGGAACATAGGACATGTGTATTTTGATTGAGGGAAAGTTTGGTGTACTTCCTTCTTCCAAAGTCGGGCAGCCACCAGGACCATTTATGTTGTTGCCTTCAGTTTGGCTCAATTCTTTGGCTAACAATTCCAACTGTTAAAAATGCCATCCTTCCCTCCATGTCGCACATTTGTTCTCAGAGTAATAGTTTTCTAACCACATCCTTTCATCTGGTGTTGAGAACTGGTGTACCTACCGGTCAGCTCAACTCCTGGGCCTCTGCTAGGTGGACCAGAGAAAGCGAGAAATTGCAAGCAATCATTGGCTCACTTTAAGTCTTTCCTGGAAGTGTGCCTAATTATCTAGACAACGTTTTATAATATCATATTTAATAATGATCCAGGATATTGCTGGAATATGTCCAAGCCTTAGTTATTCAATCTGCTTGTCCTGGTTTTAATGACTCTGGTAGTTCCTTTCCACTTGTTTTGCATACAAGTTAGAAAAGCCACAGAGCAGGAGAATGGGAGATGAAACTCAAATTCACCCAGCTGTTACTAATTGTTCAATTTGTCTACTCTGCACTTTGAAAGTAAAATTTTTGTTGCTATTCTTGACCAAGAAGAACCAACTCAGGGACTTTTGGATTACTAGACATAGTTTCTATTACCAACTAAGATGACAAGCTGTTTTCTGTTTTCTTTCCCTGAATTTCAGTCTGGATGACTATGGTACCATATGGTCAGCCTTCAAGAAAAATAGTCTGACTGCAGCACTGTGACATCAACCTTCATCAATCAATTTTTCTTTATAAACAGTCTCACTGTACTGGGGAGGCCTGTAGAAGGAGTTTCTCAGGCAAAGACTTAAAGAAATTCCCAGAACAGTGTGTCTAGCTGAGAAAAACTCTAGACCAAAGCCACCTAGCACTGATCTAGGTCAATGTTGGGAGTTTGTGTCTGGCCTTGCTGGTCATGCTGAGCCTCTAAAAGGCGAGGACAGGCCATGGCTTTCCAGGAAGTATGAGTTCAGGGGAGCCCCAGGCCCTCTCCTGGCAGCTCAGAGGGAATTGCCTCTTGCTGGCCTCGCCTGGACCCGTACACCAGCCATTGGGTCAACTCTGAATCTCACAGGCTCACAGGGCGGCCTTTGGAGGCAGGAAGTGATCAGGACCCTGGTCAGGACCATATATCTGCACCTGAGCCTACTCAGGGAGGTAAATAGGGACAGTTTTTGGTTATTTGCCTTGATGTCACATGTTATTGTTAGGGTAAGGGCCATCTGAGATATATACTTGCCAGGTCATCTTTTAGGTTTTTTTAAAATTATCTTTTCTTGTGAACAGTAATGGTGTCTTAGATGTCAGTCAAAATGGCCCATTCTGCCCAGGTGGGCAAGAGAAAAGCTTTCATCAGATGAAAGTAACTCTGGGGACAACTTTAGGGGGCAGCTGGGCTTGGCTCTGAAGGAAAGGTCTATTCTGTGTGTGCAGCAGATGGAGTCCTGGGGTTCCTTCCCATTCGCTGATGCTGGGACAGGAGTTCAGAAGCAGCACAGGCTGCTGCTGGGCTGGGCTAGGGGACAAGGGAGAAGGTCAGATGCCTGGAAAGCAGAGCAGAAAGGCCTGTAGCCATCAGACTGTGGTCAGGGCAGGGATCCCTTCCTAAAGGTGCTGGGGAACAGTTGGGGACAAAACAGGTCAATAGGACAGGAACTAAGGCAGAGACTAACATGGGTTTGGGGCAGGGAGAGAATAAAGGGTGGAGAGACCTGCAACTTATACACTTAGGCTCTTTATTACAACCCCAGGTCAGGAGTTGATTGGCAGTGAGAACACAGGGAAGCCGCACAATGGTCCTGGCTCCTGGCCCTGGGGCAGTAGCTTGGTTCTCACGGTGAGGAACTGTTTGAGAGCACCACCTGGACTGCAGTGTAACACATGGGTCCAGTTTCGCCAGTCATTGCCATGTCAGCAATAACGCAGCTGTGGACCCATCTCCTTATGCTACTTTATGACTTGATCATTGAGCAACGAACATGGTATATTTGAAAAGATGCGCCAAGGTCATGCTTATGGAGCAACGCCGGCTTGCAACATCACCAAGGTTAATTTAACACAGATAAGACCGAGACGTTTCTTTACCACCCAAGAGTAAATTATCTCAGGCTTGGGGAACAGATGAGGTCAGAAGGGTTCTCCTGCTGCCTCCCCTGTGTACATTCAGAGACCCCCTTTAGCTCCCATCTCCCTGCAAGTCTCACCCCCAGCCTGTGCCGTATTCTCTCAGGGCCTCCCTCCATCCTTCAGTCTCCCTCCCTCTCTCCCGCCTTCCTTCTTCAAAGACTTATCGAGCATCCACTGTGTGCCAAGGTGAAGCAGAAAGTCTCTTGTCACATGGATCTTACGTTCTAGTCAGGTGAACCACACACGACCTCTGAACTATCCAGTAATAAGAAATGCCGTCCAGGAAAATGCCACGGGATACCAGCAGATTGGCCGGGAAACCCTATCCGACAAGATGACCTCTGAGCAGAGCCCTGGCTGAAGGGAGGGGGTGAGCCGTGGGGATGCCAGGGGGCAAAGACGGCACAGGCGGCAGCTGAGTCAGAGGAGTGGGAGGAGAGGAAGTCAGTCTGTGGGAACAGCTGGTTGTGTCTGAGGCAGTGTCAGGAGTTCGTCTTCCCAGGGTAAATTTTCTTAGTAGCTTCTTAAATACTGAAGAAGCATCAAGACTAAAAGGATTGAATCTGAAGTGTCTTTTCAAATCTGGCTTGGGACCTGTTGGAACCAGGGGCCCCTCGCTCCCAACCCCAGGGTGGGCGTCTGCCTATGAATGCTTTGCTCCCCTTCTCCTCTCTAGAAGTTTCCAGGCTGGGGAGGGGTGGGCGGCAGGGAAAGGGGGACTTCAAGCAGTAGGAGCAGAAAACTCCCGACTGTTGTGTGGCAGTGGCCTCCTCCTACCCAGCGCACATCCCCGGGGGCAGTGAGGCAGGTGGAGGCGGTGACCTGCCAGATGTGGCCTGGCCCAGCTGCCCCTGCCCTCCTCACCCAGGGCCTTTTTCTCTACTGGCTCCAGACCTCTCAGGTGTCAACCAGTTTTTCTTCAGGCAGCCTTGGGATTCGGTGAGCCCGGGGAAGAATGCGTCTACTGGCTTGCAGCAAACGCTCAGCTTTCGCTTGCTCTCTGGAACTCTTTCCTATTTCATCTGTGGGGGTGAATTGCCAAAAACTTTTCAGTTAAGTTTGAATATTGAAATTATTGACCATTTTTGTTTTTCTAGTGAGAACTGGGAATCCAAGGAGCCAAGAGGCATTAAAAAAAATAAGCATTTAACATGTGGAACCGGAGAAAGTCTAGTTCCAAACAGAAAAGGCAATTGGTAGCATTTAGTCAAGAGAGATAGATTTCAGGCTTCCTTTTCTTTAAAGGACCACATAAGAGACTGAAAACTGTCTTATCTGAGTGAGGAATGGAGGCTTTTGTGAAAGGAATTATCACTCTCTACTGGCACATTGCTCCTTTGCTACAAGTGACCTAAGGACTTCTCCTCTGACCTACTTATCCATGTATGAGATGCCAAAAATCACCCAAAAAGCAAAAAAGAAAACATCATGTGAGCAGCAGGCAGAGATGAAAATGATTCAAATCAATAAAACCAACTCCCAAGATGTTCTGTCTTATGTTTCAGACTGGCTCATTCACCCCATGGTACCCTTTTGCCCTTGACAGCCACCCTGTCTATGCCATCTAATTTCTGAATCATCTCTTGTATCTTCCCTCACCTTGTGTTTGTTAACCCCAGACTACTTCCTGGATTTCCACCTTCATAAGCTATTATCATCTCTTAGTAATCGCCAGAATCAACTCATTTCAGGTCACCAGTCTTCGTTTCAGTCTCAGTCCTGATAATCACCCTCACTCCCCCAGGCCTGCTCTTTTCAATATAATCTCCAATCACATCCTCTAATACTGACCCTGTCCCACCAAGGTGACGGCATCCCGGTCCAGCCAGGTGCCTGACGGTGTAGTATGGAATCCCTTGAAAATGAAACACCTCATGCTAGAACACCTCATGAAGCTCTGAAAAGCAGGCAAAGACCCGGGCTTTGTGATGCCCTTGATGACAGAATCATCTGGTACCACCTCCTGGCTAACAGGTAGGAAGAGCAAAGTGAGATGCTAGTCCCAACAGAAGGTATTTTTTCATGATGGTCTGTAGTTTATCTTCTAGGAAACAAAACATCAATTTTATTACTACAGATTCATGTAAAGGCAAAAGCAAAAAAAAAATTCTCTAAGAAGTCTAATTGCAAGGAATCAACTTACTTCTTATCTGTTCCTTGAATTTTCTTGCTGCTTTAACCATCCCTTCAGCATCCTCCTCTGCTCAGATGATTTGCTAAAGAAGTAAAGCCAGCGCTAAGCTCGCGTGTAAAAGAGAACCGCAGAGGAGCACGTCTGATTCATTAATGCACCGGTTCAAAAGGTATTTACTTAACACCCGCACTATGATCGATGCTGGAGATACAAGAGTGAGCAGAACCAGACACAATTCTTGATTTCGTGGCCCTTAAACCTCAGGAAGGGCATCATATAAGAATAAAATAATCATGGAAACAAATGTAAAGTTGCAAGTGCTATACTCACTACAAAAGAGAGGCGCCTTGTGCCAAGGTGAGCGTAAGAGTGAGATCTGACCTATCAAGGGGTTCAGGGAAGGCCTCCTGTAGAAAAGGACAATTGATTTCAGATCTGGAAGAGAAAAAAGGGTTAACCAGGTGGTGGGCAGAGGACCAGCTCAGGCAAAGAGCAGGGGGCAGATGCTGTCCATCACAGCAAGAACAGACACTACAGGGCAGAGACGGGCCAGGACAACGGAAAGGCATAGCAGGGGGTCCTCAAACTTTTTAAACAGGGGACCAGTTCACTGTCCCTCAGACCATTGGAGGGCCGGACTGTGGGCCCTGGGACGAGTCAGCTGCTAAGCAGGACAGGCAGCGGAGGCAAAAACACCCGGCGAGTCGGATAAATGTCCTAGGCAGGCTGCATGTGGCTTGCGGGCCATAGTTTGAGGATGCCTGGGCCATAGAGCAAGGAAAGTGTGGTAATGTGAGTCAGGTAGAGGCCAGTCCATGTTAATAACTTTTGGTTTTATACTGAAAGCAGTTGAAGGCAATGGAAGTCCTTTTTTAAACTCGTGTGTGCGTGTGTGTGTGTGTGTGTGTGTGTGAATGTGCATGTGGAGAGGGAGAATTCGATTTGTATTCTTAGACTTCTGGATTTGCATTTCAAAAATACCATCCTGGCTGTGACGTGGAGAATGGCGAGATTAGATGTGCACAGCAAACTTCACGACAGGCATTTAGCTGTAAAGAGCAGCAGACGATTGGGGTAGAACCTGAAGGCATCCTTTCCTAATGTGTTTGTGTTTACTGTCCAAGAAAAGGGCAGGCAACTTGGCATCTATGCCGTACATTTGGTTAAAGAGAGAGTCCTGAAGAATCATTCACCACCATCACCACCAAACTGTAAGTCCCAAAAGCTAAGGAAAGAGAAAAGTTGCAACGCCATCGAAGTGACACACTGGGGCTCATCCCCAGGAAGCCACCAGGCGACATGCAGATTTTCACTGTGCCCTTCCTTCCACGCCCTTCTTCCTCCTATTCTAAGTCCAAATTTCTGAACGTATTGCTTCTAGGCACTAAATTTCCACTGTAATCAGCCTGAAACCAAAAAGGGTGTATTTTTTTTTTTTTTAAAGCAAGGAATACATTTGGCCATGTATACGAGAGCTGCCTGGAAAGCACCCAGCCACGTAGTAAGGAAAATAGTATGAATGGTGGCTGGATACTTTCTGGACAGGCCTCGTATGTTTACAAAGAACATGTTAAAAACACTTTGGAAGATGAAATTTGCTACAAACAAAAGGTCTTATTTTTTTTCAGTTTGTTTCATACAAACTAAGAAAATTAAATGCAAGTGGTAGACTCCCATGCACTGAGTGTTTAACTTAGAAAATCAAAGTGGTCCTGGGAAACAACTCATCTTTTGCTCTCAGGACAGTCGGATAGACGTTGGTTCTAGATGAGACTTAAACAGGGTGGAAACTAAGCAGACTGGCAGCAGCTACTTTGCACCAGCCACCTACTTTGTCCTGCTGGTCACTTTATAGCAAGATGCAGGGGTCCTCAAACTTTTTAAACAGGGGGCTAGTTCACTGTCCCTCAGAGTGTTGGAGGGCCAGACTGCGGGCCCCAGGATGAGTCGGCTGCTAAGCAGGACAGGCAGCGGCAGCAAAACCACCCGGCAGGCTGGATAAATGTCCTAGGCGGGCTGCATGTGGCCTGTGGGTGGTAGTTTGAGGACACCTGCTTTACGGTAACTGAGAAGCAGGCATTGTTTTTATAGATGAGCAAATTGAGATTCAGCGAAGTGAACAATTGGCAGCAGGTCCCTTCACTATAAGTGGCAGAACCATGCTGCAAGTGTGAGTGTGCTGACCCTAAGGCCATGCGGCGTTGCTGCTGGGTGCCGGGGCACTGTTTCCCTTCTCCATCTCTTTCCTTCATCAGCCTCTATCCCAGAACAGAGCCATTTTTGAGCTATACACCTCTGTATAAATTCGAAAGCATTGAGTGAAATTATGAATTTGCCTGTAGCCAACTCCAAGGAAGAGATTAGTCGATGAACTCTGAAGAGTCAAGATTTCTAGAAGAGCGAAAGCTTGCGTGCCTCTGCTCTCCTCAGCTGCCCATCCAATGAGACTCCGTTGGAGAGTCGGGAGGACAGCGTCCGCGCTGCCTGAAAGCCTGTCATTGCCCTTTGGCAACTGCACCACACCAAGACAGTAACATTCAGGGCTCTGCCCACCCCCTGCCATCTCAGCACTCTGGATTTAATCAGACCCACGGCAACCTGGAAGAGCTCTTCTGCCACAGCTTGTGGGTGGAAGTGGGGGCACCGCAGAATCCCTGGAAGGAAGATCACACAGCCTGAGTTCTAGAATCCAGCCCCATTCTGACTCCCAATGTGTCCAAGTGTCAGGTTGATGGCAACTTGAAGGGCATATTCTGAAGCCGCTTCCCTCCCAGAGATCTCTGAATTCTTTCAGCCTCTCGATGTTATTATACTAAGAGAATATGACTATCCTCAGAGCAAATTCTATGTTTCATAAAAAGTTTACCTAAAACTCCATGTTCCCTCCAACCCAAAAGAAAATAGAATAAGAAAAAGCATCAGAGGAAGGCTTGATAACTGCATCATTTAAAGGGCTGCAGGGAAGCCTCCGTGCTTCGTAGGTCTGGAACAAGGCACCTGAACTCAGTGCTATGATAAACTGCCTTTCTTTTAGCCCCTTGACTTAAAGCCTTGAAATCCTCAGTCTGTGCTGAACTTTGAAGGCAGACCGGCATTCTTAGCTTTTCCATATGGATGTCACTTTGCTTCTTCAGAGACCCCAGGCCCTCAGCTGGAGAGGACCATCAGATGCTTCTCAAGCACTGCTGTGCACACACACTAAGCTCTGAGCTCTGCTAAGTTTAATGTTGTTCTTCTTGGGCCCAGGCCACTGTGTCCCGCCCTGGCCTCCACCCAGCCCTGATGGAGGCCCCAATAGTGTGCCTCAAACCAGACAGGCCCCAGAGTTTGGCAAAGTGTCCCCCACATGCTGCCATTTGCGTCAGAGGTGCCTGCCCACGTCCCCCACACCCAGCATCTGCAGCATCTTGGAGCATACTAATGAACTAATGTATCTTACATATTCATGATCGCGCTGAGCTCGTGGGCTCGAGGAAGCTTCCTGTGTATATTTTCTAATTTCTGCTTCCACCAGACAGTCTACCAACATACCCTGCTGCTGTGTGTATTGACCATCATTGGGAAGGCTCTACACAAACAGTACTTTAAAAATAAATAATGGCTAAAAGCATCAGCTCAGAGGGTAATTTCCAACCTTCTCTATCCTGTAATGCTTCGAAGCTTCGCTGTACTTATTGCATCTTTTGGCCTCGTTCACGTGCTACTTGCCTGGATTCCAGGTCTTCCCCGCGTTTGGAAATGGAAACACATTAAGGGATCTCTGATGAATTTCTTACAGCCTCAGCCCAGGTAATGGGCTTCTCTATGGTAATAATAAAAAGATTCAAAAATTTGCTGAAAATGTTTTGGAACATGATAGCTTTCAAGACAGTCTCTGAAAGGATAGGCGGACCTGCATGCTGGCAATTTCATGGCAGTTCTGAACTTGGTGAGTCTCTGGAGGAGTCCCTGGAGGTGTTTCACCAGCTCAGGATGAAGTAAGGAAGGTGGCCAGGGCACTGGTCCCAGATGGAGCAAGGTGGACGAATCATTGGTCCTCTGGAGACAGGCAGCCAGGAGAACTTGGGTCACTGCTGAATAGAGCCGGGGTCCGGTAGATTGAACGAAGGCAGAAGAGAAGGATGATCCCCATGTGCCATAAGGCCAAGGTCACACTTCTGCTGTCTGAAACCTTCCATCTGGCAGGAGCAACTCAGAATTTTTCTCTTTAAGAGAAGACCATAGCACATATCTGGTGACACAGTTAAGAAACATGACCCTTGAAAGTTGCTGACCACCTAGCCTTCCTTCCCCCATAGAAGCCACATGCTAAGGATTCAAGGAATGCCCATCCCCTGTGGCTACTGCAGTGCCATCCCAGAGGCAGAGTCCCGAGCCTTCGAGGGTGACTGTGGTCCCGGGCGTAAAGCTAGAGAACTGAGGAGAACGTGATCTGTTGCTGTGTTCGTCAGGAGGTCAAGGGCTCCGGAGGCTGCTGATACACCCTCTGACTCCCACTGCAACAGTCTTTTTCTCCTTAGGTCAATATGTGGCTGGTGCCCGAGGCCCTCCCTAGGAACCAGGAGCCGACACTGGCCCGGACATTTGGGAGGCACACAGGTGCAAAGGTGTGAGGTTTGCCTTCTCTTACTCTGGATTCATGTTCAAGCATGGAGCTCTCCAATTCATAAAGGGATTGACTCTTGCAAGAATCAGCAAACTACAGCCTGTGGATCAAGGGCCAGACTGGGCCATGTCCATTCATTTACATTTTGTCTAAAGGCTGCTTGAAAATCACGGAGTTGAGTTGCTGTGACAGGGACAGGAAGGCCCACAAAGGCAAAACATCTACTCTTCTGCCCTTTACAGAAAGAGCTCACAGGGCCCTGCTCTAGGGTAACTCCAGAGTTCTCCTGTGCCCGAGGGATTGTCTTGGCTTCTGTGGACACCTTGGCCAATGGCCCTGGTAAGGGTGGAGATGGAGTCCATCTCTCCAGTTGATTCTGAGGAGAAGAACCAAGTAGCCCAGCTGGGGTGTTGTGTGCCTTTAACCTTTTGGGCATCTGGCACATCCGAGCCTTCCATGGAGCTGGAATACAAGCACCTTACAGTGGGGAATCTTAGACCATCTGGCTTGACTCTAAAATAAAGATAAGAAGAACAAGAAATTCATGTTTGTGTTTCACATAACGACATCTAGTTCCCAATACTTTAAGCTGGTTACCAGTCCCTTTGATGTGGATACAGCCGTGATCACACTTCAAAGCTTGATGTCAAACAAGCCTGTGCCTACCATCAGAGGCAGCTCAAATGACAAAACTGCAGTGGCCCGAGAGCCCTCAGATAACCCTAAGTCCTTTTAAGTGTCAGCATATTACCCACTGCCTAAACCTTCAGGCAAAAATCTAAACCCAAACCACCACAGATGATGGATGGCCAGTATGACACTGTGTTATTCCCAAGGAGCACGTGTCAGGAGAGGCTGATTGATTGCTCAGATGTCATTGGTGCCGATTCAGGTGTTAGCAACGGCATCCAGGTCAGGGCTCAGCTCTGGGGTGGGGAGAGGTTTTCAGACTCCAGCTCGGTGTCTTTGTGGTCGTTACACAACAGCCCGCTTCACTGGGCGAGTCACGGCAAATGTCGGCTTCCTGCTTTCCTGTCATGTCAGTGAGGCACTTTATATTCTAGAAGAATATTCTGGAGGAAGGAGGTTTGGTTAAGATTGGTGAAGGGAAGAGTGACATGTTAACAAAATATTCATATTTCAATGGTCTCCAACATGAAAACATCGTATGATTTGGTACATGAACTAACAGATAGCTCTCTTGTAAGACACAGATATCAGTACAGTGAGTCCTCACTTGGTGCTGTCAAAAGATTCTTGGAAACTGCACCTTTAAGCAAAATGATGCATGCCAGGTCCACAGATAATGTTTTCTTCACTATTGCTTTGCTGCAACATGAATGGGGGAAAATTGTTTCTTTTTATGTCATTTTACTTAAAATTTCAGTTTCCAATAACCTATCAAAAATGGCAAATGAGAACATGTTGCCTTTTTTTTTTTTTTTTGAGAGATAGTCACTTTGTTGCCCTGGGTAGAGTGCCATGGCGTCACAGCTCACAACAACCTCAAACTCCTTGGGCTCAAGCGATCCTCTTGCCTCCATCTCCCAAGTATCTACGACTACAGGTGCCCACCACAACGCCCAGCTATTTTTAGAGATGAGGTCTTGCTCTGGCTCAGGCTGGTCTGGAATCTGTGAGCTCAGGCAATCCACCTGCCTCGGCCTCCCAAATGCAGGGATTACAGGTGTGAGCCACCGTGCCCAGCCAATGAGAACATTGTATAATAAAATTATCTTGCAGTTTAGTGGGATCGTGAAAGGTCACGCAGACAGTTCCTCCTTTTAGAGATAAGGAAATCAAGCCTCCCAGGGACTGTGTAACAGTCAAGGTTCCACCACATCCTGTCCCTCCATTTACTATTATATCCTCAGCCTGGCTTCAAAAAGAACAGCTCTCTTTTCTCAGAAGTCGGTTTTTTTAGACTACATTGACCCTATGTACAGAATTCAGAATTCAGAAAGCAACGTTTATACTCAACTTTTCTGCTTATTTTCACCACCATAGTCCCCCAGCCTGTGACAAGAGTAACTTGCAGTAGGAATTAAAAGCAGACATGGACTAGAACAGCCTTTCTATGTCCTTCCTACCCTCCCACCACTGGTGACAAGTGGCCACACTCAGACGTCCCTGTGTCTCCAGAGGTGCCGCGGCCACGGCTGCTGGGACTGCTCCCTCTTCTCCGTCGGCAGCCCAGGCTTTTCCACCTGCCCCAGCTCCCCAGAGCATGTAGTTTTTCATCAGGGCTTCAGATCCTGGATCTGGTATAAATCTGACCATGCGCAAAAACTAAACTCACTTAAAGACAACGTGAAGGGAACCGTGAAGGGCAGCAGAAGTCACGACATGGGTGTGAGACTGGACCAATGACAGGGTCATTTCCTCCCTGCCACTTCTTCTCCTTGGAGTACCTTACCTGGTCTACTGCCCCAAAGTGGCAACCACATGACCGAGGTCCCTGGCTGCAGATAATGGAATTGGGAGAGGATGCATGACCAAGGTGGGTCTAGAACTTGGAGTTGGGACACTGAGAGCCCAAGGCTATCTGTTGGTGGGTACTGGACTCATGAGCTCCCATGGGCTCAGTGGCTGAGGCAGACAGCCACTTAAGGTCACGTGCAGACAGAGGCAGCTGGGCTGAGAAAGAACAGATGCTCAGAGACAAAGACAACCCAGAGATGGGGAGCGGGACAGTGGCTGCCAAGGACGCTAGCTCCTTAGAGCCCAGGTGTGATTCCTCAGTGTCCGTGTCAGCCCCAGTTACTTAGCAGAGGGGATTTCTGGCCCTAGCAGCTGAATGCTCCCCACCCTGAAACGAAATAAGGTTGGAGGGCAGAGAGTAAAGGAGCCAGGAGGACTATTCCTGAGAAAGGAAATCTCAGAGTCCAAGTGCATGCACGTGACCCACATACCCCAAATCTAATGAAACAGCCGTGTTTCAAATGTGTCAGCTTGCCTAAATTTCTGTTTAGACAAATGTGGTGTATCTGTTTAAATATATCATCTCAGCACTGGGAAGGCCTTCCTAAGTAAGATGTAAATCTGGAAACCATAAAGAAAAGAAAAGATTGACAGATTAGACTACCCACTCCTCAATTTTAACTCTCATTTAACAGAAGACACCCTAACAAAATTAAAAGTGAAGAGACAGCTTGGGCTCTAAATGACAGCTGGAGACAGCCCTGTCCACCAGAAACTCCCTCCTGCAGAGCCGGCTGCTAGACGGAGCCCAGCCCTGGCCCTGTGGCTGCTGTGACTAATGAGAGTGTCTGCTGGCAGCAATACCATGAACTCTCACTGTCCCCAAATGAGGAAATGAAAGGAAAGAAAGAGGAAATGGGATGGAATGAAAAACGGATGAGAGTGACAGACAGGGAGCAAGGAACAGTGAGAAGAATGAAAGAAATGAGCTGTTTCTCTCTCCCCTGCTCCTGGGCCTTCTCCTCTGTGCTACCCCAGGGATGGGCTAACTCATTTAACCTGTGGTTATCTTACTCAGGGCCTCACGGTTGAAAGGCAGTGGGAGGAACCGATGTGAAACAGGCAGTCATAACAGTGGTTTAGAATTCAAACCCGTCTGAACCCAAGCCCATGCCTGGACAAATTAAATCCATGGATTATCCAAAAGCCTTCCGAGTAGATTCTTTAAAGTCTAACATTTCCTTCCCATTCTATCATTTCCTCTTCCCCTACATGAAATTCCCTTTCTTCTTACCACCCACTAGAGTGGAGAATTGAAATGAGGTTCTTTTGAGCTTGCCAAATGATAAACAGCTCTCTCAAACTAAGCCACATCTCATCTAGGGAAAGGGCAATAAAAATAGTGATTTATGTGGTCAAGAGTACAGTGGGACATTTTTATAGCATCATAAATGGTTTTCCAAATTGCAGAGCAGCTTTATTTCTTTCTGTATCTCTTGAATTCTCAGTCCATAATTTAGAAATAAGAATAGCTGTCCCCTTCCTACTTCTGGGGTGAATTGGTTACAGGGGTGTCCAGCCTCTTTTTTTCTCTGTTGCGCATTGGAAGAAGAGTTCTCTTGAGCCACATATTAAACACAAAAACACTAATGAAAGCTGCTGAGCAAAAGAAAAGATCTGTGGATACTTTTCATGATAGCCGATACCACAAGATAAGTAGCAAAGTCCTGATAAAATCAGCAGGTGGCCTGAAGGCCATAGGTTGGACACTCTTGGATTAGAACACGAGGGTCTTTATAGAAAAGCATTTTCATCTTAGAGAAAAAAGTCAAATGATGAAAACATTCTTTTTTCATCTCAGATAATGAGAAATAGTGTGGGGACCTTATGTAGTGAGAAGGCTGGCACATTGCAGTGTTTGTGGAGAAATGATTCGGCCCAGAGGATACTTGACCGAGCTGTGTAAGAAGTCTCAAGGGTACACAGAATACTGTTATTTGGGGTTTATCTTTAATGACTCTGAAGGAACTACTAGAAGCACTTATGGGGTGGGATGGTAAGAGAAATGAGATTTGCATTTACACTTTACTCCTCCCATCAGTTTTAAAAACAAAACTGCTTGAGTTTGGTTTTTTATGGTCCCTCCCCAGCTTCAGCCTGAGCCCCAGCGCTGCACAGTCTCTACTCCCACGTCAGCCCTTGGTGTGTACGGGATCTACTTTCAGTGTCCAACCAACCCAGGGGCTCTACACACTAAGATTTCACTCCAGGGATCAGGGGCAGCGCACCAGCCCTGCAGGGGTCTGCCTGTGCATGAGTCCCAAAGCCCCTCTCAGACCACACACATCTCCCCATCTGTAAGGGGCATGGTGCTAATACACCTGCTCACAGGGCTTTGGGGACAGTTAAATAAGGCAGAGTTCGTAAAGCATTTAGTATACCGCCTGGGCCAATCGATGGTGACAATAATTTTCATAGGCCTATTGTGAGAAGCAGGGTGATGGTAGGCAGGATGAAATAGTTGGATCAGTCGTTCTTCTGCAGTGACATTCAGTATTTTCCTTTGCTTTTATTTATTTTTCATGCAAGATATTTCTCTTTTGTTGTGACCAATGATTTCTATTGTTTTACAATTTGTGTGGCCAAATGAATATACCTTTGATAGTTTTATCATGCTTCTGATTGTCAGAAAAAAATTCTTTTTTTCTCTCTTTTGAGATTCTGGGGCATTGTCTTGGAAAATAGATATTAAATTGATACAGGTCGGGGCCACAGCATATATCTTCTAAAACCCATATCTATTCTCCTACATTATACTTATTATCTTTGAACTTGAGGCCAATCATAAGGGAAAGAACATAGTGGTTAAGTGTGTGTTGGCCATTGTCTGTGGACAGGCACTGAGCTAAGTATTGTATCATTCAATTCTCAACCTTAAGATGTAAGTACTATGTATCATTAGCTCCATTTTACAGATGTGTAAACTGAGCCTTAGAGAAGTAAGTATTTGCCATAAATCACACATCTAGAGAATGAAGTAGTTGAAATTTGAACCAAGCCATCAGGATCCAGAGCCCATGGTTTGGCAATTTGCTGATGGACTAGGCTTGGCCTCTGGGCTGTCCTGAATTTCTTTTAGGGATATAATTTCCTTTTGTATAGTTCTGCTAAGAGTAATTATAATAATAATAATACCAGAGCACTGGCAATGGGTACCGAGTTACTTAGTGTCAGGTACAGTTTCTGCTCTGAGTCTAAAGCTGCTGAGAAAATCAATAACATCTCGATGTCTCAGTTGGGATGTGCATGTCTAGAATAGGTCTAGATATGTTAAAAATATGCAATGGTTAGGTTTTAAACAAACTCCACATGCAGAGAAAATGCCCATGCATTTCTTTAAACAGGAATGTAAATTAGCTAATTTGCTGCTTCTTGATAAATGGTTAGGATTTGCTTGAAAATGTCTTTTATCATAAAAATGATCTGCCTTACCCTTCTCACTCACCACCTGTTCTGTTCCTTCTCTTCTTTGTTCTCATCCATCCCCTCTCTGCCTTTGCCTCTTCTCTCCCCCACTTCTTCAAAAGAATTTAAGCAACACATTTAAACAACAAATCAGATGTTCTTCCCCTGGATAGAGATCACTTTCCTCCTCTCCCTGACTGGCTGGGCCTGTTTTTCTTGGGCAACAATTTTTGTCAGATATGTTTAAAAAAAGGGTGGTGCCATTTCCTCTTAGAAATCCAGCTTGTGTGATATTTCCCATCTCCTGTTGGTTTTATAAGGCCCTGCTGTGCCTCCAGAATAGAGGTTTACACTGCCAGCTTTTATTGGGTACTCCCTCGGTACCAGGTGCTGTGAACTGGCTTGTCCAAGGTCACTAGTGTGTGGCAGCTTTACCGAGGTCTGTCTGATTTCAGAGCCCGTGCTCTTAACACTGTACTATACTGTGCTTTTAGCCAAGATTGGGCTCTCTATGTTTCTCTCAGATAACTTTCCCTGGGAGGGGAGACAGTAATGGCAGAGACACTAAGTGCCACCTGCTATAGCTCTTGGAAGTGACACCAGACTGTGGCTGGGCTTTCTATTACTAGGACAGTGAAAGGTTCCATTGGTGTAGGCTGGAGGAACAGAAATCTCCGAGAAATAGGAAGAAGACTGGGGTCGGGTATATGGTATCTGATCATAGTACATCAGGGCCGAGCTGTACTTTAAAGATGATCTCTAACCCCTTTCTTCACAGTGGGGAAGGTGGAGCGTCTGCACGGCCAGTTAGAAGCAGAATGAATTCAGAATAAACTTCTCTCAGTCCACCTTCCTGCGGCTTGAGGCTCTCTTGTTTTTAAAAAAGTCTCAAAGGCCAGAAAATTGAATTTCTTTTAGCAATGTAATTTGCTTTTGTAGCGTTCTTCTCAGAGTAAGTCTATCAATAATGCCGGCAGATCTTGCAAATCCAGGGGTTCCCAATGTTTCTGCCTTTTGCTAAGCTCATATATAGAATTTCAAGGCCATGTTTTACCACATACAATTTCCCAAGAGCTGGGCAATTTTCTTTAAAAACCAAATTGTGTAATGCTTGCCAAATTGGAAAACTCAGGGTTTCCTGGCAACTCCCACTGTCCCTGGGCTCTGGGAAATGCAAACTCCTCAGCAAACAACCTCTCCTGACTTGGCTTCCCCACCAGCAGCCGGACCTGAGGCTGACTGACCCTTTCTGACATTCTTGCCTCCCTTGTTTACTTTTCTCAAGAACCTGCCGTCTCTCCTCAAACCCTTATCAGCTGAACGGCCTCTAGATGATAAATTCCTGGCATGAAGTCTGCACATTTCTCTCCTACGAGGAGTTTGGGGTTAGAACTCGGGTGGACTCACTTCCGGTTCTAGTTCAAACACTCAATAGCCCTTTAAATTCCCTGGCCTTCAGTTTCCTCATGGAAAAAAAAGTTGGACAATAATCACCAGCTGCTTACCCTGCAGGATTGTTCTGCAGATTCTGCAAGTTAGAAATTTACAGAATGGTGGTGATAAGGTGGGCCTGGTAAGGGTAGTGAGAGTTGAGATAACGGAAACCCCGGTGGTTCCGTGACTCCATGGAGGTCATTAAGGTCCTGGTTAATGACAGAGTCACAGTGCTGCCTATGATGACACATGCTTATGGTCATAAATCATAACAAAATGGAGACATGGAATTATTTCGTTATTAATTAATAGATTCTATATTGTGTCAGCACTGATCAAATTTTTCATGCCTTAACAGGATCGTAGGTTGTCAGGGATTTCTGAAGATGGCAAAAATATCTGTCTGAAGACAAATCCTTCTCCTTCCAGTAAATACAAGGAAAACAGAAAGTTTAACCAGAGATATTTGAGCTCAGCTTTCTTCAGTAGCCATCTCCTGTTGCTTAAAAAGAAATTATTGAGATACAATTTCCATATCATAAAATTAACCATGTTAATATGTACAGTTCAGGGGCATATTCATGGTTGTGTAACCATCACTATTCTCTAATTCCAGAACATTCTCATCCTTTTGTTGTTTTCTGAACATCAATCAGGTCAGCTTGAATATAGCTTCACTCAGGTGTGGCTCTCAGCTTGACCATATTACGTCCAGCCCCTTGTACAGTGATCATCTTGGCTCAGATGATCCATGTCCCAAGTTCATTTTCTCTTTGGAGAGTTCGGTGTCTGATGCCCACAAGGTCCATTTGTGGAGAGGAGACAGGTACTAAGCCTCAACATAAGCCCTAGCAATGAGAATCAAAACCTTTCGAAAAGGAAAACTCAACCAC
This sequence comes from Otolemur garnettii, assembly GCF_000181295.1. Classification (NCBI taxonomy): domain Eukaryota; kingdom Metazoa; phylum Chordata; class Mammalia; order Primates; family Galagidae; genus Otolemur; species Otolemur garnettii. The sequence continues at coordinate 3,174,189 of NW_003852490.1, forward strand.
CAAAGCTGATTTGCAGGGCAAAGAGGTAGAAAATTCCCAAACCAAGAGTGAGTAGAACTGAAGTGGAAAGTATAGCTCGTTTCAGGATGGTGGAAGACCCTCTAGAAAAGTGTCACTCCCTCTTGCCTGGGGACACTTCTGCACACAGAATCATCTGCCACCCACAACATGCCTCCCTTTTCACTTGATTTGGGGCTCCTGGGATCCCAGAGTGCCCCCTGCAGGTGCCTGCACCTCCCTTTATCAGAGCCCTCCCCACCCCCTGCTCACTGTGGTCCATGGTTGATTTGGCCGCATTCCTCAGTGGACTCCACACTTCAGAGGAGAAGAACATGCCCCCCCCCTTTTTTGTATGTACCTCTTTACCTTGCTCCTCAGCATCTCTTATCACCATGCTCAATAAAGATTTCTTGAGCAAGTTATTCACTTGGTCACAAGCCCAAATTTCTCAAATTAAAATGTGATTCCTGAGAACGCACCTGAGCATCCCACAGTTATTTAAGGTAGATATGCAAAACAATAACCATCCCGGGTCAAAGCTGCCTTCCTACAGCTTTCGCTGAACAGCCCTGCTCCTGGTCCAAAGACCAAGAGAACAAACCGCTGCCCTCTTCACTACGGTGCACCTGCAGGTATTCACAGTGAGCTGTGAAGGCCTCTACGTCTTTTATTCTCTAGGTTAGCCATCTCTACTTCCTTCAACAATTATGCATCACATATGGGCTATTTGCTCATTCATTTTTCATTAAGTATGAATAAGGCCCTGGGCCCGGGGGCAGTGGGGACAAGAGAGGACATGACACAGCCCATCCTGCTTGTGGTCCTCCCACTCTCTGGGGTTTTTGAATTGATATGTGTCCCTTTCCAGATGTATTTTCCAGAACTGGATGCTATATTCCCAAGTGGTTTGAACTATAACTCATGGTACTGATCTTGTGATTCCAAAAATCTGTGATCATTCACATTATTGTACGGAAGTGCTTAGGCAGTGCTTCTCAACCTTCCTAATGCCGCAACCATATAATACAGTTAAAAGGCGTTGTGACCTACAGGCTGAGAACCACTGGCTTAGGGTGTATTAATGGCAGGTATGATAGAAAAAGACATTTGGTTAAAAGGTTTGTAAGCTGTCTGCTCTTTATGATCAAACCGAATGTGTTATCATATTTCTGGTGATAAAAGTTCAAGTCAAACAAAGATAAAGTCTTATCTTGAGTTATCCTCCCCGCCCCAAAAACCTCTTAAGAATGAGCAGATTACAATCTTACTCATATCAAGCTCAACTCATAAGAAGGGACAGATTATTTAAAAAACAACCCAGGATGTTTCTTGTTGTCACTAGTGGTTCTTTATGATGTTTCTGAAAATAATTGGAAGGGAAGCATGAACATCTGGATGTGAATAAAGCTGTTTCTAATCACGGGGGGCTGTTTGTCTTCAAAGCAAAGGGGTCGCTGGGGTGCTCCTGGGTGTGCACTTCTTTGAAGATACTTGCTCAGGCTCTGGCAGCCCCCTGCCTACACCTATTTGAAGCTGGGGGGTGGTGGTGGGAGTAGCTTCTGACCTGAATAACTTTGTCCTTAAATTCCTTCAGGCTTTGGCGTTTTACTTTGGGGTTTTGCTTTGAAGCTGAAATAAGAATTTTGGGGTTACGCTGTTTCCTGGGTACTTTCCGTATTTACGGGAGACAGAATCACCAGGAGCCAGAAGGTCAACAGAAGAGACAGAAAGTGTTTCTGATCTGTAACAACTGGAATGAATGTGGGAGAGCTTGGCCAGACTTCGGTGGTCAAGAGACCCAGGCATGATTCTGCACAAAGCAAAGTGTGTGAGAGTTGTTCTGTTTTCTACTCCTAAAATGATGTGTAGAAGTCCTTGCACCGTATATTTCTAAATTGGCAATTCCACCATTTAATAAAGTATTTTCAAATAATTTTTCTCTACCTAACATGTCTTCATGTAGCCAATACTGATTAGGCACTGGGTATATGTCAGGAACTTTAAACTGGAGGGAAAACTATTCTCCTGATTGTTGTCTGAAAAAGAACCTGTAGTTTTCTGCTCTCTATGTGACCCCAAAGTGGACACTGCCTGCCTCATTTGTTACCATGAATACAATGTCCACTCTTTAAGGGCAGTGAAGGCAGAAACTTTAGAAACCTCCCCAAGTGCGCTTCTCCACCTAGGATTCCATAAGTATGGAGGGCAAGACTGGGGAGGATATTGCCATGACCTCCCAACTCTATTTCTAGAATTCCCTCGTGGAACTCTGTGGTGCCTATAGCTCTGACTGAAACTCCGTGTTCTGAGTGAACAGAAAATTATTTAATGTTTAAAATATTTTGAAACATTAGAACTTTTCCTGATTAATATTGTTGTCACCAAATAAATTCTTTGTTATGTATTCTCACAAGAGAAATCTGGAAAACAGAGATAAGACACAATATAAGAAATTAAAATCCCATATGATTCCACTGCACATAAGGCAGTGCTAATAAAATGTTGGCACGTGCATCTCTCCGTCTGTGTTTTCTCGTACGACAGTTTTGTGACCTACTTTTTAGGTAATAATAGATGTGAACATTTCTTCAGGCCATTGCCTTTTCTTCTACAATATAATCGTAATAGCTCCATGACATTCCATTAGATGAATGTACTGTTGCCGATTTAACTAATTGCGTGTTATTGGATTTTACACATTGTTCCCACCCCACCCCCCCACCGCACACAGACACAAAAATTCTTGCCTCTAACTCTTTTTTCCATTCATTTTTTCCTTATAATAATCCCTAGAAGTAGACTTTCTGAGTAAAAAGATAAGCCAATATTTAAACCTTTTGAAAGGTACACAGACAAGCCCAGGATTCTGCTAGTAAGATCTTTGACCCAAGCTCCAGCCCAATGTGTGACCTTGAGCCTAATTACTCTACCTGTTGAGTGGCGCACATGGCCATAGACCCCCTGTGTTTCAGCAGCTGATCCTGGCAGGAATGGGCAAGTGGGTTGCTGGTTGTCTGCCTCGCAGCCATGCCTCACTTCATTCTTCTAAGAACCCTGAGTTTTTCAGGTTTTCGCTCCTTCCCCATTGCATTCCTTGTACCTTCAGGGTAGACCTACATTGTCTGAGTATAATCTTGTCACCTTGCCAGTGATAGGTTCAGAAACAGGCATATGGGCTAGGCACAGGTGTTCATGCCTGTAACCTTAGCACTCTGGGAAGCTGAGGGGGGGTGGATTGCCTGAGCTCAGATGTTAGAGACCAGCCTGAGCAAGAGTCAGATTCCGTGTCTACCAAAAATAGAAAAACTAGCTGGGTGTTGTGGCAAGTCCCTATAGTCTCAGCTACTTGGGAGGCTGAGACAAGAAGATAGCTTGAGCCCACGAGTATGAGCTATAATGTCATAGCACTCTACCCAGGGTGACAGTGAGGCTCGGTCACAAAAAAAAAAAAGGTCATATGAACAATTTAGCTTAAGGAGATTTAAGGGCAAATTTGTTGGGGCTGCTAGAAAATTCCTCATCCTTAAGAGAGAGCCCCATAGGACAAGAGAAAATGTCTCTCTCTCTCTCCAATGTTGTCTACAGAGGCCATATTGCTGCAATAGCCATATTAAACTGAACCTATACCTGAGACTTAAATTGAATACAGATGAGACAGAGCTGAGACTCATAAAAAGGGAACCGGAATCACTGATTAGTCAGCCTTGAAGCTCACCCTGCCTCTAAGTTTCCAGGTAGGAGGCTCGATTCTGATAGCAAATACTCTTGGCATCAGTTAATTTGTATTTAAAATTCAACTTCTGATTTGTATCATTTTCATTTTCTTTCCAGTTATAGGAAACATTTTTTTTTTAGTCTCTTAGAGATTTTCCTTCCAACTTCTTGTATCCTCCTGTTACTCAATTTGCAAAAAGAAAAAAAAGACACCTCAAGGGAATATTTGAATGAAAAGACTAGTGCTTATGCTAACAATTCAGAAATGACTCATTTAAATATCTGCGGAACAAAAAGAGCCCAACCCAGGCTTTCTAATTTGGTCAGAGTCAGGAGATTTTTCGCGTTGGAAGGACAGTTGGTGCTCAGCAAGTCCTGATCCCATTTTGTAGATGAGGAAACTGAGGTTCAGAAAGATATGCTGATTTACTACAAAGTCCATGATGGCTGGGTCCCTCCCCAGGCAGCAGCTTTAGAAGACTTAGCTGGCACCCCAGTTGGAGTTCTGTCATATTTCCGTGGGGAGATTTAAACCAGCATATCATAATTGGTCATTTGAAGCCCTTGTTTTCTGGTAATCAAAGCTCTGTACTGGAAGCAAGAACCCAAAGAGCAATGCTCCTGTCCACGTGGGCAGTCTGGTCTTCTGTTAGTCCTCCCTAGTGATTGTCTCCAGGAGGCCCTGGGGAAAGGCCTCGCATGGAATCCAGATGTGTCCCTGCAGTGCCACTGCTCTTGGTCTGCACACCTGTGCTGCCTTCTGCTCCTTTGACTATTATTTCTCTGTTTCCTGCCTCGTAATCCATCCTGCTGTCAAATGCCCTCCCTCTGCTCAGTTTGTGGGTCATTGTCCATGTCCCTCTGACTGTGCCTGGACAGCAACCTACACGTGTTCTTCTTGCTCTTCAGCCAATAAGACAGCTCTTGTTTTCCATGACCACAGATTCCAACTGGAGAGCTGGGCCTCCAGTGGGCAATGCTGTGTGCTCTTACCCAGCACGCTCCTCCCTGGAGGGCATGTGTGTGCGTGTGCAGGGGAGGGGGCTGGGCTGGCCCAGGGCTGGTTCCTACCCAACACCACTCTCCACTCACCATGTGTGGGGCCACCTCTTCCTCCAACGTCCAGCTCTGACTCCCCGTCCGCTCGTCTACACCGGTGGGTGGTGTTTCTCAGAAACCTCTCTCCTAAATTATGGGGTGGGGCTAGAGGAGGGATCCTTCATCTGTAATGAACTTTTAAAATCCTATCCCAAGTTCTGTGTAAAAGAGCATTTTGTGGGACAAAAGCCTTTAATTTTTTATGAGGCTGTCAAAGGGGTCTGTGATCCTACAATGGCTAAGAGTTACTGATTACTGGATCGTCTCTAAACTAGCTTGTCTCTGCAAACTGTCTGATTTCATAATAGCAGTTTTATGGCAAATTTGCCAAAAGCTGGAGCATTCGGTCGCTCTCCAGAACTATTCTATTATACCTTGTAAGTGAGTATTGGAGTGTATGCAAGATTTTAGCCTTATTGGTATTGAAGCTATTATATTATTTTAAGAGAATAACGAAGGATTAAGCATGGAAACTTTTATCAGCTAGACATTGGTGCTCTGCTCACAAGGCTATTCTGGACAACCTCGGGTATTAGCACATCTTTCTTTTCAAAGCAGGATGACCTTGGAAACTGCACTGATGGGAAGGTTAGTGGAAAATGAAAAAGGTGCTGAGAGCTCCTGCCTTCCCTTTCAAGTTGCTCTTTCTATTCAAGGAGCTCCAGACACCCAGTCAGCCCTTGCAGCCTGTAGTTACACCACTGGCCCCGATACCACAATCTTCTCAGCAGAAGGCAGGGCAGCCAAGCTACGTGGGTGCCTGAGCGAAGACTGGGTGACTGAAACCGTCCTTTAGTCGGGGGTAAGAAGCGATTTTTCACCGGAATTGGAAGACAGAATTGGAAAAGTAATACAACATCTTCCTATGCTATTTGCAATGAAATTTGGAAACAGCCTTAGTTTAGTCATTGAAAACATGATGTAAGTGTGATGTTTAGAGGAATCTGCCATTTTTTTTCAAAAAACTTTTTAATTGTGATAACATACACAAAACGTAACATTCGCCATGTTAACCATTTTAAAAGTGTGCATTTTAAAATGGGGACTGTTCAGTAGTGTCAAGCTACCATCGCCAGAACTCTTCATCTTGAAAAACTGAAACTCTGTATCCATTAAACAAGTCTTCCTTCCCTCCTCCCTCAACCCTGGCAACCACCACTCTACTTGCTGTCTGCATGAATTTGACTATTCTGGGTACCTTGTGTTAGTGGGGAAAAGTATTTGTCTCTTTGTGATTGGCTCATATCACTTAGCATAATATTCTCAAAAGGGATATGTCCATTTTTATCTCAAAAATGCTTCTTAATTTGCAAGGAAAAACTAGTAATTAATTTTTTATCATATGGCTGGACTTTTGTCTCATGCACACAGCTTCACAGGCAAATGCTCTTGTTCAAACCACTAAATGTCAAAAACCCCACGCACAACCCTGGCCAGGAGGCCTTTTACAGCTCTAAGCAACACACTAACTCACAAGACTGCCAAGGCTCATGCTGGGTGCCTGTTAACTCAGATGGGTAACTGAGCCAGGAGTTACAGCAGGACACAGGCAGCATCCTTCTTCTGCAGGAGCTTGCAGAGACCACAAAGCCATCCAATGGTAGACAGAAGTTATTGTTTTGGGGCCCCAGGTGATGACTAGGTGTGAGGATATGAGACTCACATTGGTATGTAAGCCACTTAATGCTGGATGCGGCTTCCATCCTGTGGAGGGAGGAACTCCATAGGCACAAGCTTCATGGTCCCTACAGGGTCATGCGATTTTATAAGGGTCACTGCACTTAGCGAAACTCAAACATATGACTTCCTGTCTGGTATTTATAGCTGTCCCAATCTAGGCAGGATTTATCAATGAAGGCCTATTTTTCTTTCCTTTATCAAGTTTCCAGTGGAACAGAGCTAGGGAGATGGCCAAAATTCAAATGTGAAAAGGGTTTGGTTAATCCTTTATTCACGGCGCTTTCCTTGGTTACATTACAATTTCTGAGAAAGCATCTGGTTGAATAGAAAGAAGTCCGAATGACAGACTGGTATGAAGCAATAAATTACACAATGAAATTTGTCATCTCTTATTTGTTACAATTGCTTTGCTTTTCAAAATGGATATGACTCTGCACAAGGCCTGGCTACTTCTGGGGAAATGTTTCCATTTGAAAACATCATAAGAGAATAAATTATATTGGGGGGTGGATTTAAATACAATCAGAAGAGGACTTCTCTATAAAGTAATTTCTGTAGAAAACACTAAATCCGAATTAAGAGAGCAGGAAGCCAGTTAAGGAACTTGATAGCCACAGGGGTGGTAATTAAAAATAAAAACAGGTGTAAAATATGGTTTTGGAGGGCCTCTTACCATGCCCCTCACCTCTCTGGCTCTCCCTACACTTTTGCTGAAGTTTGAAGTTCTTTAACTAAAGATAAAGTTCATTCCACAATGACATATAAGCCTTTAAACACAAATGCCTTAAAAAAGTCTTACTGGCAGGGCGCAGTGGCTCACACCTGTAATCCTAGAACTCTGGGAGGCCAACATGGGTGGATTGCTTAAGGTCATGAGTTCGAGACCAGCCCGAGCAAGAGAGAGACCCTGTGTCTACTTAAAAAAAAAAAATGAAAAACTGAGGCAGAGGCTCACTTGACCCCAAGACTTAGAAGGTACTGTGAGCTATGACGCTACAGCACTCTACCCAGGGCAACAAAGTGAGACTCTGTCTGTCTCAAAAAAAAAAAAAAAAAAAGACTTATTTGCATACCAGGGCACAAAAGTCTGATAATGCAGGATCACAGATGTTAGAGCTGAAAGAAAACCCAAAACTCAACCAGCAAGCTCTGCAACTTACAATGAGGAAACTGGGTCTCAAAGAAGGTTAGCAGTGCTCCCCAAGTCATGCAGATTAATATAATGGGGCTGCAGTTAGAACCTCAGATTCCTGACACATACACCATCACATATTATATTCTTTCTTAAAAGAAAGAAGAGGGGAAGAGGAAGCATTTGGAAAGGGGTGAGAGAAGGGGTGATCTATGAAGAAGGCAGTGGGGTAGGAAAGGGGAGGTGGGAAGGCATTTCTGTTCATCAGTGCCCGATCTCCAGGTTGCAGATTAGCGGTCCTTTGTGAGGCAGGGTGGGGACTCCACAACAGGCAGAAAAGGGAATTTGGGCCAGTAATTTCTTCACTCTGATCTTGCTAAAAGGGAGTCTCTTTTTATCTTCAAAAGAGACAGTGATTGCTGCATCAGTCATTCTGCAGGGCGAACAGAAGAACTGTGACTTCCCAGGACACAGAGGCCCGAGTTTAAGACTTTGTCCACCTGTCAGCTCACCGGTCTTTCATAAGGTAAGCATTTATAGGTGAATGGTCTAGTTATATTGTCCCTATAACTTTCTCTTCAACACTCTCCATATAGTATATTTAATATACACAAGACATTCCTGGATCTTCATTTATAATAAAGAGGCCATGATGAAGGGAAACTTGAAAGATGATTTCAAAGCCATTGTCAGACTAGGAGTAATAGAAGAAGCAGAAGAGACATGTTAGGAGTAGCTGGTCCGTGCTGGAGGGAAGAGCCAGTTTGAGAGATGGAAAACTCAGGCCCATAGAAGGTGCTTGTAAACTTCCTGTTGGACAGAAGTCAAGAGCAGTGTCCGGAGAAAGTAAGCAAAAGGACCTACCTACTCTGGCTGAGGGAATTCAGGGCAAGAACACGAGTCCCAGATGGGGAAGAGCTGAGACTGAGAAATCAGGGGAAATGTAGTGCCAAGGGGAGCCATCGGCAGAGCTGAGTGAGGCCCGACCTCCACTTATTCCTGTGCCAGGCACAGTGGAGCTCCCCACTGGAGCAGCCTCACACACCTGCCAAGGCCCATGGGGACAGGGGCTTTTCTTCTCTGTAACTGAAGTCCCTGGAGGCACTAAGCGTGGAGCAAGTTATTCAACATGGTGGACTAGCATGGCCCTCGCGGGAGGCCTCCTTCCTGAGGAACAAGTTTCTCCTGGACTTTCAGTCTTAATCTCTGACTCACAGCCAGCCAATGAACCCTGATTTGGGGTTCAGAAAACGTGCTTTCTCTAGAAATGTGGATTGCTGGGGAGTCGTATGCAAGAGGAGGCTCCACAGGGCCTTGCGAGGTGACAATAGATATGACATTTGAAAAAACAGGGATCCCTTGCTCTGTGTGGTTGTGTGTGCGTGCGTGTGCTCTCTCACCCCCAGGGGCCTCTCTTAGGACCCAGTTCTTCTTTTTGTTTGTGTAGCTCAGTGACATCTGATAGCGTTCAGTCTCCAAGCTAATGCTCAAAAGCACTAAGGTGATCTGGCATCACCGAATCCTCAGCAGCTGTGTCTAGCTTTAAAAATCTGTGATTAATATCAGAGGTGAATGTTGCTTGTTAACCATACCCAGTGTATTAATATTCACAGGTATGTGGTGACGGTTAGAGCTAAGCTCCTAAGCTAATGCCCTGGCAGCTATGAATGGGTGTCTCCAAAGAGCATAACATTAGAATGGGAGAAATTCTGCCTGATGCAAAAAGAAAAGGGCACAGGAGATTACAGACCTTTGCCTAGTACACCACTCTGTTTAAACTGTCTTTTAAAATATATACAATCCTTTGAGGAAAGGAAGCAGTTAATGTCACAAGAAATCCAAACCTCAGACAGGGAGGAGGGAAGCATGAAGGGACAGGATCAGGCAGTTGGTCCCAGCTTTCTCCCTCAGGTGGGGGCCAATGGCCTGAGGGTGCTGGCCTGGCAGGGGCTCTCCTTTCCCGTAACTTCAGAGCTTGTCAGTTTTCAGTTTGGCTCTCTGTAGGTGGTGTCCTCTCTAAAATCTACAGGAGAATGGCACCACCTGGGAGCCCTCCTGCCAAGTAGAGGGCATGTGGGCATAGCTGGAGTTCAGCAAACCATGGTGCTCTGCCCACACTACCCCAGACGGTGACAGCGAGACTGAAAGTAGGGTCCTGGAACGCTTTTCCTAGCTGAGCTGGGAGTGACCATCTGCTGGAAACCTTTGGGAGAAGGCTGGAGGTGCAATACCAGGAAATGATTTCTCCAGAAATGTGGCCTGAGGTTATATAGGATTCGGGAGCTCAACAGAGGGAACATGGTTTCTGGCTGGGAAAGAAGGATCACCTCAAAGCTTTAGAGCACACATTTACGTGTGGGTGTGCACAGGTGCACCCCCCCCCCCCAGTATATCCTGCCAGGTCTGTATGTAATCCTATAGGCAGTTCTAGCTTATGATGATTTGACTTATAGTTTTCCAAATTTTCTTTATGATGACTTGAAGGAGATATGTATTCAGTAGAAACTGTATTTTGAGGACCCCCTAGAAGCATTTTGTTTTCTTTATTTTATTTTATTTTTTTAGAGACAGGCTCACTGGGTAGAGTACTGTGGCGTCACAGCTCACAGCAATCTCCAGCTCTTGGGCTTAGGTGATTCTCTTGCCTCAGCCTTCTGAGTAGCTGGGACTACAGGCACCCACCACAATGCCAGGCTAAGCATTTTGTTTTCAATACAGTGTTTAACAAATTATATTAACTATTCAACACTTTTATTATAAAATAGGCTTTGTGTTAGATGATTTTGCCCAACTGTAGGCTAATGCAAGTGTTCTGAGCATGTTTAAGGGAGACCAGCTGGGATGTTCAGCAGATTAGGCAAACTAAGTACATTTTTTTCTTTTTTTTTGAGACAGAGTCTCACTATGTTGCCCTCACAGCAACCTCAAACTCTTAAGCTTAAGCGATTCTCTTGCCTCAACCTCCCAAGTAGCTGGGACTACAGGTGTCCACCACAACACCTGGCTATTTTTGTTGTTGTTCTTGTCATTGTTGTTTAGCAGGCCTGAGCCAGGTTCCAACCCATCAGCACCAGTTTTCAGTGGTGGGCGCCTGTGCATACGGCTGGCGCCCTAACCTCTGAGTCATGGGTGCTGAGCCCTGCATTTTTGATTTAATGATATTTTCAACTTGTGATGAATTTATCAAATTTTGTTCTAAATTGAAAAGCATCTGTACTTTTGTGGAGAACTGATCACATTCATGGAAACTACACATCCGATCAAACTATTGTCACATTTTATTTCTCAGACTGCAGTAGAAATACAATTATTGTGGGAAAAAAATCAGGAAATACAGAAAAGGATAAAGAAAAAAAATGCCATCCAGGATAGAAACATTTAGCATTTCGCAGCTGGCACTCTGGTCTTTGTACTTGGCAGGTTGAGGGCTCTTTATTTTGTTTTTCAATATGAAAATCCAACTCACTATGCTGTTTTATTTATGTTAACGATGTCCTGTTGACCCACATTGAGTTCAGGAAGCGTTGTGAACATTTCTCCATGTTCCCATGGCTTGTAATGTTGGTGTAGTATTCCGCGTCCTGATGGACCCAACCAGACACTTTAACTACAGTCAAGATAAACACATTGACTTATAACCTTGGCTCAAGGCATCAGTAAAAATGACTGGAGCTCTAATTGGGCCCCGTAACCCCCAGAGTCCCTCAGCACCAGCAGTGTTTTACTGGGGGCCGGGTGGGGTGCAGAACAGGGCTGCCTGTGTTCTCTTTCCTGTGGGTGTTTCTGGGAAGAGAGGCCATTTTCTTCTCTGTTTCTCTCCTGTAGCTGAATCTGTTTTCTCTCTCTGTGTGTTCATGTGGGGCTTATTTTTTGCCAAGAATCCCCGTGTCTGCTGTTTCATCCTCCCTGAGTGGTTCAGAGCACCCTAATAAAGAGGGAGAAGTCAGGTGAGGAAATATGTACAGGCCTCTCCTCTGGTGGGCCTGGCAGTCAGCCTGCAGGATGTCCCTGGGTCAGAAAGGCAAGGCCCCGGCCTGGGCTCATGGAAAAGGGAAGCGGCTGAGGACTGCGGCCTGCGGTGTGGGCGAGGAGCCTTAACCCACTCCTTCGATCTGCTCCCATTTAAAACCATCTGGGCTGTGGGGAGTAATTTGCTTAGCCCTTCAACTTGTGTGACCACACACAGTCTTTAAAAAGATGTTTACTAGCTTCAAGAGAAAAAAAATTCTCCTAAGAAAAGTTCAAGAAAATGTCCTGGATTTTCTCTGTGTTCTTTCAACTGACTCTCTTAGAAGGGTATCTGCAGCCGCTCTAAACCATGCCCAGATTTGCCTGACAACTCTCTGTTGCTGCTGCAAAATGCGGTTGCCCCAGGTGGGTTTTCCTTCTTTCCCTGTTTTCATTCATGGGATAATCCCTGGGCCTGTGTCTCAATCTGTCTCAGGGGAGAGGAAGAAATGGCTGGTCTGAGGGTCCCACTCCCTCAGAGGCTGCGGGTGGGCGTTATGGGGCACTGGCACCTCTGGGTGCAGGGAGGTCCCACTCCTGGCAATTATACATACGCTGGGCAGAAAAGCACGGGCCCCTTCTCTTTAGAATTCCTTCCACCCCACTTTCTCTTCTCATTTTTACCTTGCGTCAATGACCCAAGAGTACAGATAGAAAGAGAAAAACAAAGCACTACAGACGGGGTACCTTAAATGACCGAAATTTATTTTCTCGCAGCTCTGGAGGCCAGAGGTCATGATGTCTTCTAGGACCCCTCTCCTTAGCTCGTAAATGGCTGTCTTGTCCTGGGTCTCCCCAGGGTCCTCTCTCTGTGCCAATCCTTATTGTTACTCCTCCTCTCCTAAGTGTCCTAGTCATTTTGAGTTAGGGCCTCCCTAATAACCTCATTTCAACTTAATTACCTCTTTAAAGGCCCCATCTCCAAATACGTTCTGGCATCTGGGGGTCAGGACTTCAGCATATGAATTTGGGGGAAATACAATTCACCTATGACTCCTACCTTATACCAGGTTAAGAGATGGAATGATGTGCCCCAAATAAAGCAGTGCCTCCTGATTTGTTTAACTACTTATCAAATTTCTCCCAGTCCCAGGGTGCTCTCTGGTCCTCCACCCATCCGTGCTCAGCAGGTGCAACCTTAGGAGATGGAGTGAGCAGGCAGCACAGTCAGGAAATCAAGAACTAGGACCCAGACCTCTCAGGGTTTCCATGCCCTGTTCACTCCTCCACACAATCTACCACAGTTGGGAATCTAACTCATTTTACTCTGCGAAACTGTTGCCAGCACTCACAAACACCAACTGTAATGGACAGTTTAATAATCTTACAAACTGATGCCATTAATGACCACAAAAAGACAAAATTAAGGACAAAAAATCCCACATATAGTATGTGCTTAGTGAAACCATAGCACAGGGCACAAAAGAATACAGACTAGTCTAGGTCTAGGTTTTTGGAATAAAGACTAGATCATCAAAGTCTTAACTAAACAGAAAAATACAGAGCTGTATGATCCCAGGTGGGGGAATATTTCATACAATGAAGACCTTAAAAGCTTCAAAGACTCTTTCATGTGTAAGAATGTTCTTGCTAAACAATGAACACACATTGTAAGGAGTTTGGTTTTTCTTGTCTCCTGACAAATCCACATGAATGGAAAGTTGGTTGGAGGAGGTTGGGGAGAGGAAGAATCTATGATTTTAAATGAAAACTACTTTTTGCCTTGGAAACAAGTATACTGTAAATTTGTGTTCAGATTCTCACTCCACACCTTACAATTGTGTCTGATGCAAGATTTTTAATTCCACTGTGTCTCTTTTTTCTCATTTATAAAATGGGAGTAATAACTTTGTGTAGAGTTTTTGTGAACATTAAACAGACTTTTTTACTATAAAAAAAAATCACCTGGAGTATGCTCTTGGTGAAGTACTAGCACAGGCTACTGCTGCTAGAAGACAGGCGACCCTGTATTCTCTGCTGGAGTCGAGCAGGAGTGCCACAAGTGTTAGTTTCTGGCTCATTGGAGAGGAAAGCACCTCTCCTGGCCAATGCATGGCTACCGTTGCCAGAGATATGAGAGGGAGGCCTTCAGTGCTGTAAAGAACCCACCCCCTTAGAGAGGCCGCAGTATCACTGGACTCAGCCCTCAATGAACCTGCTAGCTGATCTTCCAGGATCCCTGGCTTGCTGAGTATAACAGGTACAATGGGTACAATGAATAAGGAACATAAATTAAAAAGGAAATGAGAGAGAGAGAGAGAGAGAGAGGACACCACACAGGTGGACCTTTCTTTTTCCTTTTTTATTCTCTTTTCTAATGCTTATTGTAGAATATTTCAACCAATTCAAAAAGATACAGAGAGTTGACATTTTGGTGAACACCTTTCCAGGCCTTTCTCTGTGCTAAAATATATAAAGGTAAATAATATCTTAAAAAATGAGATTTACTTTATGTGCTGCCTTGAAAACTGCATTCTATTTCACTCAATAACTCATCACGGCTATCCATGCATATCAACAAATATAGATATACAGTCTTTAATAGCTGCAAAATATCCCATTGTGTTAATATCTTAGAATTCATTTATCCAATCCCGTATTGCTAAATATTTTGGTACTTTCCAATTATTTTCAATTAATTATAAATATTTTGTTAAACGTCTTTGTATATACATTCTCTCCAACTTGTCCAAGTGTCTTTAAGATAAATTCTCTGAGTGAGACTGCTGGATCAAAAGACACTGCCTCCAGAAAAGTGGTAACAATTTACACTTTCACCTCAAGTGCTGGGAAAATCCCAGACTCCAGCTGGTTCACTTCAAATTCATGATGGTAAAACTCACATGGAAACCCAATACTGCAATTCTCCCAGATATCTCTATATAGTTTGCTTTCCTACGCTTTCAGATAATCCTTCTAAATCTTTTCATTCCTCAGTAACCCTGCTACCACATCCCTTCCCTTCTTACATGCTCAGTTGATGTCCTGTTTTCATATTTTAAAAAAGAAATAAAAGCCATTGAGAGCAACACCACTACCTGTCCACCCCCAAATCAACACACGTACACAGTCCTCTTTCTGAGGACTTGATCTGTGCTTATTAGTAGCAACCTGATGAAATGGAGTGAGCAGACAGCACTGCCAGGAAATCAAGAATTAGGACACACACTGGAACCCATATTCTCTGTATTCCTCCTTCACTGGGGCAGAGTCCATCTGGCTAGCACTGGTCAACACTTCACTTGAACCACATTTGCGCAATGACTCAAGTGCTTCTTTCTCAGGAACCAGCATATAAAAGCAACACAAAAACATGACAAAGATGGCCCAGAATGAAAACAGATAATCAATGTGATATCACTTATCTGCTCTTTCAATATATATTTCTTGAACACCTACTATGTGCCAGGCCCTGAGGGAAGAGAAGGATGAATGAGGTAGACAACTAGGCTCTGTCTTGGAAGAACCCATAATCTAAGGGCAGAGATGGATATAATAAACTAACCAAGAAGCAAGGTAAGGAACTGCCATGGGTGGCAGGTGGGGAAGAGGATGACTGGCTGAGGGCACAATGGGATAGGAAAGGCTGGAGTGCTGTGTGTGAAGAAGGGGAGGAGGGCGTGGATGGTATGGGGCATAGCAAGAGGACTTTACTGCCCATTCACTGGGAACGCAGGAAAGAGTTTCAAGCAACATGCTTGGAATTTCATTTTCAAAAGATCTCTTGAGCTAACCTATGGAAATTTAGTTTTATGGAAATCCAAACAACTAGTTGGAGAATAGCCTCATTTTTTACATTAAAATCATAGAAATGTATGTACTCCTTAAACACACACAATGATATATTCCTTAAAAAAAATCTATCCCAAAGATACATACCATAGAGTGCAAAAGTCCACACTCAAAGCAGAGGTAAGTTACTTGTTAAGATCCTTCAGTGCTGCAATTGTATTCTTTCTTTTCTTTCTTTCTTTCTTTTAATATTTGGCTTCATTAAAGTTTGTTGTTGTTGGCTCAGTGCCTGTGGCTCAAGTGGCTAAGGCGCCAGCCACATGCACCTAAGGTGGTAGGTTCGAAACCAGCCCGTCCTGCCAAACAACAATGACGGCTGCAACCAAAAAATAGCCGGGCATTGTGGCGGGCACCTGTAGTCCCAGCTACTTGGGAGCCTGAGGCAGGACACTCGCTTCAGCCCAGGAGTTGGAGGTTGCTGTGAGCTGTGATGCCACAGGACTCTACCCAGGGGGATAGCTTGAGGCTCTGTCTCAAAAAAAAAAAAAAAAGTTTGTTGTTGTTGTTGTTGTTAAGAGAAAGGAAAAACCAAATTTGTACCTCTGAGAAAAAGTTTGGCATAGATTCTAAACAAACACACTAAAGGCATATTCTTCAATCTTCTTAGGTTCCTAAATGAGCTATTTCCTTATTGAAGTATAATTAGGAATGCCTTCTTTTCTCAATATTAAGTGAGTTTCTGAAACATATCACATGACGCAGAGGATGAGTGGAAATTAGGAACTGTTGCTGCTCTTACAGTTCATGAACAATGCCATCTTGCTTATCCTCCATCATTTGCTAACAGTGTCTGCAATCTAAGACCACCCCCCAGGAATTAACATGTAATTCTATTAGGGTTAAAAGGATATTACCCAACTAACACTGTAAGCGGTTGTTCACATGAGTGTGGTGATAAGTTAGGAAATCCTTTGTATATTTAAGATTGTCTGCTTAGAATCTTTAGATATCCGTGTCACAGTGACTTTAGGATAAAAATAAGATGGGGGGGGTGCTTGTCTGGAATTGTTTTCGGATATTTTAACATGTATTTGGATAAATATGGTAAAAAAACCATATTTCCATACGTATAAATTATTCCACCCCTAACAGCCATGGCTCTCAGGCAGCTGCAGGAGATGGACTTTCTGTCTGTACATGCACTTAGCTCCCTTGTATGGAAGGTTCTCTGGTTTTCTGTCTCACTCCACTTCAGACTTTGTGGGGGCCACTGAAATTGTGGATTTCCTAGGTTAATTATTTCAACAGACTCAGCCTGCTAGGCATTAAGACTGTGGTTGGTGCTGTTATTACTCCGAGACAAATGTTCTCTCCTATTGCACTATGTTCAAAGTCTCTAAGGAAGGATTATAAACCTGCAGAGGTATCTCCAGAGCCCTGTGGACTCTGAGAAGGTGCTGCTTCTCCCCATGGCACCTACACCCCAGTGCCTGTCATTACTGCAGGTTGTTTGGGGGGAGTCTGCAAACAGAGCTAATGTTGTTGCTGCCCACCCAGGTTCCTTTGCAGAGAAAGAGTTTATTCCACAGAGTACTAAGCAGGCAGATGGGAAAAATCTCTCAAATCTGCCTCTTTGAGAATTGGGGGGATACATTTTTTTTTTTAATTTCAGATTAATACAAGAGTACAAACCATTAGGTTACAAAGTTTGCCTTTGTTAGGTAAGGTCTCTGTTGTAGTTGTGCCCCTTACCCTGGACGGGTCCTCCTCCTGCCCCTTCCTCCTCCCCACTCCTCCTTCCTCCCTCTCCTCTCCTCCCCCCTCCTGCTCCCCACACCCTCCAGCTTGAGTTAAATTGAGTTTTTCTCCTGCATGAACAAGTATTAGTTTATCTACTGGCTTCATATTAGTATTGAACATGTTAGATACTTGCTTTTCCATTTTTGTGCTACTTTACAAAAGAGAATGTTCTTCAACTCCGTCTAGGTTAATATAAAAGATGTAAAACCTCCATTTTTTCTTATGGCTGAATAGTATTCCATGTTTACATACAGCATAGTTTATTAATCCATTCACGGGTTCACGGGCACTTGGTTTGATTCCACATCTTAATGATTATAAATTAAGCTGCAATAAACAATCTAGTGCAGGCGGGAACAGGGTTTTTAAGAACAGTTTGTTGGGCAGAGGGTTAGGTAACCAGGGTCTGCTAATTGGCTGGTTTCAGGGTGGAATCATCAGTTCTTTGGTATGGGGCACTGCCTAGGTGGTTAGCTGATCCATTGGAATGTAATTCCTTGGGTCAGGGAGGTCCAAGATCAGTTGAGTCAGTTCCTTGGCCTGGGTGGGTTAGTCAATCCACTGGAATGCAGGCCCTTGAAGCTATCTCAAAAACAACCCCCAGGTTCCAAACAGGTGATGTTACTTACTAGGAAGAGTCGAGAATCTTCACAACTACCAGCTGTGCCCTCTAGAGTAGCAGTTATACAGAAGCCCCCAAGGGGACAAGGGGTGGTGGCTGATTATCATCATTATTTTGGCTAGGCCTGCTCCACGAAGGAGTTTTGAGGCCCTTACTCACTTTGCACCCCTTTATCAATTTGTCATGACGGTTTCAGTTTCACAAGGTGCTAGTAAATGTTTCACCTAATTGTGTTTTTAGAGCAGAAGTGAAGGGATACTTACGTCTAGGGTGTCCCAATCCTTGTAGAAATGTTGTGGGAGGTTATACGGTCAGATGTCACACACCTTCCAGGTGTTCCTGGTGGCTTTCCTCCCCCTCCTCCGGAACTCTTCCCAGCACAAAACTTCCCTTTGTCAGATCAGAAAGGAAGACTACACACTCACCAGCCTCCCCTCCTCCCCGCTGCCTTCCCCCCCAAGTTGTTCTTGTTGCACTTTCATTTCTCAGCTTGGCCCATGATCCAAAAGGCTTTACAGACGCATCCACCCACGGGGGTACACACTTCTTAGGTTCACAAGTTTTCTTTCTTCCCCAACCATCAGCTTCAAACCCCCCCTACCTTGCTAGCTCCCCTTCTGACCTTCCAAAGCCATCTTTACCATGTTCGTGACCATTTCTGAGATGTCTCTTGGCCCTTACACTCCTATACGAAAACAACAACCCCTCCTCCTCAACCTTTCGTTTTTTCTTTAAGCCAAATTCCAGCTGCCCAGGAAGGTAAAAGTCAGCTGGGCTGCTTCTCCCTCTGGGACCTGCCATTTTTTTCACCCTTTTTCGGTGCGGGAATGCTGCTCCCTCGCCCTCACTGGTGGTAGCGAACGAACGCCTTTGTTGGCTTAGTTTCTCAAGCATTTATTTCATTGTCTCAGCTTCTCCAGCCTCTGTCCTCACTCTCCGAGAACGTTTGGTAAAGTTGTATTTGTCATGGTTATCCTAGCTATTAAAGAAAAAGGCCACTTAACTACCGTCCATGGCATTTCTAACTTAAGTACACCCTCCTCCCAAAAAGTAACCTCCAACCTGCCTCCTAGGCTGAAGGAGCCGGAGAAATAAAATTCCGGACTTTCTTAGCTACTGGCAACTCCCTGCAGAAAACCATACACATTAGCCTTCAT